>NC_087550.1:76913249-77225124 GCF_036250125.1 Pseudopipra pipra | reverse complement strand
CGTACCCCTCCGCATCCCCCCCCGTGCCCCGGGTGGGTGTCGCGGGGGGAGACGGCCCCACCCGCGGGTGCCCGCCCCGCCGGGGCTGGGCACGGGCTGGGGACCGGACCGCTGCCCCGTGCCGCAGTTCGCAGCATCGTTTGCTCCGGGGCAGGTGAAATAGCTCCGCGGCACAGCAAGGCAAGGCCGGGCGCGTCCCCCTTGGGCAGCCCGGCGGGGAGGCTGTGGGCCGGGCTCCCGCACAGGGTGCGTTTGCAGCCGGACCCCCCTGCCCCAAGCCTTCAGCCTCCCGCGGCTCTGGCAGAGCAGCTGCCTACGCTGCAGCAGCCTGAATGCCTGGGTAGCGTCCATGTCACCCCCCGCGCTGCTGCTCGCCTTCGCACGACCCCCCCACGCCTCGGCCTCCCGCAGCGGCCATGCATCCCCCCGAAGACGTCCCGATGCTGTGCCAGCGTCCCGGCGTGTCCCCCTGGCTCCCCCCGTGTCTCCACGCTGCCTCCGTGCCAGTCCCGGCCCCGCGAAGGCCACACTGGGGACAGACCGTGCGGATTCAGGAATTTCGGGGGCGTCGGGGAAAGCCGAGGACAGAGATCTGTGGGGCTTTGCTGACCACTGTGGGGTCAGCTAAGGGTCTCCGAGGTGCATTCAGCGTCGCGGGGCCTCACCTTCGCAGCTCAGTGCCGCGATGCTGTTCCCCCCACGCCTCGGGGTGCTGCACTGCCTCTGAGTACAACCCAGGAACCCCTACTCCTTCGGGGGCTGCAACCCAAATGGGCTTGATTTATTATTCTCAGAAACAAAAAAATACCCAAAACCAGACCTATAAGGGAGAACACACACACCTATGGGCATTCTCCTTTGGAACCTGTTGAAGATTTTTAATAGCTGAAGTCTGGCAGCCTAAAACCGTGGGAGTGGGTCAGGAAAATCCCGCTGCAGTACACTGGCCATGGCTTCTCGGACCTGTTGGCACTTCTCACAGACCTGATCTCCACAGCGCCAACCTCTCGCCTGCCTACAAGCACCTGGGAACCCAAATCAGGCAACCCCCTGGTTTATTCCACACCCCGTGTGTTCCTTGCTTTTGCTTCTGCTTGGCAGAGTAGATTTCACTCAGGACATGGGTCTCTAGCTTCTGCCCATGCCTGCCTAGGGAGTATTTCCAGCTCCTGCTCCCGATCTGCCCCACCTGGCCATAGGGCAGTGGAGGTGAAGGCTTTCCTCTCGCTGGGACACTTGGTGGGCTGGAAGGTGAGATCTAGCGACAGAAGATGTAAAAGCTTAAAGATGAAGAAAAGTGAATTTAAAGCACTCCTGCTGCAGGGGTTCCAGGGTTCTGCTCTGCAGCTGCTTTACTTCTGTATCTCTTATTTTCTAGTTATGGGTTAAAATACAGATGTGCAGAACTCCAGTGGAAACCTCAGATCTGGGTCAAACAAGTGGTTTCAGGCCCTGATATTCAGCTCAAAAAGATGCCTAGCTACAAAGTAGGGACAGTTAAAGGAGAGGAACTTCAGAGGCATGTTTTTCTTGGGCGCCTCCTTTGCAAATCCCAGTGTGAGCATCCAGCATGACTTATGCAACTTCATGGTCAACCCCATGGGACTCCATCGACAGCTTTGGCCCCTGCCGTTCGTGTACTGCTGAGGCGCTTTCTTGAATGCATGTTCTCGGATGTTACTGGATTGCCTAAGTCCAGATGGTGGTTGGGCCACGGTCATTTCTTGACAAGCCTTTTTTGACGTTGTTACTGTAATCAATGAAGAATAAAGGTATGTCTGAAATTTGTTTTTATGGCCTGAATATTCTCCATACACTATAAATAATACTTGCTCCTGCGTCTCATCATCAACATAATTTAACAATTAGCAAGCCAATAGTCTAGGAACCAGTATTGCTGGCCAACATTGACCAAAATATTTTGTATAAACTATGTCCATTCATACATATCTGCACCAATCAAAATATATTGTCACATGCAGAATATTTTATTAAAAATAAGCAATGTTAATGTTGATATTTTACTGCATTTTGAACATAATCTCAGCAATTTAAATAGAAAAAATCTCGAATGTAAAAGTAGTCAGAAAGCAACTGCATCAGGTTTATATTGGGCAGAGATAAAAGACACTGGGTAAAATCCAGACTACACTAAGAAAAATGGCATCTCTACCACAGATTTCACCAGGACCAAGCTTTTACCCAACTTTTTTTTTTCTTTGTGTTTTTTGTTTGTGTTGTTTTTTTTTTGTCTCCCCCTCCCTTTATTTTTTTTTGTTCGTTGATGCTTTGCAATAAATTCATTAGTTTCTTGGTTCCAAACTCTTCAGAGGGTCATAAATCCTTATGAATACATGCTTCTCCTTGAAGTTGCACCTGGATCACTTTTAGGAACATTTTTTTTTAATTGATGTAGAAATTTCTTACTGCTTAATAAAGTAATGTTGAAGAGGGTACTAGATTAAATGAAAATTTAGTCTTTCATTTACATCTCATAAGTATTCTTGAGAATGGTCTTTTCCCAACATGAGTTAACAAACTTGGCTCCTGTCCTAACTAGGACAGGTTATTAAAAGATTACTAATGAAAACAATTGCTAAAGACATATTAACTTTTCCCCCCTCATTTATTTGCTCTAAAATCCTCAATAACAATTTCTATTACATCAAATAAGATGTACTGAAGGCAAGTTACCTCTAAATGAGCAGAATAATTCACTTCTAGCTTGTAAGGAAGAAAAAGATCTCTCACTTTTGAGGGATTCAAGTATAAGATTGCGAGGTTTTAGGGAAAAGGTACCCTGTTTTTGTAGGTATGCATCCATGACTGATGAAATTTTTGCCAGTCTCCAGACTCAAAAGAAAGCATTAATACTCTCTTGTGCTACCTTTCTAGAAGGGGAGTTAAGTCACCTACTAAAATATTTATTTATGATCAGCTGTGGAGAAGTAATGATAACCTCAGAGCAAGTCTGCCTTAGTCAGGTATTACTATACTTTTGACAAACACACCTGTCATCTTGGAGCACACCACAAAGCTCTGATAGAGCTGAACATCTAATAGGAAACTCTTACTAGTTACAGCTGCCAGATGAGCCAATATTCCACCTTGCTAAATACCTCCTGTTGACGGCAAAGATAATCCAACCAACCTCCTCCCTAGGACATGCTACCTGTGCTTGTTCTCTGAAGGTTTTCCATCCAGCTCTTTTGAGTTCTGTCCCGTGGTTTGTTCTCACCCTCTTCAAACTCTCAGCTGCCTCTGACTCCTGCTGCCAACTGTCTTCAGTCTTTATTTCCTTCCGGATTTTTTTTTTCTGAGGCCATCTTTTTCAGATCTATTTCTTCTAGCTCAGTGATGCAACAACTCCCTCATGCTGCTGACACTGTCTTTTACCTAGGTCCCAGGGACTTGCATCTTTCACCCTCTGTCCCTTACTTATCCTTGCCCTGATGACTCTAGAAAGGAAGGTGGCTTCATCTATCGCCTTCACTGTGACAGAACAGAATATCACTTTGCTGAGATTCTCTCTTTGTAGTTGTTTTTGAAATACCTTATCCTTTTGGTTTTTAACATACCAGCATTAATACAGCATGGCTGAGAGTGAACTCCAGGTTTCTCAGCCTTTGAGTGTTTTATTCCACTCTCATCCCTTGATTAATACTCCTACCAACATCTCTGATCCTTGACCTTCCCTTACTGTCCTCCAAACCAAACCCTGGTCAAATCTTACATAATTTAGATTAATATTAAATCCTTCGGCAAATATAATTTGTCCATCATCCTTCTACCCTTGTATAACAGTGCCTGGGTCTCCTTGACCCACCTACTCTTGTGCTTTTCTTCTCTGCCCACACAGCTGTCAACAGTTTCAACACAATTGTTGTGCTAGCATTTGACAATTGTTTGTCTTACACGATCTTATTCCTTAACTACAGTGTTGGTTTAGGTGCTTCTGCCTTTCCAGTGCTTTTGATAACATTTTCATGGTTCATTGATTCAGCTTCCCTCTCAAGCATCTACACTTTTGCCCAGTTCTGAGTGTAAGAAGCATCCTATAAAGTTAGCTGTACTCCTCCTAATCTCTCCTTAAGTTGACTTCTCCAGTTGCACCAGCAAAACACTCAACAAAATCAAGACAGTTGATTGGCCGTGTTGCTGTTTATTCCTATATGAGTGATTATTTCCTCATCCTGTTTGATTGTGGTCTTGTGTCACACACCAGGTTTGTTCACTCTCCAGTGCCAGGAATGTATCTCAGGTTGCATGCACAGCAGAGCCAGCTGAAGAGCACAGTTTGCATTGTCAAGACTTAAAAATAAACATAGACTCAAGTACGAACAAATTTTTTTTTTTACATACCTTTAATTTCAATAAAAAAATGTTTTTCCACAGCCTGGACATTTTCAGAGAAATAAATTTCTTTCAGAACACCAAAATGTAATGTTTCTGAAAAAAATACATACCTTCCATCTTGCAGCTGATGAGGTAAGTGCTATTCTGTCATGGATCTTCTTCAAGGCACTGTCACCAGGCATCTATGAAAGTTCTCAGAACATGTGTCTTACAGACATTTCTAGTGCCCAAATGGACCCAGGACTGTGGACCCCAAGACATGATCCTAGAGCTTGGGCTCTGAATCTCAGCCTTGCAGCAGGCAGTGTGAATGATCATAAAGGTCATCTGTAGGGAGCCTGGGTTCAGGTCAATATTTTCAGGGCTGAATTCCAGGGAAAGCCCACCAGAGACACCTTCCAGGATTTTGCAGTGGGGAAAAGTCTTCTCCAGGACACCACAGAAGTTCTGTGGGGCATTCATCTTCTTTATTAAGATACACTATGAAACATGCTCATAGTATGTTTGGATAAATGGACCACAAATATGGTTCTGAGATGCAGTGTTGACTACAGACCATGAAAGGTCCATTCCCATTTCCAAGGGTAATAACTCCTTCCCAACTTAAATCGAGATTTATTTTGACAATGGAAGTAAGTGGGAGCTCAAGTCCAAGGTTATTTTGCATCCAGCTGGGATAAAATACGGGCTTTAAGCAAACTCAAGAAAGCAGTGAGACAGAAAGCTGAGGATGCATGAGATTCTTCTGATGGACCAGTACACAAGAGAAATTAATCCTTCTGTAATTTGAATAGGAGGCCATGTAGTCACACAGCTGTGACCCTATCACATAGTTTGGACATATAGCATATAGCATCGATGGATGCAGGAGGGAAAGGGGAGATAAAGCTCCCTTCAGCCCTTTAAGAAATCCATATTTGCATAAGCAAGTATTCCATCAGTTTGACATTGTGATTTTACCTGTTCTCCCTGGTTTATCTGCAAGATAAGTCTATTTTCTACCTGCAGATTTTTTACAAATCCAAATGAAGACTTTCTCATCACCTTGCTGTCATTCAAAGAAGTAACATTCCCATGGAAGGCAAGGGCCTTCGAGGAATCACACTCACCATACATGAATGCTGGACATGTATATGTAAATCATTACATATGTAAATGATTTTCATTAATATATCAGTGTACATAGCAATATCCAACCAAGACATTAATCTTGTGTATTTCTAGGGTATATTTGAATATAGCAGCAATGGAAAACAAAATACAAAATTGTTGACATTACCAAAATATCATATCTGAAGGTTGAGCAAATTGTGTTACTTTTACTTTGTATTCTTTACTCCTATCCATTTATTTGTCATTACTTCTATTCCATCTTATTTTTAGTGATCGCATTCATCATTGATATCAACAGGAGAGGGGAAGGCATAAGCAGCTGCAATGCACAGGTCTCCTGTCAGAACTACATATAGGTGACAATGTCCATGTTCTGTAACTCCCCTGGCAGTTCCAGGCTAGGCAAGCCTACATTTGCATGGAGTTGAGGATTATGGCTGAAATAGGCCTAATTTTTGGAATTATGTTCAAGATGGGTCTGAACATTTTCCTTGGGTTGGAAGGCCCATCTCTATGTCTGATTCACAGGATTGAGCTCGAGTCTTTTCCTCTGGAATCATCAGATTGAGTTTTCCTCTGATACCCAACTGTGCATTTCCATAATAAAAGGCTGTGAGACCATCTTCCCTCAGCCAGATTTTCCTGAATTTGTCCAAAGAGATAAGCCATTTTCAGGAGGGGACCACTAGAGAGCCCTGCATAAGCACACTGCCTGCTACTGCAACCTTCTCTCCATTATGAAACCAGCCTGCAAATCACAGTGTGTGTCCATGAGATGAAAAATCTGCCAGAGATGGAAAAAAGAAACACTCTATCAGCAGTGATCTTGTCGAATGTGATTTTTTGTTTAATTGATTGTTTTAAAGCTGGACCATTTTGATAGAACTAGGCTGGGGATGAGGTTTTCACCAAAACTAGGCTGGGGATGAGGTTTTCATGAGTTACGCGAGGAAATATGTGAGGCTGTTGCCCCCATGGGATGACTGGCAGCAACTGGGCAGCACAAGGGCCAGGCCTTACAGCCCACACTATCAAGATTGTGTCTGCTCACACCTCAACCGCAAGTGTCCACATAGTTTCAGGTGCTGCTGGGAGCACATTAACTCCCTGGGAAGCTGGCTGCGCAGGGCAGAGCATGGGCAGAGACAGCCCCGCGGGTCGAGGACCCAGCCCCACAAGTGGAGTACTCAGTCCCACTGTTCAGAGCTCAGTCCCACGACTCAGGCATTCAGCCCTCCCCGGCAGAAGCGGAGAGATGCCGGGGGTGCGGGACGGAGGGTTTGGGCACCAGCCGCTCCCAGGCCCGGCCGGGCACTGCCCCGATGGCCGCTGCCAGTGTGCTCCGTGTCTGCGGCAGGCAGGGAGGGGACGGCAGGGGCTCTCTGCCGCCGGCTAAGGGTCAGCCTGGGTCCGGGCTTATGCTTAAATGTCACGCCGTCTTCGCAGCCGAAATGTGCGTTTCAATGCTGCTTGGGGACATGGTTTGAAAAGGCGGCCGGCGTATGCGGACACGAGTGTCTGAGACGAGATTGTTGTGGTGTCCTCCGTCCGCTCCCTCCCCACCCGGTCCCCCGAAGAACCAGGGCAGATTGGCCAAAGGGCTCGCTGGTACAGCCCCATCGCCTCCCGCCCCCGCAGGCGATGGGCTGATAAGGCTGCGAAGGCTGTGCACTCCAGCGCCTTCCTGCGCGGCTGCTGCGCCGGGCCGGGGCTGCTGCACCAGCCCTGCCAGGGAGGGCTTCCATGGGCAGAGAGGTTCGCAGTGTAATGAACAGCCTTATCGTCGCTGCTATCTTTACAATTGCTTAGATGACTTTTTAATTGTGGCTTAATGCATTTAATTATGACGACTCTTCCCCATTTTCAAGTATGATGTATTAATATTACAGATCATTAACATTGCTAAATTACTGTAATGACACAGAGTCCTTAGTGTCCCAGTTAGACTGAAAAAAGACCCGCTCTTCTCATTTGGCTCTTTTGTTATTTGCCTTATAGGAAATTCATGCACGATTCTTGAGTCTTTAAAGCATGTAGGAGAGGCTGCTGCTGCTGCACCCTCCTTATTAAATTGTTGATAGGGAAAATCCCCCATATAAAACTTCCCGAGCCCGAGACGGTTCAGGAGCTAATATTGTCTTTCTAATATCCACTTCATCAATGTAAAAGTTAGAAAGCCTCGGCTCTTGAGCAGATCCCCCCTCCCCTCCTTCATAATTAGAGCAGACCGTATTTAACATCTGCAAAATAGTCATGCTTATAAGGAATGAGAAATGCGAGATGTTCCATTCTGTTTGCAATGGTTAGACCGTTTTAATCTCTTAACTTCAATATATGTCCTCTAGCAGGCTATACTTCTTGGATTTCATTTTTAGATCCTTAAGGCTGCATATATCTGTCAAACAGACATAATGAATTTAAAGTGCTAATGCCTAGAAGACCAGAGAAAACATTGAAATATATCCTCGGTTGATTAAATTACCACCTCTAGCTACTTTACCTCCTTATGTCCAAACAGATTTCCCTTTTTACTTACCAAGTACCGGATCTGGGAGATGTGAAAGATGTAATTTCATGGTAAGAAAAAAAAAAAAAGGAAGGAGAAAAAAAACCCAACCCAAACCAAAACCAACTCATGCACGGATCTCTAGACAATGACTTTTTTTTTTCTTTAAACATCATTTCAGATATGTGCCTGTAAGATAGGACTTGCCACTAACTGGAGGTATTTTTCAATTACTCCCGAGCTCCAGGGAAAGCCTGGGGTGGGAGCTCGTGACTTCGCAGCGCTCACCTAATGGCTGGGGAAAGTGGGGGGACGAGATGCAGGCGCGCCCTGCCCGGCAGCCCCTGCCCGCTCCCCGGGGGCTCCCCCTGCTCCCCCGCTGCCGGTGCCGAGCGGGACGTCCCTGACGTGGTGGCTCGGAGGGGGTTTGGAGGGGGGGATGTGGGGGCGATCCTGGCCCCGAGGGTGCTGCGCATCTGCGAGGGACCGGCGAGTCTGGGGAGAGCGGGGACGAAGGGAAGGCGAGCAGATTTGTCGCGCTTTGAAATGAAACGTTATAATCCCTCCAACAATCCTGTTGACTGTGAGCTGTAGCGCCGGGAGTACAACACGGTGGAAAAAAAAAAAGATACATTGTTGGATAAACAGCTCCTTATAGGTAAAAACTGAATGGGCCAAATAGATGAATAAGGCGACACAATGGAAGGGGGTGGTGGTGAAAGGAAACGAGTCGGTGGCAGTGGAAGAAAAAGGTAAAAGTGAACAGAGGAGACAAAAGGAGAGAAAAGAAAAAAATGTAGATGAGTGAGACAAAAAAGCAAAGAGAAAAAGAAAAGAGAACAAGAGGGGGAAAGAAGTAATATTTTCCTTGATAAAAATGCACAAAAGGGAAGATGAACTTTGTTCTTTTTCTCTTTCTACTCTCCTCTCTCTTTCTGCTTTTCGCCTCGCAGCACGCCAGCCTAAGCTGAGAGCTGTAATGTCATTAAATTGCAAATGCTTTTTCATTTCCGACACACACTGTTTACTTATCTGGCAAAAACATATGTTGGAAGGAATCCGTTAAATTCTGCCCATTGCCTTGGGTAAAAGTGCAATGGAAACGGACCCACTGAGCTTCTTCTTTCTTCTTCTTTTAGCACTTCCCTTATCTACAAGACTGCTTCGCAGAAAACTGGCTAGTTCAATGAAAAATGAAGATACAGCAGGAGATTAGAGAAGAACACTGAGCAAAAAATTCCTGGAGAGAGGGTCACTCCATTGCAAATGATTTCACTCCTCTAGATCTGCATAAATTACTATTTTTAAGGCATCTCCAAAGTCTGTATATTTTTCTCACTCTGTCAAACATTTAATTTCACGCCCCGTGTTCTGAATATGCTAAAATGCATATCTCTGATGCACCTTTAAGCCAGAAAAACGAATGCAAAATTGAAGATAAAATGATGTGATTTGCACTACAAGCCTATTACTTGAGGTATTTACATATAGTTTACCTCTGCAGTTCTGAGAATGATTTATTAAAAAAAAAAATCTGGATTAAGCTCGTATAAATATGTATAAATCTTTGTTTAGAAAATAGATTTTGCAGCTGTTGTGTCAAAAGTTCTTTAAGATTCTGTGAAGAATTTTCCTTTCAGTTTGCTTTAAAAAAGAGGGGGAAAGGACAGTATTTGACATCCTGCTTTGGCAGGAAGGAAACACACACCCACACCCACGTTCAGACATTCAGGATTTTTCTAAAGGGCTCGGTTTGTTTGTTTGTTTGTTGTTTGTTTTGTTTTTTCCCCCCCCTATTTTACACTTTTCTTCCTAAACTTCTTCACTCCCTTGCTTTCCCTGTCACTCGCTAGGACTCGGTGTTAGCCGCACCCTGGGTTTTCCCGAGCGGGTCAGGTGTATTAAAATAATCGTAGGCTGAGGAAAAAAAAAAAACCAAACCAAAAAACAACCAACCAACCAACCAACCACCACCACCACCAACAAAAAACCCACAAAAAAAAAACAAAGGAAAAAAAAGAGAGAAACCATCCCAAAACCCCGAAGCGAAGGAGCAGGACCCCGAGGAGGCTGCTCGCCCGGCCCGGCCGTGCCCGTGTCCCGCCGGGGCCGGGGCCGCTCGCAGCCGCTTGCCCGGGGCTGGCGGAGCGGCCCACGGGCCCCCCCTGGCGGCGCCGGCCCGGCCCGGCCCGGCCCGTCTCGCCGCGGTTCGGCTCGGCCGCCCCTCTGCGCCCCAGGAGGAACCGCCGAGCCCCGGGCACTCTCGGGGACCCCGCCCCGACCCGCCTCCCCCACCGGAGAGACTTCCACCCACGGGGACTTCCTCCTTCTCACGGAGAAACCTGTAGTCACCGACCCGAGCGCTGAGGAGAGGTGTGGGTCCTCACAGGTCGTGCACGGCCACGGTCGTGCTTCTCGTGGAAGCAACCTGGATAAACTTCTAAGCCAGCTCTTCAGCCACGGCGCTGCTTGCACCTCCTTCCCTCTGGCACACCAACAGCTGTAACTTGGGGTGAGGTGTGTGAGGAGCAAGGGCGCTTGCTTGGGAAAGCTGCATACTCGTCAGGGAAGAGACTTTACAGATAACTTCAAGTTTAATTCAAGGCTTGGCCATGAAATCTAGACTTTGAATAATACATGAATTGCTGCGATTCCACCAGGATATGGTGACCGGGAAATGGTTTCTCACTGCCCTGTTTTTATCATCCTATTTTCATCTCCAGAACAGAAGCCCTGGATTTGCTGATTCCCCCAACACAGAAACATGGTGTAACTAAGTCAGTTACAACAGTGACACCTGCACACACACACACACACCCCACTGCACATTTTGATCTCTAGTAACAGACCTCAGAGATAAGAAATTGAAACTTACTGTCTACATATCTCAAGCTCAGTGGTAAAAACCTGATTTTTTTTCCTTTGAAGATGGTCAACTCTTCTGAGACGTGCATGGCCATTCTCCCCTTGCAGAAATGCTTTGGGCTGATGGCTTTTTTGGGTGGATGGCAGCTGTCAGCTCCTCTCCTGTCCATTTTCAGTCCTGGGATGACTCAGGCCATTGACAAAGTGCCAGCACAGGTTGCTGCCTTGGAGGGATGGAGACCAGGGTCTGAGCTCATCCTTTGTCCCCACAAAGGTAGGAAGGAGGAAAAAATCAAACATACTCAATTATTCTTGAGGAGAAGTAGCAATGATTCTCATGCACTGATGACATCAGTGACAATGGTATGGCAGTGGAGGTTCCTGAAGGCCATTGCTTCACATTTAAACAGGAGAAAAGTGAAGACATGAAGGAGATTCAGAGTCTTGAGAAGCACTTTATTTTGAACAGCAAAGATCTGTCTCACTGACTTCTCAGAAGCAGGTCTGTCCAATATCAGGTATGTAGTAGCCAAACCCTGTTACTTGTAAGAGGCAGTAGGATGAAACAAAGATGTAGAGAGGACAACCAAGTCTCATGTGCCACGTAATTCTTAAAATACTTTGAAGCAGATAGAAACAGGGTTTCCCTGCTGCAACAGCAGGACAATTGTTCCTCCATAACAGCTGTTTGTGTGAGGGACATCTAGGTAATGATCTCTCTTCAGACAGGGCTGGCTTGATGAAGATCCACAGCTCAATAGTCGAGTGAAATCCTGTAGCCCTTCACCTCCATTCCACATCACTCTTTCAAAAGGAATTTATTAATTTCTAACAACTGCCCACCATATTCTGCTCTTCATGTGTCAGGACTGTAGCTCTGCATTGCTATTACTACACCAAGATCAGTGTTCTGAAGGACTTAATCCCCACTAAAACCAACTGGAAGAGCTACACTTTGCCAGGGCAAAGATGGCACTAAGTAAGGTGTCTGTAATTTGAAGTTGCCATTATTTTGGTCAAATCCCTCCCCTCCCCGTGCAATCTGGCTTTGTGCTGGAGGAACAGACACATACTGTGATGCCTTGTACTGAAGGGACAGCTGCATACATGCATGTGGAGGAGCTTTCAAGAAACAAACCGGGTCTATAGAGCAGGAGGGGCAAGTGACCAGACCATGCTACCAAACATATATATGCAAAATTGTTGTATTTATCAGAGACCCAAAAGCCACAAATAGCCATAGAGGCCCCAAGGGGACACATCAGTGATGAAGGGACAGATGATCCATTTCCTTCTATCACTTTACTAATGAAAGCAGGGTGATGGGAATAACAGATAACCCTGATGATATCTAGCTTAAGGCACAGTACCACCGTGTCCCTCACCATGTGGAGGATCAATGCTTTGTTATTTTAGGGAGCTTGTCACCACCTGCTTGGTCTTCCAGGAGTCAGCAGAGGCTTTCTTCCCTTGGTATGAAGGCTAGGGGTGAAAAGATATCAGAGAAGTGCTGGAGACATGACTGCGTGGGAATCAAGGGTAACTAGGAAGGCACAGAGAAGTGTAGCTGTAGCTCTAGATGATGAAATGTTTTAAAAGTATCTGTTGATGCTGCTCATGGTTTTTATCTTGCAAAATACAGACCCCATATAAATTGTACCCCTTCCCCAAATTCCACCTAACTTTCTGGCCCAGCACTAGCTCCAAGAAATTTCAGTTCCTTCCTATGAAAAGGAGCAATGAAGCCCTGTCACTGTGAACTTCCTGTGTTTTACACACCAAACTGATCACTCTGCCTTGCTTTGATACAGTACTATCTGAATGGAGACAATAATATCCCTGATCCAACTGGATCCTGTGTAGTCTACCGCAGGAATACATATCTGAGCCCTGGGTAGCATTGCCATATGCAGAGTAGGGAACCTTCCATATGGTTTTTGAAAAGTGGTTACAGCACACGTGCACCAGGCTCTTTTCAAAGTAAAACAGATCTGTTCATTTTTATTTTCAAAATACCAAAGCAGTAAAATCATGTAATTGAGTAATCACTTGCCAAATTTCCTTTTTTAATCTAATCTATTTTGAGTTACATCAGAGCCAAAATGCAAATTAAACTGGTAAGGTTCCAAGGTTTTTTTTTTTCCCCTTTTAGAAAACACAATTTAAGGTACTCATAAGTAAAGAAATTTTAAAAAACCATTTGTTCTGTATGCTGTAAACTTTGGAAAACATGTTTCAGCCTGAAGTAAATTTTCATAGGTAATAGGTTAAATAGAAGTCTTATGTAAATTTTTATCTCTTCTTAACAACTCCAGTGTTCATTTTATAAAATTTGATTTGAAAATAATGCCATTGTTTTAGAAGAGGCTGGAAGGGTGAGAAACTAAGTAAAAAAAAGTATCCACTCTAATAAGGCGCACATAAAGTCTTTAAGCTGTAACTACTGTATTAAAGGAGAGATTCCCCAGATTGCTCATTTTTGGTTTCCATTAATCAATTTTTTTTTGGGGGGGGGTTGTTGTTGCAGCAGCAGCAAAAGCCAAACTCACCAGCCTGGGCAAACTCCCCGGCACTTGACCGCAAGGCGAGACAGATCCTCGCCATCCTACCGCAGACTCCCAAAGTCATACATCTCAGCAGATTAACAAGCCGATAGATAAAAGCAGCCTTCCAGTGTACCTGCTGCTGGAAACCTTTGCTCTTTGGGTTGCAGATGTTCGGATTAAGTCTCTCCCTACCCACAGGCAGACCTTGTGAAAAGCTGTGTGACCTCCTTGGTTGCCTTCTACTGCAGCGCTCTCATCTGTTGAAAAAACTGACGCCCACTCAAGTTGTGGCTGTTTTCACGGTTTTCTTCCCTCAAAAATACTTTCTCAAACTAGAGGCTGCTCATGACACCCCCTGGCTCCTTTTTAAAGCTGCAAAGGCACAAATGACCATGTTCAATTTAGAATACTTTAAATCAGCCAAACAGTTTTCCTTTTGCTGGAACTCTTGTGCCCCAATGACACACTTCTGTTGTAAGACAGCTGTGAAGGGCAGGGGTCAGTCCAATCCTTAGCATGCAAAATGCAGCAGAAAACATATAGAATAGAGAGATGGAGAAATTACAAGGTCTTCAATGTGCTTTTCTACCCCATCCCCAGCGGTGCCAGCACTCATCAAAGCCTGATGACCTGGTTTGGTGAGCTAAAACCACTGAGAACTAAATTGTTTTTTCTTTGACTGCTGCTAAAGGTTGAATTTTGTACCAGTTTAACTCCTCAACTCCTCACTCAAACTGCTGGGTGACAGCCAGTGTCAGTTCCAGCAAGAGCAATGTGCAGCCAGGGGAACAGGGACACTGTTTTTTTTTGACAGCTAACAGTTAGCCCAAATTAGCTGCGATGTCAAACCACACCCTCAGGTCTCTGATGGCTAGGGAGACTAAAGAGATGGTAGAGAGGGCAAAGGAGAGACAGGAAAAGCGCGAAATCAAAACAGGCCAAGGATAAAGAGAATACACATACTAGATGCAAAGTAGGGGCTGGACTGTGAGTGTTGATCGTGGGAACAGATGGAGAGATACAGAGAGAAATGACACCCATTACACTCAAAATCATATGTATGAGAGAGGGAGAGAGGGGAGGGCAGAGACAGAGCGCAGTGGGAAACATAGAATTTGCAAGGCAGGAAATAGATTTGCAGAAAATAATAGTTTTTCTTAAACTGGAATCGGATTCACTGGAAAATCACAGCCCAGTTGGATCTAACTGTAGTTAGAAAAGAAGGACCCTTTGAAGAACAGTTTAATACTTTCTCTTTTAATGTTTGACATTCAGAAGGATCACCTGCTCTTTGTAAATTGCATAGTCACACAAAAAGTTAAAAGGTACAGCGTAACATCCGCCTTGGCCAGCCCAAAAAACATTTATTCTATCAATTAGAGGCAGAACATTGCACAGAATAAACTAGAGCCAAATCAAATAAAACATTCTTCCAGTTCTGTAGAGGATTGAGATGCAAACAAAAACATTTTGATACTTGCATGGCTTTCCATTGGCATAGGAACCAGAAAGAAATATTCATTAAAAGAAATATTCTGGCTATAAATGTTTGTCGTGTGTGGGAGGTCTTAGTATTGTAATATGTATTAGAAACCTGATATTTTTCCAATCAAGCCTTTCCACTTCCATTTACATATATTTAATTGTAAATATTCATTTTCCTACCTGAAGCACTTTAAATAAATATACAATCAACACCGTCTATGCAGAACAGGAGCAAGTAGCTTAGGTGACTTGCGATGAGCCCTAGAACTGCACAAGCCTCCACATCACTGGGCAGGAGCAATGCAGGATGATGTCTCCTGACAGCTTGTGGGGGGTCTTGTAGACCAAGGTGGTGATCTCACCCTCATGTTTCCTGAACTGGGATCCTCCCTCCCAACCAATAAATCATAACTGACACAAACTGACATCTGTGCCAGCAGAAGAAGTGATGGCTGGCCGGGCGATGCCCTTTTGCACATAGAAGCGGATTTCTTCAGAGCACAACCAACTTCAGTTTGCAGTCATGTAAATACACATTCATCTTTTCTGAGCACCAAAATGTGTGGGCAATAGAATTAGCAGACACTGTATGCCCAACTGTATTTAAAACAGAACCGCACAATGCACAGAAACTCTCAAGACGTCGTCCTTTGACCTCAACTCGACAGTGCTGCTCATCATGGCCAGCAACAGAAGTGCTACCTTCAGAGGGACCCTGCTCCAGCCTCTTGTAGTGGTAAGGTGGCAGGGAGCCTGGAGCTGGTGTAGCTCTCCCTGAGAATTCCCCAGGTGTGCAGCAGCTTTCAGTGGGCCCAAACCTGCACCACGTACACAGTGGGGCTACAGCTGTACCAGAAGAGTGCTTCTGTCCACTGCTGTCACCTAACGCAGAGCTGACACAGGTGTACCAAAAAGCCCCAGTTTGTGACAGAAAACGGATTTTTTTTTTTTTGTTTGTGACAGAAAGCACATTTTAGAAGAAAAGCTTTCAAGTCAGGATGTGTGGATTGAAGAAAACTGAAAGATGGCTGGAAGCTTTTTTTCAAGATGAGGTTATGAAACCAAATTGATAGAATGGGTAACAGCGTGGATAAGCACAAAAACACCATGGTCTTATCAGCTGGTCTCACAGGAGATGCAAGTTGGAAAGAAGAGAGAGGCTTTCACATACCTGAACCACTCTTCTGGCATGATCCAGAGGCAGTAAGCTACAATCTAGAGTACAGGTAAGTATGTACCTGTAAGTTTGTCACTAGTCATACTTGAAGACTCTCCCCACTGAATTAACTGATGTCTTGAATATCACTGCAGTCATGGTGATGTACTGCTACAGTACACAATAGTTATTTAACAACATAAGGTTGGTGAGCGTTGGTTTTTAAAGAGTGCTAATAGATCTGGGCAGAAATGCATGTCCTTTGTACCACTTACCATGAGAAAGTGATACTTAATTCCTAGTTACAGAAATAGCAAAATTAAAATTTATTTTCAAATAACTGAATTCAATGCCAAACTAAGAAGCTAATGTTACCTGTTGACTTATGGGGCAATCTGGGCAAGATTTAAGAGACAACACCTTATGTTTCTTACTTACACTAATTAATTATGAATTGTTGTAGGGTATATTTATAAGGAGAAATTAAGGTAAATGGTTTCATAATACTGACTAACTGAAGTCAGAGGAACTACAGGAAGTAAGAAAGTACTTCTGGAGAATAAAACAAATGGAGTGCCTCTTCTGAAAGTCACACAGAGGTTTTTCTGCATAGATTAAAACTTTTATCATGATGGATCACAAACTGTAAAGTAGTACTTCTGTCTATCAGAAAATTCTATTTTACGTGTGAATTTCAAGTCTTATACATGAAGACAGATAGAACTCTTCTACTTGCGTTACTGGAGACTTATCAAAAACAGGATGCTTTTTTCTTGAGAAGATGAAAAGTACAGAGATAAGCAGGGAAATAAAGACTGAAGTTTTAACCAATAATATTTTTGTGTGGTTATCAGAGGAATGTAATAATTAATCTTTTAATCATTCTGAAGATTGTGTGAAATCATAATATCTCATCTTTTCCAGCCTCAACCTGCCATTCTTGATCTGAATTACAAACAATAAGAAAGGAGATGATTTAATGAGCAACTTTGTCATGTTGCCATTTTGCCTTAGTCAAAGGCAAATGTCTAGTTTTCCCTCTAAACTAAAATGGAACAGACTTACGTTTCAACTATGCTCACAACTAAGGCAAACATGAATGGAAAAGTTAGGGCTATTTTAAAGCTAGAACCTGTGTTTTCACAGAGACATAATTAAATACACACCATTAAGAAAAAGCAAATACTCATTTACTAGAAAATAAAATCCATTTGGTGAAGAAATACACGTGTATGAAGTCTAAAATTTGACAAATATTAACTAAATAGAAAAAAAGAATTCACTCACAATGGCAATAGGTATGTTCTTATTATGAAGGAAAAAATGTCAGCATGATTTAATCATACTCAATAAATAGGCACTTCAATAAAGTATATATTTACACTGGCTTTCTGAATGCTAGGGCATCACAAAGTAGTATGGCTTTATTACAATGGATGGAAGATGGCAACTACTTAGAACCCAGTGCCAACATGGATTATAACAAATCCAGTGAGTATTTTGTTTTTCAATTATTCATAGAAAATTTAATCCTGATTAAGTATCCTTGGGCAGGAATTCATGGGTAGTTGATGACTGAAACCAACATTTATTTGAAATGCTTCTGTTAATTTAATCTGTGTATATGGCTTAATTATGATTGAATCCTCAATGTAACAGAAATGAATTATATCAGGATTAAAATTCTAGTACCACATCACCCATTCCATTTTCTTTGCCTTTTTTTTTCTTTAAAAGATGCAAGCCTGCTGTTTTAATTACCTTTATGTTGCTATGTCTTCTAAGCCTCAAAAACTGTTTAAACCTGCATTACTGGATGAAATTTTTATTTACATTGATTTAAAAAAAAAAAGAGGCAGATATAAACCCTATTTATATTCCCATTAGAATTTTAACCAGTATGAACATTAGTTGCAAAAAAGGCTTTTCTTTTCACCAATAATAAAGGAAAGTTTCTTGCAGTCAGTTGTGAACATTTTACAAGTGTTTTCTAGAGGATTCGCCCTCTTTTGTTTCCCCATCTTTTATACTGATACATAAAATGCATTTTCTCTAAAGCATGAAAATAAAAAAACCCTTGTACTCATCGTTATGCATCACACCAATTTCACAACTGGCCTATTTCAAACTTGTTTGAGCATGCAGATGTTTTAAGAACTGCATTTTGTAAGACCTTCAAACCTAGTATTGATACAAAGTATGGGCGTTTTTGGTGTCTGTGAATGGAAAAGATTCATGGTACTCTTCTGTGATACAGCTCAGCACCAGATGTTACCAATAAACAGTATTTATAAAACTATTAAAATTACAGATTTTTACACTCCCCAACACTTTTAATAGATTAATCTAGCAACCTTGTCAGACCAAAGGTCTGATATTATCACTCAGTTTTCCAGTGAAACCAATGTATCACACACATGTGACAAAAATACCTGTATACTTAAGTCATTATTGCACATTTATAACATAACGTATTCTTCCTAAACATCTCAGAAGTGATGTCGATTTTTATGTCCGGAGGATACTGTTAGTGGCAATGTCACTGATGACAGAGAAGATACCTCCCAATATAGACTATGAGATAGAAAAAGTCTGTAGAGGATAACCATGGAGATGCACTGACAGAGGATAACACCTATGGTAATAATCTAGAGACAAAAAAAGAGAGAAAAAGAAAAGGTGAAAAAAAAAACCTCTCACCAAAGAACACACAATAAATTTCTATCAGCATACTGTGTGAGTGTTTAACTTTAGATGTTTTAATACTGCTGCAGTTACAAAAGATTTGAACATGTACCTCAAGTGCAGAATTCAGACTCTCACACCTGGGTGTTTTTAAATCAGCAGATAGCCCTGGGCAAGTCACATAACCCTTCTGGCAGTCTCTGTTCTGGGGAATTTCAGACTTGCAATTCACCACCCATGCAGTTTCACAAGCAGAGGTGATGTTTAGATATTCTATTCTTACAACAAACAGAGTGGGGAAAAAACCGCCAAAGAAAGCCTGAAAACACTTTGTACTAGCACAATCATGGAGCTTTGAGGATAGTGATTTATCAATCTCACTTAGCCAGACCTTTATTCAGTTCAAGTCTCTTCATCAGTAAAAGCAGTGCACGGCAGTATTTATTAAATGCATTAATGTTTCTGAGGGGAAAAAAAAGTCTTCAGTTTATGTAGAGAGAGTCTTTTAAAATACATGTTTTTATTAAGTAATTAGGGTATTTATTGACTGTGCATTTGTGTATTGTATTGAAGTGCATTTAAAGAAGCAAACACGGCTAAATTATCATAGTGTAGGAACTGCAGCTGCACACGATTGTTAAACTTGCTCAAATGCAAGAACAGAGCAATTGTACTCTCCCTTCAGTAAGCTCAAAACAGTGCAAAAACATTCATTTCCTGATCCTACCTCTAGAGATCGTCAGGAGGTTTTCATCAAGCAACAACAAAAAGTCTCTTCATTAGTAACTCTAGAGGAGTAATTTTTTTCTGCATAGTTTTGTTTTTTTTTTTAAATTAAATGTAGTATTTAATTTACTACATATTTTTGGTGGAACCTTTTTCTTTCCCTTACATATCCTTTACACAAATAAAAGCTCAATTTCTGAATATATTTGCATACAAATGCACAGATGGTTATAAGCATAAAGAAAAGAAGCAAACCCTACCCTGGAATGAGGTAGTCAATCACCTGAGAATAGCAGTGCACTTCATCTGAACATGGCAAGCTCCACACATGTAGTTCCCTAATTCTCAATATGTTTAAGCAACTGAGAAACTCAGAGTCTACCTTTGTTTTTAACTGTTTAGAGCTTACAAACCAAACACCATATTTACATAGACTTCTTGATCTAAAGAATGCAGTTCAGCTACAGGTTCCCTGACCTATTTAGCCACATAAAGCTTTTACAGGAGGAAGACTAAAAAGCAAAAACAAACAAAAAAAAAATCCTCTGATTTATCTTTCTACTACCTTTGTAAAAAGAATCCTCAAGGTGTTTTTAATTAAAACTAAACAAGCAAACAATAAAACAAAACACCCCCTCCACATTTTCCTTTGACTTAACAATCTCCCCTTTTCCCTCCCTTAACCTAGAAATGATTACCCTTAGATGATTCTAACCCTGTATGCCTTTGTAAAATATGACTCATATTAGCATCAATGAGAGTTGTGTGACTAAGACTTTTCAAGTTGCTTTGGGGTCATAAGATTAACAGCCTAAGAGCATGAGTTTGCTAACAAACACTAAACATGAAGAACAACTAGTATTCAAATTCCATCTCTTTTATCTTGCCTGTACATACCTTTTCTCTTTGATATTCTCTGAATATTACAGCAATGGTTGCAAGACATGGGTGGCACAAAAACCAGAGAATGCAGGCCTGAAAAAGAAGATGAGTATAAGTTGTAAAATGACTACATGCCAGTTTAGAAGAAAGAGATGACAGTTACAGGAACTACATTTACATTTCTATTTTATGAACCCATTGTTTAATTTTCAATCAACAGAATGAAAACCACACAATGAAAGGTGGGATTTCTGTTTCAGAAAGCTCTATACTCCTTGTCAAGTTAAAATGACTACTCAGAGTATGATGACAGAGTGCAATGTAATCAAATCAGACACTTGAACATTAACTGTCTTATGGAGGAAAAGAGTTTAGTGCTTCAGTCAACTGCATGCCACAATTATATTTATAGAAGAAAGGATCGGTTTCCCTGATGTAACCCGTACTTTGGCAAAGGTGATGTAGAACTCCCTTTTCAGCGTGCTTCTCTCCACTGTGATAATCTGGTAAAGACCAGCAGCCAGTGACAAAGCCAGACAAACTCTGAGGCCAATAAGCAGTCCGCTTGCTAAACCATGGTGCGAGTGGTAGCTGTGGTGATTTGTATCTTCAAACTGCTCCCAAATTAACAAAAAGCTCTGGAAAAGAATGACAGCAAAGTAAACTTAGAGTAAACAAGGTTACACTAAATTTTAAATAACCTTCCCATCACAGATTAAGTTATCTGGTCATGCTCCACTCTGCTTGTTAGAGACGGCCATGCTACACACCAAAAAAACTCCCCAGCCTGAACTGCTTTTTGGCATAACCTATTACTCCAGCTGTAACTGGCAGGAACAGTCTCACTTCTTGAATTCTGTAACTTTTAGAAAGTTCGACAAGTTAAAGTTTCCTGTAATTTGGATAGAAGCAATGTGGCACCTTAGAAGAAGATCTGGAATAATCACTTCGTTAAACACTCGGCCTACTCTGCAGGAAGACCACTGAAATGATTTCACAGAGCTACAGGGAGGTGTCTCCTTCCACTTGTGATCCACAACCTGTAAAGCTTGTTTCAAAGGCAGGCGACTACGCCTTTTCTTTCAAAATCCTAACAGGATTCACTTTTCTTTTCAAAGATGGGGAAGTAAGAGGGTGGTGCTGCTGCCCCTTTTATACAATAGCCTAAAGGCTCAAGCATTCACCCAGGTTGAACTTGGATCTCCCACAATTCCTTTCTTTGCCTAAAGGATATCCAATTCACATCTCCCACCTCCTTGGAGAGTGCCGCAACTGCCAGGCTATAGGCTGTTCTTGGGTGGGCCACTCTCCACCCCTTCTATTGAAGCTGTGCCATTGTGGAGAAAAGAATTCAACATCAGCTAGGTCAGAAACTGTGAGCGAGCCTGGCTCTGCAAGCAACTGGCTCAGAAACCTGCTAGGGTCTAGGAAAGGGAGTGTCACAGGTTCCAAATGCTGTTCTACCATCTGGACAACACTCTAGCCAAAAGATAACTACACAAAAGATAGTAATCCTCCTTAACTCCCAGTGTTGTATCCATTTACTCCAGAATCCAATTTTGTAGGAGCACTCTGAAAAAGAATATTGATATTCTCCAAGGAAAAACAGACTAACAAGTGCCTAGTTTCTGAATCTTAGTTGGGAAGAAGGCAGGCGCCTACTTGCATAAAAAAAGGTGTCTTGCTGAAGAACACCTTTTTAAGATTTTAGGAATGCTAACATTATAAATTAGAATAAACATAAAGTTTAGACTCTCACAGCATTATGTAGCAGCTGAATGGCATTTTAAAACTTGAATATACACTGGAATCCAGTCCACCTACTGCACACATCTAACTTGCACTGAGGCTTCAGGTGCCTAATAAAGCAGGCTTTCTGAAGAAAGGTAGGCAAATTTGATTTATGAGTGAAGTAGCTCTCAAGGCCTTCAGAAGCAGACATTGTAAGGCTCAATTTAGAAATATAAATAGGTCAGATTCCTTTCTCAACACATTCAAAGGTTTTCTCACTACATTAACTACATAAAGACAAAAAGGTTACTGATATTAAATTTTTAAAAAGTGTGTAATCCACCTGTGCCTTTCAAAAGTGGATGTCCTTGAGCCTCATCAGTCAAGTATTAGAATAATTATCACTTAGAATATCCTCAGAGGTACTCTCATGCTTTCCCCCTCCCTTACCTAGGCCATGACACAGCAAGCACAGCTGCTGTTGTTTCAGTCACTCCTCAACTACCTGGATGGAAAATAGAAGAAGGATGGAAGAGGGACAGATGTAAAGTGTGCATATCTTCAACACAGCTGATTACTAGCAAACAATCTGACCAATAGGCTTCAAATCTTCCCACCATAATGCTCGAAATAGAGTAACTTCAAGCAAACATCTTCAAATGATCAAATTACTTGTCTGAGAATTCTGTCAAGGACTAAGACTGAAATAAGACTACATTGCTCCCCAATCCCTGAGATACAGCACAGTGTCTGCTAACATTGTGTCTATAGCACTACTTTTGGCATGAAATTGATGAATTCCTATCACAGAAGTTATTACAGTCCAGTTAGAACATGTTCAGACAAAAACAAGAGTTCTACCAGTTACAGAATCACTGCAGTCTTGTAAGCATTTTGCCCTTTGATATTTACACTTGAGAACTGCCAAGTATTTAACTTCCCTGGACTGTACTTATTCTGCTTAAGAAAATAAAAAACCCCTCAACCTACGTATAGAATCTTCCTGACTCAAGCAAGCATCTGGGGGGAAATCATATTGGCTGATGGAGATGGAACTGTGATACTGCTCTAAGAAGAAACTTTAAGCTATCCCTGGGATCTACCTAACCTTAAAAACCAGAGCTCACAAAGGTCTAAATTTTCCTTAATATACACCAATAGTAACAGCAATGAAGGAAGCCACTTTCATGAGAAGATGACAAAGAGCTGGAGTAAAGGAATTATGAGAACAAAGCCCAAATCCTCATAGGAAAATAGTGTCTGACAGCAGGGTATGCTCTGGACTAGTCCTTTCAAGAGTGTAAACAGCACAACATCAGTTGATCAAAGGCTGTGTATGGTGACAGCAATGTAAGATCACAGAAGTCCAGCTTCCTTCAGCTTCATTAGATGATTCCAAAATAGGCAGAAGGCAGAGGCATTAGAGGTAGAGATGGAACTGTCAGTGCAACACAGTGTAAACTTGGACAACGTGAATCTGTCATTGCTCTTACTGTGAGCCAGGACTATTCTCACTTGTCAGGATCCTATAAAAGAGAAATCTGTGCTATGGAGTGTTTCTAGGTAAAAATGGATTAGGCAGTCTGTTCTCAATGAAGGAAGGGCTTTCGTACACTAGCACGATCCTGAAGTAAAAATCTCTCTAGTTGAGAAAATTAAAAAAAATAACTGAAATTTAGTTAAGAAATTAAGGTCAGTAAGCCCTGAAGTCCCTCACCTTGATCACAGCAAGGCAACTCAGCTGCAATATTGGGAACAAGCTGAAAAACACCCAGGCACCAACCTGTTGAAGTGTATATCAGAGACATATTTTTTGTTGGCAGTGAGCAGAACTGTGTTTGAGCTCTGAGAAGAAATCAGGGGGCACAATTCTAATTGTTATCGAGAAGAACAACTGTGCTTAGGCTGTAGACAAAAGAACTGGATGAGACAGGTAGCTAAAGAGCTGACTCACACCAGCTACATCTGACACTAAAGTCACAACTGCTTCCTCATAAGGTAAAAGAGAATGATCATCTCCTTGTTTATATAATACACTATTCAGAATGCCTGACTTCACCTGCACATACTCCTGACCTATCTTGGTTCACAGTGGACACCAATCACTGTCCAGTACTGACCTTCCTCTTCAACTACTAAAAGAGTGATGGCCATGGACATCATCCTGATTTTCCAGATATACAAGCTGAACCTCCACATCCATATGACGAAGAACCAGACACTCTTCCTTTTTGTCATGAGGAAACAATTATGGTAGAACTCCTCCTTCCTTTTGCTACGCCAACACTGACTGTATGACAAGCCAAGATAACATATCAATCTCCAGCAAAGGCAGGTTCTCATGGGACAGATCATCGCTCAGAGGCAAGGGGGAAGCAAAATGGAGATTAAAACTAGCAGCAAAGCAAAGTGGATTGACTAGCTGTTTTTAACCATACTTAGTACTCAGGTATCTGATGCCACGCAATGCCAGTACAATAAAAAAAAATTTAGAGCTAAGCTCAGAGGTAGAGTTCATTCTGAGCACACCTTTAGGGTGTACCTAAGAACCCCTGTGAAGCGTGGCATCTAATGCAGTAAGGTTCTATGTCATTCTGGTCAGGTTCAGAGCAATCAGCTCTCTTTCTAGAATCATTGCCTCCTCTCTGATCAGCCCTGAAAGCTGAAACTACTCAGGCCTATGTGACACGAAGGGCCTGCCATCAGTGAAGCTCTGAACAAGGTTTGTGCCCCAGCAGCAGAGTGAAATCTTTAATGAATGAAAGCACAGCAGCCTGGGAACCTTGTGTTCTGCGGCTGAAATAAAGAACAAGTTAAGGCAAAGGGAGATGCTGAATGGCAGACTTGTCCCTCCTTCCTTGCAGCCGCAAAGAGCACAACAGATTTGTTAGTAGGAGGTTGTGTCCACCCTACACTGATGGTAGCCTGTAAACATAGCCTGGGAAATTACTAGTGCTTCTGAAAGAATAAAAATTAAAAATTCATAGCATCAGTACAAAGAGGAGAAAAAATCCTGAAATTTGGCTGAGTAATTTGAACTAGTAGCAGGCAAACAGGATCAGACAGTTTGCCAGTCCAAACTGCAGTTAGGCTGAAGAATAACATGTTTTCCCAGGCTGTCCACTTGCTTGACTTCCCTGAAGATGAGATGAGGACAGGTACAGTAGAACATCAATAAAACTAACACAGCGCAATCTCTATCTGCTGCATTAAGGTAACGCACATGGTTTCCAGCAGCGTTCACAAGTCCTCAGAACATCTCTGATTACCCACATAAGTCTCTCCAAACTCTGGCATAGGAGGAAGATGGCTCTCCCATAAGAATATCTGGGAAAGATCAGAACAGGAAAGAGGTTATTCTACGTTTTTAGTCATTAAAAGTGCCCATTGATTGATTACAGCAGGTCAAACTCTTGTGTCAATCTAGACAGACCAGTGAACAACTGATTAATCCAGAGACTGAAGTCTTAAGATCACCACCTTTGATAGAGGTGATAGTCTAAATCCTGCTCCCCTGAGCTCAACAGCTTCTCTTTGTATTAAGAAGAACAAATCTGCCAGAAGGTGTATTTTACATGTACAGAACCATGAGATGGAAAATATCCTATCCAGAAGGGACAGGGATACTCTTTGTGTCAGGGAACTTTTGCTGGAGACAGTGGACACTGAGATAGGAGTGCAAAACCACCCAGGCAGTGACATATTCTGATATCCACACTCTGTTCCTACAAAACTCCTGCCAAACCTGACATTCCCAATGTTACCAGGAGATATGGTAGAGCTATGCCTTATGGTGAAAAGTAAGATAGCTAACTTTGTGCTAATGCTCCAGTGCTGCTCCAAGAGTCAACACAAATGTGTAATGGGTCAGTCTTGGGGGAAACAGCATATATGTATGATATCTGCCCCAATTTTTACCATAAGTAACAAACAAAAAAAGATTAAGCTGATTATACTGAGTGTCCTTTCTATGTCTAGTAACAGGAAACAACAACAAAAACTTTCCAGTCTCAAGTGGCAGAGTACTAACACACCCATATGCAAGCACAAGTGCAGAGGCATTAATAAAATTAAATACTTTAGAAGTCTCCTTTACTACCAGTATGTAAAATTTCTGGTGCTAGATGGGTGTCAAAGTAAGGTGGAATGAACCTATCTTGAAATTTCAACAGTCCCATTGACCTTAATAGCCTTTGGTTTATATTCTTAATTAGCACGAAATGTCAGCTCCCAGTTACTCTTAATGTTTTAGCAGTCCACTGATTTAGTTTGGAAGCCACACTAATTACAGATACTACCCAAATGGCACAAAATCTTCAGTATAATCTCTTCCTCATTACTGTCTCCAGTTTCTCCCTGCTCTTCTCTTTCTCAATGGCTTTCAGATTCTCTTGTCTTTATGATGTGATTTAAAAAAATTTGTTTACAAAAGGCACCACCAGGGTTGAAATCTCCATTATAATTTACTTTTAAGTTACTGGTTTACTTGACTTTCTAATTTATACTAATGGAAAATATTTGAATGAAATTATGTGTCAGACCATTTGTATATTTGCAAGACCAATCCTGCTCATGAACCTTTCAAGATTTCCCTTATATTGATTGAAAGGACCATTAGACATTCTATTTCAGTGGTTCCAAAAGGAAAGCACTGAGGATTTTCATTTTTTGGTGACAGAAAGGCTTTCTTACATCAGCTTTCCTTGTCTTTCTGCTCATGCTGCTGGTTGTCACCCCCCATAATACAGTTCACAATGCCTCAGTTGTACTGATTACAACTATTTATAGGACCCCATTACACATCAGATCAGTAAAATGACTGCGCTGAAATATCTTTTTTCTTTTTTCCTAGTCTAGATCATTCCACTGATCCGGTTCACAGTATAATGCTACAAACAATTGGCACAAACAGCAGCTTGGAAACCTGTGGGAACTTCTTAAGTGGTTTTACTGCTGAACAAAAACATACTGTGGAGCTACACCTTAAATTGTTAAAGTAAAGAGAAGGTGGTGTTACCTATTAGACATACTGGGTGCACATTATGCTGTGGGCTTTTTTCCAGTCTTGATACTCCCTCCTTCACAGAATTAAAATATTGAAATTATTTGGTTCACAGTTCTGTCATACTTAATAGCAGCTGTATATTTCAGTATAAGAATGAATACAAAATACAAACCTGTGTAACAACAACTACTACAGCAATGCCAGTAGACGTTGGACTGGAATCCCACTGAAGAGGTCTGCCATGAGATTTCTTCATTCTGCCTATTGTCCAACCCATACATAGACTCAATAATAAATACAGCATTTGTATCTGTGAGACTATGTCACACACTATTGAAAACAAAAGAAAAATGAATAGAGTCACAATAAAAATAAAGTTCTTTTTCCTAGAGCAAAGAGGAACTTTCTGTATACACACAAATGAAGGATGGACGCTTACGCCTCTGTATCACCTTTAGTCATAATTTTGATGATAGTTTGACTAGCTGTGGCTGCTTTGCCACAAAATGTGGATTTTTGTGGAGTTTCCAGTTACCAAACAGATCACTATCAGCTTTCCTCCAGTTATGCTGCAGTTCTGCAAGAACATGGGCACAGGGCCACAACCTTCCAAATCCCACTCCTGTGTCAAAGTAGTCTGGGCTCAGGAGTCCATCTACATAAACAGGCTTATAAATGCTAAAGAACTAAAATCATATGTATGTTAATCATACTGCAAATATGAAACATGATGAAATGAACTCCTTTCCTCACTCTGAAGAACTTCTGTTCAAAAATCAGATAGTTTCATTGTACTTTAATTGTACTTTGTCTTAAGGATGTAATAGCTTGCAAAAGAAAGCACAAATATTTAGGACAAATTCCACTCTGAAACACTTAAAGGGGAAAATATAATGAAAAGCCCTAACACAAACTTCATTTAGAGCAACAACTTGCCTGTATTTCATTTTATTAAATGCAAAGCACCTTTGCTTCATTTTGCTATGTCCATTTTTACCTCTGTTTGGGAACAATTAACACATACTCCATAAAGTTACATTCTTAATCAGTGTCTCAAACCTGTGTTTGAAGCTGTATGGAACTGTATCTGAATAAAGAAAACTTCAAGCTAGAATATATTAAAGCCTTCAGTTGTTAGCCTCACTGTAGTACTACTGACAGTAGAAAAACCTAAAGATTTCTTTCTGGGTGATTGTTAGCTTTAGTTTTTGATTGAAACTTATCAAACCATTTACAAGCTGGTGTTGGGATCTGAGTCATTTTACTGGCACAGAATAGACATACAAAAATTATTGATTCTTACACTATGTAAATTGTAAATTTGGTTCAGAAACTAGAGATGGGGCTCGACACACAATGATGGTTTCTGTTTTGTTTAATTAATATTTTAGTTCAATTGAATTTGTTCCTTATTTGTAATTTTCACTTAGACTAGCAGGTACAAGAGTAGTATTTCTGTCACAAAAAAAGCATAGTTCTATTTTTATACAATTGGACTGTATTAAAAAAGATAAATGTACTTCCACATTTACTAAAAATACCGGCACAGAAAATGCTGCCACTGTACAGAGATTAATATGGATACAAGGGATACGATGAAGATCAGCTGCAATATTTCCCTGACATTCAGCAATACTAGCAAGGTACGGATATAAAACAGACTTCAACATGTAATTCCTGGATATGTTTGGTATTCTCACAGTTTATACGCTTAAATGCTTCTTAATGTATTCAGCCACCTCTGCTGTTTAAGATGTATCAAGAGCTTCTAGTAAATACAAACTTGATCATTCTTTAATAAAATGAACGAGCACTGATTTGGGCAAAATCATCATGGAATTATTTTCTCTCTCACTAGAAAAAGAATTGTTACATGAAGCCAAGGTATGCCAAACCAGTGTCACAAATCCAAACTAGAGAAATGACTGAACAAATCTGGATGTACTAGGAAGCATTTTATTTTCTGTCCCTCCTTAAGATAACCTGCCCTGTAAGTTATAGCCCGACATCATCTTTCAATCGCATCTTGAATATATATATTGCTCTGCTTCAGTGTGGCAACAATTCAAGTGGATTCACAGCCAAAATTGTGTAAGACAAAAATTCAGTATCGGCTTTAATCTTTGACACCTCATACACCTTGCTCGAAAGTAACAGGGATGAAAAAAAATGTAAAAAATTACAATAATTCCATGATATCCAGTGTCAGTGTAAAGTCATATGTTATTGAGCTGATTCCATAACTGTCCAATTTCATCACAATCAATCTTTTTTGGCTATTCAACAGGCATAATAATAGTCTTTGACTTTTCACATTTCATTCTTACCAAAAGAAGACCTCTATTTGCAATGCTTCTGAATGCCAGCATTATTTCTGTCATTTATGTGATTTGCTTAGGCAATAAATTAGACTGAGGATCATACACGGTAAAGACTAAATCATATTAGGAAAAGAATAGTATCTGAACAGGCTTTTAAAAAGCCATTCTGGCTCCGCTGCACTTAATAGAAATTTTAACATTTATTTTTAACTCTGATTTCTGTTGTGATACAGGAAACATGGTAGCACTTCAAACTATACTACTTCCCATCAGCTATTCTTCTGAATTGTAACTGCCACTGAAGCTTTCCCCCTTTCTATCACTTCTGCCCTTTTACTGTTTTGGAAACCACAAACCTTAAAGACAGTAGGAAAGGAAAATTTTCTTAACTGAATTTTAGAAATTCAGTTATTGATTCAAAAATATTGTTTTGTTCATTATAATCTTTGCTTTATCCAAATAAAAATGGGCTCTTGACTACAACACATACACAGAAAATCTAACATGTAGCTATCCTCTCTGAAGTTCTGGCTGGATAGTTAACACTGGGGAGGAATTATCCCTACCTCCATATTCTCCATTTAATTTCATTTCATGAGATGAGAGGCAAAGTTTATTAATACAGTTGCTGGAGAGGCTGCAAGGAGCTGCTAACTCAAATGGCTAAAACAAGAAAGAGGCAGTTACTGTGGTACCAAGTGCCATCAAGAGGCTGTTAATTCCAACTGCAGGCTTCTGAATGAACTCTACAAAGGGAAATATTTTTCCATATAGGCTGTTACTTGCCAACACTATCTCACGATCAAAGTATTACTTTCTTTGGGTGCTTCAAGTCAATCAAAAGGCAATGCATTTGCTTAGAAAAAATCCCCAATGCTTCAAGTGTGAGCTACAGGAAAAAACGCCAAACTACCCAACAACAATGTTTAATACTGAAGAATCCAACAGGAATAAGTTAGTGCATTTTGGAAAGGGATATTATAGGAATTTAGTTCCAGTGAGGACTCAGAATATCTATACAGTGAGGAAAAATGCTTTTTTAGCACCAAATCTTTACACAAGTGTTTTTTGCATCATGCTAATCATGTAATTCATGCTGTAAAACACTTTTTCATTATAATAACTGTTAATTTGTTAGTGAAATGACACACTCGATAAAATTTGACTAAGTTTCCTAACAGTTTGCCTCTCTAAATCATGCAAACTCCATAAAACCCTTCCATGTACTGAAACATTTACTCATGACAGGCATGTATTTCAGTGTTTGTATGAAGCAATCCTGAGATAAGAAAATCCTTTGAAAAATCCTAAACATCCCAATTGTACAACTTCAAATTCAGTTACTGGAAACATCTGAAAACCAAAGCTTTTTCTTTTGGAAGAGCAAAGCAATTTTTAGTATTTTATATTAGAAATCCACTGATATGGTCCAAGATCATAATACAGTCTAATAACAGCATTTGCTAATGTATTACGCAGATTCATGTGTAGGAATATGCAAGAAACAGTAGACAAGCATACTCACATTCTGCCAGACTTCCCATAAAAGGAGCTCCTATCCCATCTTTAGAATAACTGATAAAAGAATAAAAAGGTTGTATTTTTAAGTGAATGTGTCTTAAATGCATGTTTTCTCTTAAAAGTACATTTAGGCAATGATGCAGTTCAAAGGTCAGTCTTATGTTTTGTCACAATCATCACAGGCAAGACCATGTACTGGTCTTTACAACACATTGTTCTTCAAGTCTAAAGACTGAAAGCAAAAATGAGCAAGGATACCTTGAAAAATGCAGGTAGTTGGCAAAAGCTGAACCAGCCTGCAACAGTAATGCAATTGTCAACACCTTTAACACAGCATGCATAGGTCCACGCTTCTTCATTGTCTGCCACAGGGATTGTGCATATATGCAAGCAGTTATGAAGTATGCTAGGACAAGCAGGAAAAAGAATTCATGTAATCCTGTGAAAAAGAAAAAATACAGCTTAGTTTTTCTAAAGAAACATTTATACTAGCAGAAAACAACTAAACCAAAATAGATGGGTTTTTTATATATATAATCATTGGGTAATACTTAGCAACTATCATCCAAAAGTGGCAGTACAGTTAAAATGTCTAAATCCTAGTCAATTTTATCCAAGACAGTCGGTGTCTTTTTTACAGAGAGCTGATTATTGTTTAATCTGACAAAGTATTTTTTATTCAACAATACCTTTTCGGAGCGTAGGAAAGGTTTGCAGCAAATACGGAAATAGGATAAAGTGGAATACAATTTCTTGATACACAGAAGATAATTGTAGCCCATTTAAACAGTCAGAAACACACTTATTAAAGGACTCAATTTTAGCTCTTTTGTTTGTTTCCATTTGTAAAGGCACAATCCGAGATAAAGGAAACCCAGAACAAACTTCTATTTAATCTTTTTAACCACTGGGTGTCACTCTTCCTCTGCATAAAGTAGTTCAAGAAGCACAGCTGACTAAGCCCCAAAAGTTTAGATAAAGAAAAATAACACAAATAATAGAAAACAATAACTAGTCCTTAGCGAGAATTTTTTTGCACTAATCTAAAAAAAATTCCCAAAGTTTTTTAGATTATTTATAAAATCGAAGTCCTCTAATTTTCAGTCTAGCAGTAGCCTGGTAAAATGCTTCCCTTAAAACCTGGATCCTGGAAATCTTTTTTATTGTCCATAAGCTCTGCAACCCATCATGAGCTCCCAAAGGATCAAAGACAGTGAGCTACAGGCAAAACCAGGTAAATAAACATTCATCACAGAAAACTTCTGTTTTTCTTCTCCAACCTTCCTTGAAACCTAGTGGTGCCCACAGATTCAGATTCTAAAAAATGTTTTTTCTCCAGCAGCAAAATAAGTCTGCTAAAAACTTTCAACCAGTTTCACCCAGAGATTGGGAAGAGCAATACACATATAATGTATACACATTTGTATATGTGTATGCACATTTCAATATAATGTATATACATACATATATATGTATACATATTTCAATATCTAAGCTGAAACACATTAGAACTGGATGAGTTCTAAATAGTTGCTTGCATTATAATTTCTATGGCTAAAATGAAACATTTTGGACACACATACAGTGAAACGGGAGAAAAGAACACAACTTAATAAAGATTCTTAAAAAATTCAGGGGCACTCTGCTTCTCTTGTACACCAATAAAAAAGTATGATTTATGAATGACAAAAATATGTGGTTTAGAGCAAATCACTTTTTCTTTCTTTCACTCTTTATATTTCTGCTTCAGAAGACACTCACTGAGGTTAGCGAGGATTCAGAAGGAAAAGTTGTTTCTCACCATGATGAGTGAGTACACATGGAAAACTCTCTAGGAAAATCAACTAGCTTTTAATAAACACTAAACATTTATGATAGAAAGCTTCTTCCAACCACAGACAGAGTGTGGATTATTGGCTTGAGACCAAAGGGAGTTAGGAGAAAACGGCATTGAAAACCAACTATAAAAAACACGGAAGCGTAATTTTCAATTTGTCTTCTCTAAGTTTCCTGACTTTCAATGAACCCAGAATTGACAGACCAAATAAAACACATATACCTTAATTTAAAATTGCCTAACTTCAAAGATCTTCAAAATGCTGTCTACCTGTTCAGCTGCCTTTAGAAATCCTAGATTACACCAATACTACATCATACGTAACAAAAACCCTATCATATAAAATGATAAAAGATTATTTGCCAGGGATCAGATGTCAGGCCTCCTCATTTCTCAAGGCAAACATCTTAACCACAAGGTGACAATCTTAAGTTCTTTCCTATGCTTTCCTTACAGTCCATTTAATTTTCAGATCTCCTTTGTCAGGCCACAGATTAAAGTAACTAAAGTGAAGGATGACCTAACTAAACCCATATTTAAGTATGTAGTTTTCAGTTGCCTGCATGAAAGAAGCAAGAAATGAAGCTGGATCTTCTCTCTGATACCCTCATGTTCTAAGTTTCTATGGAAAAATGACAAAGATTATTTCTCAAAGATGCACAAAAAAAATTAAAAATGAGAGAAAGATGAAATTCTCCTCAGTTCTTTGAAAGCAGACATGCACGTAACTTGAGGATTCATGGCAATGATGCAGGTTTTAATTCCAAATAAACAGAGGTGTTCTTCTGCAAATGTGGAAGATATGGCATATGCAGTTCACCTTGCTTCCTACTTGTTAGATCTAAACACATGCATCCAGCAAATTTACACACCTCAGAGTGCAAGCTGTTTAGAGTTCTGCTTCCAAGTGCTCAGTCTTCCTACAGAATTGGTAGAGAGCTCAGATGCCCCTCTAGAAGGTCTGTACACCACTTTAAAGTGCCACATGATGTCTTATTGCTGCTTTTCCCCTTGATTTAGCAAAAGAACGCTATTACTGCTTTTTGAGAATAATTAAATTAACTTAGAATTCACTTCTGAACACCAAATTCATAAAATAAAAACTGCCAGCTAGGTTTATAGAATAAGAAATTAAAGACAGAGGTTAAGTCCAATTATAAGCCTTGAAAAACAGATGATTAATGTGCTACTTTCTTACAGATTCTGCTAAATGTTTCCATGAATATTTTCTTCCTTTCAAAAAGGGAGCTCCCTTTTGTTCCCTCTATATCTTCTTGAGACCACAAATGACAGCAGGGCATCTGATTCTGAGCATAGCAATTAGGCTCATTCTGGGTATGTAGGTTCTATCTGTATAAGAAGGCAGACTAAGCCTATAGGGCCTTTCTCTCACAACAGACCCAGGTCAGTGACACATTGATGAGGCCTCCCAAAGCAGTGATGCTACACACTGCAACAAAGCATTAGGGTGGATTATCCAAAGCATAAAATTTTATCTTTATCTGCTGTCTCAAGTCACTTCAAGTAATTTTTCTGTGGACATGTAAAGATATAAAATTGCATTTCTTAAATAAAACAAAATCAGGAGTGACAAATCTAATCTACAGCCTGTGACTAAGACAGGAAAATCTAAACACTGAACTGGAATTGTACTGGCAAAATGTTTTATCGTGCATATACTCGTGTTGCACAGAATCAAGTTTCATACAGCTATTACATTAATTCATTAAAATCAGGGATTAAATTCACATTGAAGTGGAAGATTAGAATTTCGAGATGGTAAAAATACCGACCAGCAAAGATGTTAACACTAACTTTCCTTGTGCTTACGTACTTCCATTTAGGTAAGTTTTGGAAAGTCAGTCTCAAGAAAGGAAAGGATTTTTCTGTACTGATAGAAAATGAAGTTTAGTCTCCACAAGAATGCAGAATATGAAATATAAGAGACTCTGCTATCCATTCCCCATACTCTTCCAAGCATAGTAAGTACTGATTTGAGTGATCAGATCCTTAACTTACAAATCTAATTTTAAGAAAAAAAATCTTACCCGATTCCCCTGCGCTAAAGTGATCTAATGGATTCCCTTCTGCATCTGGGTTTAGTAAGATCATTTCAAACTGAATATCCTCGGATTCAGAATAATTCTCCTCGCAGGTAAACTTGTCTACATAAAACACATACCATGTTTCCGGATAAGGAATCTGGGACACTGTCAGATTTTGCTCTGTGTGGTTCACAGTCACTTTGGAAGAAAACAAAGAAACAAAAGTACATACTTGATTAGTTTGCTTTTATAAGACTCATCTTTGAATGAAGATAAAACTTAAATCCACAACATCATGTACAAGTTATAAACTACATACAACAGAAAACGATCTTGAAAGCTAGCCATAACACCAGAGACCAGACCTCCAATTTCATCTTTTGTTTCAAACAGGTGCAGGCAAGGGGTGGTGAGGGTACATACCGCATTCCACCTCTCAGCTTTTAGCTTTGCTGGGAGGGCTCTCTTCTGCCAGAAGTCAGTAACTGCAAACTGTGTCTCCTATGCTTAGCACACTTACACGCTCAGAACAGTACTGATAGGATTAGCTATTCTGTACTGCCCAACAGATACTTCTGCAGCATGAAACGTACCTTTGTGAAATTTACTCTACTCTGTTTTCAAAGAGATTTAGAGCACCGGATAGGAACACCTGCATGTGAACTCTGTAAACAACAGCATGCATGTTTTAAAGGTGCAACGTAGCATATTTCACAGCACCTTCCCCAAATTGTAATATACTAAATTTCAATTGACAGTTAAGGGATGAAACCATTGCCAAATAAAACTGTGTATTTCAATCAGATTACATTTAAAAGCAACTGTGTAAGAGACTGATGTTTCATCTGCTCACTGGTCTTGCCACTATTTTTCCTAAAAGCAACAGTTAAGGAAGCACAATCTTTCCAAAACAAACTCTTGATGCAGATGAAACCTGTGGCTCTTTATGTTTGGGTGAAACTGCAAGAATTGTAAGTACTGTTACACTGATTACCGAACTGGAGTGCTAATCAGCAAAACCATAAATGAAAGTCATCTCTGTAGGAGAAATAACAATATCATGGCTGGACTGTAGATTAATTCACCTTAATAATTTAGGACAACAATGGCTAGGAATGAAGAAAGAGAAAAATTTCATCAAAACCCCTACAAACCAAGTTTTTTTTATGAAAGGCTTTTCTAAACAAAAAAGCCACAAACATACATACAAAACAATCCTCTAACAAACTCATTTTCCCTAAATATTTTGTAGACAAAATTTAGAACTAATTTCTAATTTGAAGCCTACCTGTGAAAAACATTTATGTAATTCAAATAAACCTGTTTCACTACAAGAAGTTATTTTCTGTTTTCTGAAGGTATGAACTGATCAACACTAGAATCCAGGAAGAATCATTCTATTTGTTTCTTTGCAATAATTATCATGAAGTACAAGCTTGGACAACACACAAACCAGGATTTCATGTGGTGCTTAATCCAAATGAAAGGCAAACAGTGGCTGACAGGAGTGGCTTTACTTTCCATTTCAGCTCTCAGCTGAGTTCTGACACCGTGTTACTTGCGTCGAGACTAAGGATCACACAGAGCGTGTTTAATCAGTTTTCCATCAAATCTACAAGCTAACTCAGAGGAAATGAAGTAAGATAAAACAAATACGTAATTGATTTTGCCCAACTTCAGCAAACAGATCCAACTCACCCTGTGGTCATACAACTCCTAAATACAGCAGAAAACAGTGAGTGCACTGCTGGGACAGTGAGGAATGATGGACCAACTGCTAGTTATTTTAGCAGCATTTCTGTGCAGCTCTCGTCAAGTGTAAGGAAACTATACCCTTAGAAGTGACATCTGCATAAGATTTCATTATGACAATGTTATAGGAGATCAATCTGTTATTCTAGGGATTCTGGCTGCACAGAGGAAACGTATTTAAAAGAGAAGCTGCAGTCACTTAAGACATATTTGAATGAAGCTTCTAATATTAATTTAATTTCTTAGAGGAATATTTATGCTTTAATTAAGTTTGGTACTATTACAATTAACAAATAGTGCAAAAGTTATTATTTCAGTCTGTTTGTCTTCTAGTTGTAACTCAATGCTTCAGTGTTTTACTGTTCTTTCACATTTAGGTGGGTACTCGTTAAGCTGTATCCTGATTAGCTCATCTTTGATACTATATTAAAAATTTTCTAACATGTTTTGTATATCAAAGTGTGACAGGTTTGTGCTATCATGAAAATATAATTTTATTTTTGTTTTCTCAGCTTTGAAAATGCCATTTCCATGGAACTGGAGAACAGAAGCCGCCTGACAAATGAGAAATGTTCCTTTGTAAATGAGAGACAAAAGGACAATCTACATATTGTATACTGGTATAATTCTCAGCTGAAATATTAAAAACATTTGAATGTGAGATTCAGTAATGAATATTAAATTACAAAATTAAGGGGTGAAAGAACATTCAGTTATAATAGAGGCAAGTTATAAAGGAAGGCAACATAATGCAGATTAATTTTTGCAGAAAAGAAAAACTTATTATGAGGTAGTTTAAGAGAAGGTTTGCAGGTACAAAATTACCCTTTTACTTTGTACTTGGGATACATACTCCCATCTTACAAGCATTCACTTCAGAAGTTTAGGGGTAACTGCAGCAGATTCCAGCAGTTTGCCTCTATTTTTTTTTCAGTCCACTGCAATAAAAGTTACAATTCAAACAGTATATTTGACTGTCCAAAACATTTAGATTCTCAAGTTCTTCAGTTTCATAGGAAAATGGTCTTCTCTGTAAATTCTTTCATATACTCACGACAGTCTTTTTTAAGAGAAAATTTAAGACTAAAAAAACAAAAAGACAGACTCTTACTCCAAGCATAGTTAAAGAAAAATCTCTGTACTGAATGACTAAATGAAAACTTCAGCCAAACATGTACCCTTTCTGAGTTGTGAACAAGTGAGAGCATGAGGTTAGAACTGGTCATAAAGTTTGGCTGTTTGCATTAAATTCATTATTTGTTGAGGATTTAATTTTCCAGCAGTATACTAAATCACAGCTTGAAAACAAAGTCTTCTGAAGTGATGCAAACAAAGCAATTTTATTTCCTTGTAGTATTTTTTAATTGTAGAAGGCCAAAGTCCTGGCTGATGCAAAAATTCACTGAAATGAATATTCTAAACACATAGATAACTCAACAGGGTTCTAAATACACCAGTAATTTAATTTATAGGGGGAAAAATGTAGCAACTTACTTGTCAGCTGAGCTTTAGAGAACTTCCCTGTACAGCTGTGATCCTGGATATTGTTCTGCAGCTTCTGCCATTCCTGTGCTTGAAAGAGGTGGAGTCTAGCTGCTTTTGTCACAGCTACTGCCACATTCTTGATTCTGACACACAGAACAGCATGATCACCTTGATATTGAAAAAATAAAATCAACTACTCTGCCTTGATGTCAGTTACAAGCAAACGGTGTGGCATAGATTTTTTATAAGTAGCCACACTACAGATTCACATAATTTCTTAAATTTTTACCACTACTTCCTAATAAAAGTATTTATGGACTTTCAGGAACAATTTTTATATATCTCATTAACAAAACACCGCATCCACGATTCCCTGTGATGGTACTTAAACAAACCTTCAACATAACCCAAATGTCATTAACCTTCTCTGCTACAAAAGCCTTGGTTTCCCTCCCCTTCCCCCTCTTTTTTTTTTTTTTTAAACAGACTTCCAGATACCTTTTTCTTTTTTCCTTCCTCCCACCCCAAATTTTATTTTCTCAGGTTAAAGACAGTGCCTCAGTAGCCTCAATAACTGGTTCAAAGTCAAGTATTTTATGACCTTTGTGGCATGATTACAAGCATCGTGGGGTAGCTCTTAAGAGAGCTTAAGAGAAATACCAGAAGAACTTATGTAAATGGACTTTCATGTTATGGATGGATTAGAGCTAAAATACTTAATTGCAGAGATGACAGATGTCAAATTGATACAAAGAAAATCAAACTTCAAAAGTGTTATCTAATGTGTCAATCTACATACAGAATCACAGAATGGCAGAATGGCCTGGGTTAGAAGGGACTTAAAAGATGATTTAGTTTCCATTTCCCCTGCCATGGACAGGGACACTTTCCACTAGACGAGGTTGCTCAAAGCCTCATCCAACCTGGCCTTAAACATTTCAGGGATGGGGCATCCACAACTTCTCTGGACAACCTGTTCCAGTGCCTCACCACCCTCACAGTAAAGATTTTTTCCCTAATGTCTAATCTAAACCTACTCTCTTTCAGTTTGAAACCACCACTCCTTCTCCTGTCACTATGGGCTGCACCTAGACACAAAAATATTTCACTCATTTTAGAACTAGCTCATTTGGCATAATTTATCTTGTCTGAGTAATTCTACAATCCTCAAATTTATTTTGATAAATTCTTTCATATATTGCCATAGACTTCTTTAACATAAGAGTATCCTAAATTAAAAGGTAGAATTTAATGTAGAAGAAAAATCAATTAGTACTGCAAGAGCACAAACGCCATTCAAGTTTAAGCAAGCTTTGAATGTTTATTTGTAAGAGTAATCTTCTTTCCCCCTAACCTTGGCATGAGCTAGATTTGAGTCAACAGACTAGTACTAGCTTCAGATAAGGATGGTTTGCTGTTCACAGCCAGTTGCAAGACAGTGGTCCTGCAATAAAACCTCAGATAAGGTGATCTCCTGGTATCTGTAAAACATTGTATGAACTACAGTTTGCCTAAGATTTTGAACTATTTAAAAAAAAGCTTCATGTTGGTATTCATGCAAAAAGAGGAGTATTTCTAAGCAAATATGCAACATCAATTTACAGAATTATATCTGAACACTTACACAACTCATCTTTAATCTTAACAGTCTTTCCTCAGATTTAAGCAGTGCACTTTTTTTTCCTTTAGATCTATTTAGAGCACTTCTACAATTATCTTCTAGGACAGTGATAATTAACTGCCTTCAAGTCACTCCACAAGCTATCTCCACCCCATCTATCATCTCTCATTCAGTGCTGGAAGGTCACACTCCAACTCCGTTTGGCTTATGTCATGTTTTCCTTCGTCCCATTTGATTTTCAAGCATTCTGCAAAACTCTTGCTGCCGTGAGGCTCAATGGGAAATAAAACAGCCTAAGCTACCGAAATGCTGAGCATCCAGGAAAAGCATGCTGACCGTACATGGCACTCGTCATGCTTTCGTACACTTCCTTCTGCAGAGTAAAACTTCTCTAGAAAGGAGAGTACTTTCCAGCCTTCTGGAGTGGCCATTCCAACAGGATCCCAGCCTGCTGCTATGCCTCTTAGCTAAGAGTCAGGAATTATTACTAACAAGGAGTCAGTAACACAGGAAAGAAAAGCCATTGGGAATAACCAGGTGAGACTTTACATCCTGACGCGTGGTGACACCAGGAGCACCCGGCGATGGGGCACAGCCACCTGCAGCGTTGGCGTCGCTGCCGCTCGGCGGGGTCCCGGGAGGAAAGGAGGGATGCGTGTCACAGCTAAAACGCCTCTGCTCTCCCGGACACTGGGACGGGAGTGCCCATCCGAGGCTGCGGGACACGAGGGGACGCGCGACGCTTCTCCATCCGTCACAAAGAGCGCGGGGCTGCTCCCAACTCTCGCTTCCAGCGCTTCGGGACAGCCCCGTCGCGCTCCGGACGGGTTCCGCTGCTGGCCGAGCTGCCCGGAACAGCGGATCGGACCTGCTGAGCATCCCGGCGGAGAGAGTGCAGGAAGGAGGGAGGGAAGGAGGGGGAGCTGCGGGGCTGACCCCGTTCCCCGCCCCGCGGCTCCCCCGGGAGCCGCCACTCTCCCCGCTCCTCACACCCCCCGCAGCCGCGTTCCCGGACGGCGCAGCCGCTCTCCCGCTCCCCGACCTCGGGGCACCCACCGTGGAACTGGAAGCGCGCCACGGGCCGCCACGGCTCGAGGCGGGAGGCGGCGCTGGCGAAGCCGCCGCGGAGCGTCTTGCCCATGGCGGGGCCCCAACAGCAGCAGCCGGCGGCGGCGGCGCAGAGCAGCCACAGCAGCCGCCGCCGCATCCCCGGGATCGGGATGGGGATCGGGATGGGGATCGGGACCCGCCGGGCACCGGGATCCTCCTGCCCCTCCCCCTCTGCCCCACCGGATCACGTGACACCCCCCGAGCTGGCGCGAGCGGGAGGGCGGGAGCGCAGAGAGAACCAATGAGGGGACGTGCCCGCCCCTGGGGGCGTGACTGGGAGGCTAGGCCCCGCCCCTGCCGCAACGTGTCCCGGTGCCGGGCCCGGCCGTAAGTTGAGAGACCCGGTGTCGTAAAAGAGGTAACGTCCATCGATTCGCTGTAGGCGGAGTTTTGGCGCTCTGCGCAAGCCGTGCCCGCGCCAGTGCCCTGAGGGGCGGCAAGAGCTACGGTCTTGGGGCGGCGGGGGGAGCGAGGAGGGCGATTTTTCAATGAGCCTCCCGCAGGTGCTGCGACTCTGCCCATGAAATCCGTGGGCCCGTTTCGCGCACGCGCGGCCGTGGGGGGGAGAGGGGAACGGTGCCGTAAAGCGCGGACGATGTCGGGGCGGGCGGGTGCCGCGGCGCCGCCGGCGTTCGAGAAGCGGGTCCTGGTGACGGGCGGCGCCGGCTTCATGTGAGTAGTGTCCCGCCCGGGCTCCTGCCGGGTGGCGCGGGTGAGACGCCTTGTGCCTGTCCCGGGCCGGTCTCGCGCCGCCGCCGGCTCGGGCCGCGTTCGCTCAGGGGCTGCTGGTGGCCCGCTGTGCGTTTGGACGTGGTAAGTGCTGGGGAGCGAGCTGGGGTGCTGCCCCGCCCGCCCTTCGCCCGCGGACGGCGAGAAGACGAAGGACCCCCCGGCGCTGACAGTGGGAGGCGGTGCTCGGTCTCTGCCGGGATTATGGTTGTACAGGGAAGGGCAACGAAACTGGCGATGGGTTTGAAGCACAAGTTCTGTGAGGAACAGCTGAGGGCGCTGGGGGTGTTTAGTCTGGAGAAGAGGAGGCTCAGGGGAGACCTTATCGCTCTCTACAACTACCCGAAAGGAGGCTGTAACCAGGAGGGGATCGGCCTCTTCTCTTAGGCAGCTAGAGACAGGATGAGAGGACTTAGCCTCAAGCTACGCCGGGGAGGTTCAGGTTGGACATCAGCAGGAATTTCTTCACAGAAAGAGTGATTGGGCATTGGAATGGGCTGCTCAGGAGGTGATGGAGCCACTGTCCTTGGAGGTGTTCAAGAAGTGACTGGATGTGGCACTCAGTGCCATAGTGTAGTTGACAAGGTGGTGATCGGTCATAGGTTGGACTCGATGATCTCAGAGGTCTTTTCCAACCTGAAAGATTTTGTGTGATTTTGTGGGTTGGGGGTCGAAGTACTTTGAACCAGCTGCTATTTCCCATGTCAACCCCCTGGTGTTGTTGGCTCTACTGGAGTCAGAGGAAGGTCTGGTCTCTCTTAAGCTTGAGCCCATCAGTGAGCTCTGAGTCAGAAGCTATGAGAGGATTAGATTTCTGTGTATGAATAACACCCGATAAACCTGAGCCCTTGGGGTGAACTTCTTGTACACAAGACTGTGCCAAGGAGGAAATGCCACCCGATTGTCTGGTTGTCACTTCTTGACAGCAGTCGGAGAGCTGAGTGATGAGAGTCAGTATTATGGGTTAGGAGAGTTGACTGTTTAGTTCTCCCTGATGCCTAATGTATAAAGAGTGTAAAAGTATTTTAGAATGGCAATTGAATATAGCACTTAACAGTTTGTTGGGGGTTTTTTTATGTGACTGTGAGGAATGCTCATTTCTTTCATTATAGCATGAAATTTTATTCTGATTTTTAATTTCTTAACTGTATGCAGTTATGTATACAGTATATTAGAATAATGTATAGAGTATATGTTAGAATAATGTTGACATATATCTTTGAATTCCTCTTTCACCTCTCTTGAGTATAGCCCCTTCTTCCCCTGAGGACTTTTGATATGCTGAACTTATTTGTAATTTGTCATCTCTTTGTTACCTTAAAGCTAAGTGTATAATTGTAAAATATGTTTTTCTTCTACTCTGCAGTGCTTCACATGTAGTGGTCTCTCTCGTGAAAAACTATCCAAATTATCTGATTATAAATTTAGATAAGGTAATAGCTTGTTTTCTTTCTTGATATGGAAAACTGTTTTAAATGATTTTTGATGCAGTCTGTAACATGTTAAAATTTATATGGTCTATTGTTAGTTACTAATTTCTGTTTGATATTCCATTTGTTCCTATGCAAACAAAAAAAATCAACTACTGTTTGTGTTCCCACCACAAATAATTATTTGATTTAAAAAAAAAGAAAGAGGGAAGCTTTTCAAGCTTTAAACTTGCGTTTAAGAATTTTTGCATTTAAGGTATCTTTTGAAGTTGTGTTTTTAAAGCTTAGTCACATCTGCTTATGAAATAGGTTTTCTTTTGAAATAAATTTTTACTTTATTCTCAGACTTTCTACTGATTAGGTTAGCTTATTTGTTTCCATGAAGCCCACTTATTGATGTTGTGTGGTTATTTCTCTTTAGCTCGACTACTGTGCAAGCTTGAAGAATCTTGAAACTGTCTCTGGGAAGGAAAACTACAAGTTTATCCAGGTGATAAAGCCTTCTCTTCTAGAAACTTGACTTTTTACTGATTTTTATCCCTTTGTATCCCAGGTACTGTGGTCTCCAGAGGTCCCCAAAGTGGAAGCCACTGCTTTCATTTGTGATAAAGTTGAAATTACTTCTACTCCTTCCTTGTCAGAAATGAGTCAGCATAGGTAATATGCCAGGGTATGTGACAGTCAAGTGGACATAACAGCATTTACTTCATCTGTTGCCATATTAATAGCCTTTGTATTTCACCCTCAGAAGCCTCTGACCGTATGCGGTATATTCTGTCTTTTACATGAAGTAGTCTTTGAAGAGTTGATATATTTGATTGTATCATAAAGGTGTAGAATTGGTAAAAGTGTAATTTTGAGATGAGTGGTTTTAGGGATGGTTGTTTCACTTTTAATATGCATGTGGTCAAGATGGACTTAGATGCAGCTCTTCTGTGCTTCTCTGATGCTCTCTTAGACTTTGAATCTTTAAAATCCACTGCTTGTCATATTCCATGGTGTGCAACACACTGTTGTGTTTGTACTGGACATCAGGCTACGTTCTTGCTTGTGCTGCTGTTGATGCTCATACAGTTCACAGTCATTCTGGAATGGAGTTTCATGGTAACATTCAAGGTATACCTTTTCTTTTTGAAGTTTTGCCAATTAAATTTGTTTACTGCTTCCACAGTTTGTCTTCAAATAGGAGATTGATTCTGATTTATTGTTCAGATCAGTATTCTGACTGTTGGGCTTGTATGCTGAGGTTCTTCCTCTCTACCAAAGTCAGTGCTGATGCTGGTCTCTCTGTCTTGGGGGCTGCCCAAGGCTGCAGGGCATCTGAGAAGTGCATATAGTTTAGTTTTCTGAAATAGCAACATTGTCAGAGGTAGTAGATGTGAGCTTACATTTTTTCTTAGATTCAGGTGAAGTTGGGAATTGAGTTTGCCCTCACCTGTTTGGTGACCCCCAAGACTGTTTATGTTTTTGTGAACCTAACGCCTTTGTTTCAGATAAGGGATTATCTCTGGGCTATTGGGATAAAAATTGTGTGACAGGAAAGGAACTGTCTGTATGCAGATGTGCACATATATGCAGTTTCAGCCAGACTGGCTTTTTGATTATTTTTCCGAAGGTCTTTGACTGTTTCCACTCTATGATATGAAATATATGAGTGCCATATAAAAGCCTTGTTAGCTGAATAGATGTTAACATTTAAATGCTGAGGAGAGCATGGAATTCTAGAAGACAGCCACTGAACAATCAGGTCCCTGTGTGAAGCAGGGGAACAGTAACAAGAAATGATCTGGTTATACTGCTTTTGAACTAGAGTAGGAATGTCTTCTCACAAAACTTAGACCAGTATAAATAATTCCAGCTTTTCAGTTGTTGTTTGTTTTTTTTTTTTTTTTTTTTTTTTTTTTTGTGTGTGTTTTGATGCTTGTATGTTTTGTTTTGTTTTGTGGTTTTTTTTTGTTTGGTTTTTTGTTGTTGTTTGGTTTTGTTTGTTTGTTTTTTAGAGACAGTTTGTCACAGCTTAACATGCAGCTGATATGCAACCACGCTGTTTACACAGACAGGAAAAAGTGCCGTGGAAAAAATAATCTCTGATGTGTAACCCCTTTGATTAGAAATGTAACACTGTTGCTGACCTTAGGAGACAGCAAGAAGGATAGACACTGTAGTGGTACTTGAAAAGGAAGCCTGTTTCGGAAAGCAGAGAAGTAAAAGTTTAGCAAATTTGCATCAGGGGCTTTGTAAAAAATAAGTTTTTATCACAGTTTCTGTTGTTGCTCATCACAGATGTACTAAGCTTGAATTTCAGTTTAAAAAAAATCAGTAATTGTAACCATTTAGTTCAAAATAAGGTATGAGCCTGAAGTGTATTTACTGGAGTGTTTCACTTTTATTCAGGGATGAGAAGTAGGGAAATCAGTTCACCTTCCTCCCATTTCTGACATAGAATACTTTTTTGAGGCTGTTATTCAGAATTGTTACTTGAGGACTTCTTGAAACATAGATACATTGGAACTATTTTTAGTTACCTGCCTTGTTTTTGAAAATACAAAAGTCTTCCAGAGACACCTCTTCTCAGGTACTGTCTTGTTTAAGTTGAGCCAACAGGTAAATATCAAAAGGTTTTCCTCAGCTTGCATTTACCTTTAGAAGGTGCTAGTTCTGATGTCAAATTAAAGAATGTTTTTTTGTGTCGATGCCTGTCTCTTTTTTGGTAAATATATAAATTAAAAAAATAAATTGCTGTAACAAACAACAAAAAGCAAAATCCTCACAAGACGTGCAGCCATCTATTTTGACAGAAGTGGAAATCAACTTCACCACTGGATGTCACTGTCTGCTTAGCCAGACTCCGGTAACTCTTACTTGCTCTCGGAACTTGGCATTTCAAACTCAGCGTTGAAGTTCCACAATATGTTGCTGTTGTGTGTATTCTGGGGAACGTTGCTGTTTTTCATGTTAATAGTAATAAGTTTCCTGAAATAAGTTTTGTTGAGGATGTTTCACAAAATGGGTGAAATTTATTATCTGGTCTTATTTTAGGCATGGAATTGATAAATTGCCCAAAACTCAGTTGGTAGTGGTGTTTATATCCTGTGCTCACTTTGTAATGATTTGTTATATGACAATTGGTATGAGACTATTTTCTATCAAAAATGATTTTCTAATTTTTTTTAGGGGGATATTTGTGTACCTGATTTTATAAAACACCTCTTTGAAACTGAGAAAATAGATATAGTCCTTCATTTTGCAGCCCAAACACATGTAGGTGAGCATCACTGCATGTTTTCATATTGTTTTCCATGGCTATACCTGCTTGAAATGTATACTGATACTTTTTGTCTTTTCACTTCATGTAAACTAAGGATCCAGTTTGTATCTGCAAATGATGTGCTTCACTGTCTGGTAGCCTTTTTAACTTAAAGGAGGTCATAGCCTTGATTCCAAAACTGCTTCATCTGACTGTTGTCTGTTTTGATTGCACATAAATGGTAATGCCCTCCTCCCCCTTTTTACTTGCATTACGTTTTTAAATTCCATCTAGACTCACATGTAACTGACAGTGTACTGATGGAGTCATAAAGGCAATGGAGAGAGAGTTTGTGCAGAGTCTTAAGTTTTTACTTGATTGGCTCCAACCTCACATGAGAAAACATGGTGTAGAAGCAGAAGGATTAAGTCCCATCAGAGTGCTGCCTATTTCAGATTGCTGCTCTTCATTATCACTGTTATTAAGAACAGTCCCTGCCACACTCCTTTCATTGTGAGAAGAAATCTTCAAAGAATTCCCCAGGAAGATACTTCTTGAAATTGTCAGATATGCACAAAGTCATTAGTCAGTTGGACAATTAGAATTAGAGCAGGTGCTGGTTAGTTACAGTAATAGATATGTGTTACTGCATCTTACAACTGTCTTTGACACTTTTCTTACTGGGCTTAACCTTTCCGAGTGAGAAGGGAAGTAGTTAAGCTTAAATAAAGTTAGATAATGCTATTTTAGGTTAAAAAGTCCATAGCCAACAAGCTTTTGCTCCGGATTCCACCCTCTTGTTGAAAGCAAGGATTTTTGTCTTCAAGTAAGTGTAGAAAGTCCCTTTATTTAATAATGACCTTGCTATCTGACAAGTCTGTATTTCAACCTCTAGTATTATTCAGTAGGAACCAATAGCCCTGTGTTACCTAAATTTAATCAGAATTGTTTGAATTTTTTTATGTAGATCTTTCATTTTGGCATGCCCTGGAATTCACCTACGTGAACGTTTATGGCACTAATGTGCTGGTTGCTGCTGCACATGAAGCCAATGTGGAGAAGTTTGTCTACGTTAGTACAGATGAAGTATATGGAGGTAGCACTGATGGGGTAAGTTTGAAAGTACATGAGGGTTTTCCTAGCTTTACTTGCTTTTAATAGGGAAAACAAACTGAGCCTAACTTTCCTTGGCTTTTGTAAATGTGTGACTTTCAAGCTGTTTCTGACAGTACTGGGACGTGTAAATAAACACTGGTTGTTTCTAGAAAGCTGAGTGTCAAAATTGTCCTGATTTTTTTTTTTTTTTTTTTTTAATATTGTGTTTTATATTGAATATGTATTACCTAAAGCAGTGAGGTTGGGGTCATTAATGACCTGAATAGTGCTCAGAAATAGTATCAGAGAGTGTATTATGTAGTTTTTGTCTTGGAGCATTAGTGAGATTTCAGTAATGGGCACAGTTTGACAGGTGGGGAACTGCTTTTATTCTCTAGCAAAAATGCTAACAGAACTGTAAGTAGTGACAATTCAAACAGGAAACAATTCCTGTATTACTGTAATAAATATTCAGGTGTTTATTGTTTTCTATGAAAATCTTTGATTTCTGACAATTTATGCCTGACCTTAATTCAGGAAATGTGATTTAACTCAGTAAAAAGGCAAAATATGCATGTTCATCTTTTTAAGGGCATAAATAACAGTCAAGGAGCCTTGTGCTATAGTCCATGAAAATATTAATGTACTTCAGAGAATCCTGTGCCCTTTCTTATTGTCGCAATGTCTTTTATCAGTTCCTTCAACACAACTTCCATCAGTAGACTTTAATGATACCTGAGGATAATGTTTTCTTATGTGTAGACCAGTGGTTTGGCTGATACCTTCAAGTGAACCTTTTCTGCCTCTAGGCATTTGAAAAGAGCACTTTAATCTTTGTGAATCACACTAGAATTCTTGTAAAGTTTTTTTGAAGGGAGGAAGTCCAATTAATTTCAGAGGCAAAGGTCAGACAAGAACAATAAGTCTTTTAATTGTGTTAAGGTCATTGTTACAAATCATACTTTGTGTAGTATCCCTCCTTCTTTTGGTTTGGGTTGGTTTGGTTTTTTTTCTTCCAGGTGAGAAGTAGACTGAAGTGGCAAGATAACCTGGAAACTACCTGTTTTTGGAAGTGGTCAGAATTATCGAAGCTTTGCTTTGGAGGCTTTTGTGTTGCAATTCTACATTTCTTACAGAAATAAAATTTATAGAGAAGTTTAAGAAAAGACCCCTTTAATTTTGGTCAATTTGCTAGTGGTGGTGCGATGGCGCTCTGAGGCAATATGAACTTGAAAAGGATTGAGCCTCCCTGTAGCAAGGGATTTACTATTTTACAAGCTAAAAATCTAAGGACCTGCTACCTTGAGGTACTCTGCTAGAAGTACAAAAATACTGCTGCTGGTGACCTGGCTTCCTCCTGTGTTTGATAAATAGACTGTCTTTTGTTGTGGACTTTGTCAGACAGATGTGCTTGGATATTTAGGGATTTTTTCTTTTGTAACCTTAAGGCTTATCTGGCCAAAAGAAATGGAGTAATACAATTTTTTTTTTTTTTTGTTTTAGGAATTCGATGAATCTTCACCAAAACGTCCAACAAATCCCTATGCCTCCTCTAAAGCAGCTGCAGAGTGTTTTGTTCAGTCTTATTGGGAAAGGTACCAAGTAAGTTGATGGAAGCTTTAAAAACTCTGAAGCCTATAGTTAAGTGTCTGTATTATATATAGAAGAGTATAAAAAAACCCTCACTACTAGTCCACACAGTGCCTCCTCTTTCCTTATTGTTAGTCCTCTAGTTTGGATGCATTGGAGAATGTCCACCAATAAGTAGTGGAGATACACTGCTAGACAGTGTGGACAGGTCAGATGTGTTAAATTTTTGAATCTGCACTGTAATGTCTAAAAATGCGCTTTGATAAAATGGTGAAAGAGAACATTAGGAATTTAAAAACCACTGCTAAGTTTGAAGGAAATAAGAAAGTATTATACAGAAGCAGAACATGCAAAATTCAAATTGTATGAAGACCAGGCTTATAGTCAAAACAAAAAAAGAAAGAAGAAAAAGTCCTATTAGTCAGATTTGCTTAAGCAAAAATATTTAAAATTTTCAATGCTTTAGGCTTTTGTTCTTGACGTGATATTTTTGATATAAAGTGGACATGAATAGGATGTTAATGACATCTTGGAATAAGTACATGTATGTAATGTCCTCTGGTGGTTCCAGAGCAAGACAGAGATTTCAAACATTTGTCACCTGTGGTACTTCTAACAGGCGGAGAAGGCTGGAGGCCCTTGCCTGTTTGGGAGAAACACAGGTAGTTTAATTCATTAATGTTTGTAAAGGCTTACAAGATTTTTGAATAAGCACTGTGCTTGTGTCAGTTTGGGGTTTATTGAATAGCAAGAAGCGTACAGATTTTTACTGGTGTATATTTTCTTATGTAATCACATGTATGTTTAATGCTCTCAAGTTTCCAGCTGTTATCACACGGAGCAGTAATGTTTATGGACCACATCAGTATCCAGAAAAAGTAAGTTAAACTATGCTTTACTCTGAGCTTCAGTGTACCGTAATCGAGGGTTGCAGAGATGTTACTTTTTTCTCATATAAATGGGGTCACTTTTGAAAAAAGCACTATTGCAACTAATGTGTGATTGTATATTTTGAACTCAGACTAACATGTCTTACCACAAGCACATCTTTTTTGATCATCAATAAAACTTCAGTTAGAGACTTTTCATTATTTATGTGAATTTTATGACAGTGACTTTGTTTCGTTATTTTTCTGTTTTTCAAAGGATATCCTGGCAGGGTTCCCCTACAAATTACATAAACTCATATGTCATGTTCTATAATTGGGAGTTTGTAATAACTAAGGTAAACATTTCAAAAAATAAACTGTGAGAGCACAGTATGTCTGGTACAGAAAGTGATGTTCTAACCTGTACAGAAAATAGATAAGGTGAAGCTTATAGCATACAGATATGAGGGGAGAAGTAGTGCAAAGTGACTGGTCTTTGCATGCGTTTATACAGACCTTGCAGGGTAACTATTTAAAATGGTTATTTGTGAGAGGGAGCTGCCTTTTTAAGTCTATACCAAAATCTGCTATGGAAATCTAGTTCATGGAAATATACTGATGGAATGAAAGTGATAATCATATGTACTCCTTGGAGTTTGGAACTTGTGTGAAATATAACTATATTTTGCAGTTCTACTGAGGTATTTTTTTTAATTTGAATGACTCTTTACGTTTTGTGGTGGTGGTTCCCTCCCTCCCCCCCAGATAAATTTATTTTCCCCTACATTATTGCAGGTGGATAAGCAATGTTTTTTAGAATACATTTTTCAATGATCTGTGACTTGGGAAATGCCTGACTACAAGTTGCATGATTGTTGGAAGTATATTCAGGGGATGTATCACTATTTGCTTGGTTTTGACTTCTATATATTCTTCCTCACATACCCAATTTCAGTTACTGCTAAGAACGCAGCACTAGGCTAGATGAATTTTTATTTTTACTTAGTATGTCTGTTCCTATGTTTAAAGTAGTAAGTTAACAAAACTAAAATAATTTGAGTAGTTTGCTTATGGCTTCAGCTTAAGAACTTTAGTAATGGGGCCAACTGTTCTGAAGTTTCTGGGACATTATGAATGGATTTAAACTTGTAGCTGAACGTAATGCTGTAAATCTTTGTGCAGCAAGCTAGTGACTGTTGCTTGATCTGTGTTTATTTTCCTTGAAATTCTCTGTTGGTTCTCTTCCAATTTTAACTATTTCAACAACTCTTTTTGATTATAGATTTACTATAATTTGCTGGATATTTAAACTTTGTTCTGAATTGTTGGCAGTAATTATTTCTAGTTACTGTTGTGTGCAAAAAGTAATGGAAATTTTTTTTATTTTTGTAAAAATGTTACATTTTGTAACTGCCAGAAAGATAAGGTTTACACTAAAATAGAGGCATGTACTCTTAAGGACCAAAAGCCTTGCAGTTTCTAGGCTTGATACATTCTTTCATTAGACTTAATAAAACTTAAGTATTTAGAGGATTTTAATAAAATACTTAATGATACTTGACTGGGGAAGTCCTTATTCAGATTAACAGCTTCTAAAATAGCTGTGTAATTTTTTTTTTGTTCGATTCCTTAGGTTATTCCAAAGTTTATATCTTTGTTGCAACAGAACAGAAAATGGTAGGTAACTTGCGTTTTTTGTTTGTGGTATTTGTGCTATAAAACTGTAATTATGATTATAAATATGTGCTACAGTTTGTAAAATGATAATTTCATAACTAAGTTATGAATTAGTTATTTTAATAATAGGATTCCCTTAAAGTAAAGGATAGTTTACATGTCAGCTACTGAAAGTACCTTCAGGTAACATCTAACGGTAAAACTGCTTAAAACACAGTCCATAAATTGAACCTGTCTATTTAAGGTTTAACAAAAATTTTTTGTCTTTTCCTTGTCCTAGCTGTATTCATGGTTCTGGACTTCAAAGAAGGAATTTCCTTTATGCAACTGATGTGGTAGAAGCATTCCTTACTGTCCTGAAGGAGGGGAAGCCAGGTGAAATTTATAACATTGGAACTAACTTTGAGATGTCCATTGCCCAGCTTGCTAAGGAGCTAATCCATTTAGTGAGTAAACAGTTCTGATGCTTTTTTTTACAATTTTTCTTTGCAGGTATTTACAATTCTTCTACAAACCTCTTGTAGCTCTGAAAGAGCTCAGATTTGTGATGGGTCTTGGAAGGTAATTGTAGCAGAATGATGTGCTACCCCTTCTGTGGCAGCTGTACTGTGTAAGTTTGCAGTACAGGCTATGCTGTGTTGGACTGCTGCATCAGTTATCCTGACTGGGACATAACTGGCATAGTGATTAAATACCATTTAGTAGGGTTTTTTTCATGCTAACTGCTTTAGTTTTGGTCTGAAAATGTAGCACTATTAAAATCTAACAATTTGATTATGGATGTTTTGGCAGTGCTCAGATGAAGGAGAAATATTGAAATTGTTCTAGACAATTTTGGTAATTTCAGTTGTTTGAAAACTCAGTTTACAAAAGACCATTTCTGTTTGTGGTTTGTTTTTTTTTTTTTTTCCTTAACAAACATATCTTGTTAAGTGTGGTTTTTTTAAGTGTATGTTTAGACAGTAGTGCAAGATGTATGGGGTTGATAATTGTTTCTCTTCTTGACAGATAAAGAAGACCAGTTCAGAATCTGAAATGGAGCACTGGATGGATTATGTCAAAGACAGGTAAGGAGTGTGGAGCATTTGCAGGATATCTTGGACATGCAAGATAGCTTTGTCCTGAAGGTTTCTGATACTCTTGCCAAATAGTTTTTTGTGGCAGTGTTTCTGTTCTGAAGGAGGGAACACTTCTGAGGGACTAAGCTGTTTTGCTGTCTTAATTTTTCTTTTTTTTTTTATTAGTGTATTTGACATCTATGATCTATGCAGAGCATTGTATAGAAAAACAGGATTTCGATTTATTATTTGGATCTTTAGGTCCGAGTGTATGTCTTGAAGGGGAATGTGTAATGCTAATCTGTCTGTCTTCAAACTTTCTTCATACTTCTCACTACTGAAGCCCACTCTGGGAAGAGAGGACAGGTTTTGCACAGCAGCTAAATGTTTTCATCAAGATATTTTATATAGGTTATTCAGTACTTTGTATTCAACATCACTGAGTGAGATGAATTGTCTCTCACTTAGCTTTGGTATTTTGACGTTAATGTGACTAATTCAGACTTATATGTATTTTATAGTAAGACCCACTCTGCAGGCAGAAATATGTGCCTATGGAGTGTAGTTACTTTTAGATTTCTATCTTAAGCTGAAGCTGCTATCTCAAAAGTGGATGTAAATCTCTGAAGTGCCAAAGTTAGGGCGGTGGTAAAAATGGATAACTTTTATAGATATGCTTTTGCTGTGTGTTTCTGTCCTTAATTTCAGGCTTGGTTTCGCTCTGTTCTTTTATCTCCATTTCTTTTCAGCAACAGTGAGTCTCTGCTTACTTTAGATATCACTCTCTCCAGAGTGATTAGAAATGACGTGTCTACTGATAGCAGTTAAGTATTATGGCCTTTAGAATTCTCACTTTCTGTTCACATGTGGATTGTTATCATAGCAACTGAAGTGTCTTTAAATGTACTTTTTTTGTTTTGAAAAGGAAGCGTTCTTCAGAATCCTGTCTGAGTATCACAGACCTTTGAACAAATTGCCTTTGGCTCACATGATATGACTGTTCAGTAGGTCTCAGTGTAATTCAGCCTGGGATGTTTCTTCATGTGTATTAGGCACTGTTTCCTCATGTTTAAACATAAATGGGCTTGGGAAAACTAACCACATAGGAATACATGCTTCAAAGAAGGTTGAGGTCTTATAAAAGCTACCTAACTAATGATTATTTAATTCTGTAATGAGCGACTTAAAGGTCATGGGGGTTACTTGCTATGGAAAAATTAGTTCTGCTTCTGCTTGAGATTAGTGTGTTATAATAACAGTGAGAAGTACTTGGTTTGTGTTTGCACATGTACCTTGACTATTCAATATGCCAGTGCCAGTAATGCAGGAATGCTAGACTAGGCTACCTATCTGCCAGACTGTGGAAGTGAAAATTTGTGTCAGATACCTCTTTCTGTGTTGAATCTTGCAGCTTGGGATTCTACATATTCAGTAGTACCACGTTTGTGTAGCTACCCTGAGGCACTGTAATGACAATGCTTTGGAAGCCTGTGTGTTTTAAATCTGAAGTATGTGTAAATTTGCGAGTTTTCAGGATGAAAAATGTAAATGCTAATATTAGAAAACACTGGCTTTGTGTTGCAAATGCAGTGACTTGCACAATTGCATTGGCAGTGATTCGAGTTTTGCATTAATTTTGTGCCAATAAAATATTAATTCATATTTATTCTAGTCGATTCCAAGTAGCTGGCTGTACAAACTGAATTGTATTGTTGTAACTTCACTCAGCTGCCACGTATTTTTTGAAGGCAATGCAATCTGTTCATGTTGATGGCAATTTTTAAAATTGAAGCATATCTAATATTCCTTTGAAGACAATGTGAAGTACTGCATCTCTAATTAATGAAGTCTGATCAAATTGTTTTCTGTATGCATTTTATACTTCATCAGGCCTACAAATGACCTGAGATATCCAATGAATTCAGAAAAGATGCACAACTTAGGATGGAGACCTAAAGTGCCTTGGAAAGAAGGAATAAAGAAAACAAGTAGGACTGATGGCTTTTACACTGATGTAGAATTGATAGGAGGAGGGAGGGGGGAAGGGGGGGAAATGGGTATATAGGTTAGTTAATTAGAAGCTAAAGAGATAGAATTTAACACTTAAATTTTACATAGAATTGTCTGCTTTTTAGTAGTGAATTTACATGATTTTAAAGAAGTTTAATCCATTTTTAGTGCTAGAATAAGTCTTGCATGAAGAACTTCTAAAATTTAAACTAGATTTTTATGGTATTATAGGTTAAAATTTTGCATAATGAACTATTAGCATGTTCTTAGTCTTGTGATGTTTGTGGAATATTTGAACTTCCCTGTTATCTCTGGTCAGCTTGACTCATCAACGTTCTCTCCGTACTAGTTGAATGGTACAAAGAAAACTTTCACAACTGGAAAAACTCGGAGAAAGCTTTGGAGCCTTTTCCTGTGACAGAGGCATTTGCACAACTCGGTGGTCCATAGGGTGGTGCAGAACCTGAAGGAGTTTTTTCTACCTCATACGATCTTTTCTTCAAAGCCTGCAATCAAGTGGCTGCACTGGAGTCTGAATGTTTTCAAGATACATGTGATGAGTACAGAGCTACAGTGTGGCACAACTTTGGAACGGTTTCAGCTTTTGGTGCAATACTCTATTCTCACTAGGTATTGATTTTAAAGACCTGCACAGAGTGAAGCATATTTATAATGCTATAAAGTAATGTAACTGAAGTAAAATCTGCCTTATTAACTAAGAATAATTAATTGCAATTATAGCTTTGGGACTTTCAGTTAGATTCGTTTCAGTTGTGAAATCATTTGTCTGTATTAGTTTGTTTTTACAATGTAATATATTATTTTTGTCACTTCAAATAGTTAAGTTTTATTTTTAATCAAGAGGAGAAATGTTATATTTTTTTGCGAGTCGAAATGAGTTGATAAGAGCTAGACATGGCACCTGTATTGTTCTGTCCATTTCTCTTGGTGCAATATTAACTTCTGTAGATGGCTGATTAAGCTGTTACCTCCTGTATAACTTTAAATGCCCCTTTTTAAGGAGAGCAAGGGGGAAAGGTGTCAAGAAGTAGCAGGTGTTCTTGCTGAGATTTCCAGAAGCATTTTCTTAAACTTTGTCCTCTTTTTACTGTATTACTGTCTTTTACATGTTAATTTCCTTTTCTTAAATGTAAGTGTAACAAACTTGAAATATTGGAACACAGTTAACATTCCAGTGATATTATGTCCTGTGATATGAAGGCTATTTATAGAGTAAATGTTTTTAAATACTTCTTTTTCTGTGAATTGTGGGTTGGCAGACCTTATTCAATGCAGTGTTTCACACTTTTTTTTTCTGTAACATTTTAAAGATAAAACAATATTTGAATTTTAATGTAAAATTTGGAAAAAAACTTCAATTCTAGAAATATGTCAGTGAATCTTTTTCTAAGTTGATTCAGTAATAAAAGTCATGGTGTAAGTGGTTTCTCTTAATTAAGAAAAACATACTGAAAATGTGGATGGTGGGGTTTTTTAAAAAAATATTTCTTAGCTCTTCCTCTATCCTGAAAAAATTACCTTTTTTTGGTATTAAAAAAATTACTTTTTTTTCTTTGAGGTGGTGTGGCAGATGCAAAAGAGACCACTCTTCTTGGTTTTATCACTTGAGCTTCTGTACTTGGCACAGTCCCAGATCCTTCTGTAACCCCTGGGTAGAGCTGCAAGAAGCATAAGACTGGGATGCTGTGGTGTTCTCAGCAGTTGTAGTGACTTCAAAATTGTCTCAGAAATTGGGAGGTAAAACTCTTAAAACACAAGTGCTCCCAACGTCATCACACCTCTTGTGTGGTGCACAGTGCTTTTGATAAAATGCCACTTCTGTTTGGCAAGAGTCATTCTAGAGAAAAGGCTGTTTCTAGGTGTACCATAGTGCCAAGTATGTGTTCTAAAGTTTAGGAGTGTGTTATTGAAGGTGACATTTCTGTGACAAACTGGGGTAATAATGCTACACTTGAATTGTGTGGCAGTTATATTTTTTGGATTTCTAATATACTTGGTTTGGAAGTCAGAACCTCCATTTGGGAAGGACAGAGGTTACAGGAGTTAGTATGTGTTGCTCTGTTAGCACACTTGGTTTACCAGATACACTTCCATGGATGAATCACTTAAATTTCGTTGTCAAACACATTGCTGGTGACATTCAAATATTTTCTTAATTTTTGTATTTTTCTTCAGATATGGCTTCCGTACAACGTGCATCCTTCCTTACAATATCCATGTTCATGTTTTGTGTTCTACAAAAGCCACCAGAAATAGCTGATGTGCTGCAAAGATCGGTTTTAGCTGTATTTATGGTTACCGTGGCAGCTGCTTTGGGTTAGATGCACACAAGTCTGTATACTTCACATCTGCTTATACTGGAATACTGGTTGTGATGTGTTTTTAGGAGGAGAGATTACAGATTACTAAAATCTTACTATATAAAACCTACATAAACCTTAATTTGAAATTATTTTAAACATTCAAAATAGCTACAGTGTCTTTGGAACACTAAAAATCAATTAACTTACGATGGTGTTATCAGAAATGCACAGAAGAAAGCAGTAGAGTGTGATTGTTTTATTGAATAGATCTTTTGAAAATTGTTTTGAATATTTAGATGCTGAAGATGCAAGCTTTGATATTTATGTCACTATCCAATCAAGTGATATTACCAGGAGTGGATTTTTCAAAAGGATCAATTAATTTTTAGTGGAAGCTGTTCTGGTTTCTTTAGATTTTGAAGATTTAATCCTTCCAAGTGATTGAGATTTTTGGCTCAGTATTCCTACTTTTATTTATATATATATAAATGTATGTATGCACATTTTAAATATATATTTTTTTAAAAATCTAGGAGGCTTTTTCTTTGAGCTACTTTGCTGTAGATCAGGTTTTCTTAGTGGGTGAGTGCTCTGGTAGGACCATTTCTTTCACAGAGAAAAGTATTTTTCCTGTCAGAGGAAACAGCTTATTTTGCCATTAACCTTCTGGCTCCTATAGGAAGAAAGGAACAAAGGATCAACTAGTGAACTGTCACTGTGGGGAATTGTAATGCTTTTAGGTTTTATTTCTCACTGTTTTTACTGGGAAGCATTTCTGCAGATGACAAAGGGGGAGTGATGTAAAATACTGTGAACAATGTAATCTTTCACTCCGTTCTCTCAAGGTTTGTGTCACAGAACAAAGGCTACACAAATTAAGAAAATAAATGGAGTAAATGTGTGTGTCACTTAAATCACTAAAACTTTCTAAGGGATAAGACTGGCCTTTGGCAAGGGTTTTGTATCCAGGTTCCATCATGGACTTGGGAAGTTATTTGGGTACAGCTGTGGGTTTGCATCTCTTTTTGGGGTTAATGTTGTGAGCTGGATCAGATCTTTGGGAAGCAGCTCCTGAAATCCCTTGTGCATTGGGGAAAACCAACATTGCTACCCCATTATTTTGGTGTAGCACACCTGCTATTCAGTACCTCCCTCGCCAGCAGCAAGTGAAAGGATTGGGAAGACACTGAAGTGGGCAGCTGAGACAGCCATCTGCAGTCATAGAATCATAGAGTGGTTTGGGTTGGAAGGGACCTCAAAGACCATCTAGTTCCAGCCCCCCTGCCAGAGGCAGGGATACCTTCCACTGGATGAGCTTGCTCAAAGCCCCATCCAACCTGGCCTTGAACACTTACAGGGATGGGGCATCCAGAGCTTATTCTGCAAATTGTGGCCTGTGGGCCCTTGTGTGTATGTATTGACTGCAGTTGGTGCAATGGAGATAACTCTTACTTTCTCCAAGGCTTTCTCTGGTCTGACCTTGGCACTTGCTTACATTTGTATGCTGATTGGCATGAAGGGGTGTCACTGTGGTTGAGGCCAATCATCACTGTCATCATATGATGGACTAGAAAAAATCTTTAGTTTGTCCACCCTGTACTTTATTTGATGTAGGAGAAAGGTTGTGAGTGAAAAAAACATGTTGTGGGCTTTTTTTTTGTTTCTTGATTCAGAATGCTTCATTTTACTAAAACTGTGTTCTTATGCTCTTTAAGTAGCCATGAAATGCAAAAATCTTTCTGGTTTTCAGGAGGAACTTTTAATGCAAAACCGCTCCCTGAATTCTTTCTGGGGAAAAGGTGACTGTTAAATATTCTATATCTGGGACCGAACTGTCCTACTCTTTTTTTTTTCATTTGTTTTGTATTACCTTAAGTTTTTATTTCCATTTCCATTTTACCTGGCAAAACAAATGTTTCTAAAAATGATAAATATCAGAATAACCCATTGGTCCGTAGTAGTAGCTGTTTTGTGGTAATGTATGAAAACTCTTAAGTCAATAGTGTTTTTGACTTCTAAGCATGCCACGACACGTTTGGAGCTTATCTGCAGCAAAGATCACAAGGTTGTGTTAGCTGCATCTGTAGGAGACATGCTTGTTAAGGGATTACATGCATAATTTCTCAGCAAAACAGTCATTGCCAGTGGCAATGGAAAATCACGAGAAGATGAGATTTTGTATCAGTATGTTGTTTGCACACCTCTTTAGTACAGTGGTGTGGGTGGTTTTTTTAACCTCTCCCTAATAGAAATTTTTTTGTTAAGAGTTTTTGTTTTCAGTCATGAAACTGCTGGCCTGGTCCTCAGCCTTTTTGCTTCTGAAAATAGGTCTTTGACTTTTGAAAATGTATCAGCTCCTGGAGAACGGTGTTTGCTCACAAAATACTTCCCAAAAGTGGAACAATTTGAGGAAAAATACACTCTGAAAGTAAAAGGAAATAGAGGGGTCTATGTCACTGGATATTCATATGGCTGGCTTGGGAAGAGGCTGGTTTTTCCCCACCTGAAAAAGGAGGAATTTGTTGAACTCCTCTATTATTGTGGAAGAGAGGTAAAAAAAAAGTTTTAGTGGTTTTTTTTGTTGTTGTTGTTGTTTTGTTTTGGGTTTTTTGTTTTTTTTTTTTTTTTGTTTTGTTTTGTTTTTTTTAACTAACATGAGGGAGCAGCAGTGAACAGTCTTGCTTAGCAGCCTCTCCCCACACAGTGTGCAGGGAGCATGAATAGAGGATGCTGTTATGGGTAGCTCTTTCTGGAGCCATGGGATGTGCAAATAAACACAAACCTGGGAGGTGAACATACAGTACCAGTGCAGCGTGCACTGTTGTGGGCACTTGGGTATATCCCTTGCCTTTAGCTTGTATCAGGAATGTTACAGCAGTTGCTTGTTGAAATAAATGCCTAATCAACAATGTGAGCATAAACTATTTTTTTCTTATAACTGTGCTTAGGATTTTTGATTTATGGAGACACATGGAGTTTCTCCTGTGGAACATGCAACTCCCAGCAAGACCATGGAAAAATGGTGCAAGTACCCCTTGTATTCCAGTCTCTGTGATATGTCATTTCTGCACAGAATTTGTCAGGCTTCAAAATAAAGTCCCTGAAAACTGAAGCTAAAATACTGCTACTTTAACGCTCCTAAATCCCACAGAATGTTGTAGTTTCTGTTACTTTCCCAAATGATCCAGGGAGCCAAAGCCAAAACACCATTGTTCTGATAGTAAACACGTGTAGGTTATGTGTGGTGCATAGATGTATATACGGGTAGGTTTGTGTTACTGCTGCATTTTAATTTGGCTTACGGCAAAGACTCTTCATTGGTTCGTTTGTGCTATCCAGCACTGTAGAGTGAGTAACATGTTTTATTTAAACCACCGAGTATAATAAACTCAGCCAGGTGACGGGCGGGAAAGAACAAATTAGTCCTATCACGCCAGATTGGAAACCACGGCAGCCGAAATAGCTCAGTTGGGAGAGCGTTAGACTGAAGATCTAAAGGTCCCTGGTTCGATCCCGGGTTTCGGCAGAAGAGCCTCCCTTTTTTTTCTCTCCATGATCGGGAGGTGGCGAGCGGATGCTGCCGCTGTAGCAGCCCAGCGGCCTCTGCTCCCAGGGCTTGTGGAGAGCCGCGGAATCCTTTGTTGAGCCGATACCGAGCGTGTCGCTCATGACGAACCGTTGCCTGCTTTCCAGTTTCCTGTTTTAGCTCTTTGAAGTTTACCTTTTTTGTTAAGGATGGTAAAACAAAGCAGCAAGCTTCTTTTCCCGTCCCTTCTCTGCCCCTTGCCATCTCACACTGTCGATGACGGGAGGGAAGAGAGAAGCGAAAGTGAAACTGTGCGATGAGAAGCGGGATGACTGGGAGGGTAGGGGCAGGGAGCGAGGGAGTCTCTCAAGAGTACTGGGAGGGCGACAGAGACAGAAGGATTAGAGATTACTTTTTGCCGAAATCTGGAGCGCAGGTTAGAATTCCCGGACGTCACGACTCTGCTGTCAACAGATGGCTGAAACTACTTTACTTCCCATAAAGGCAAAGGAATACCTTCGAGTACAGGAACTGTGGTAATTAATGTCACCTAGTCTTTACCATTCATGTATTTCCTACTGATCCTTTATGTACTTATAAGTTGGGAAAAATCACTTGGATTTTTCTGAAGCGTATTTTTAAGGAGGGCACCCGGTTTTGATTTGAAGCCATGAAGAGGCAGAAAGTTTATTAATTGTCCTTGGTAATTTGTTGCAACTGTTTAAAATATATTCCTTTTATTTGGACCTGCCCTCTGTTAAACCTTCTCTCTCTTAGATCAGAGATCTTCACGGTACATGGCATTTGGTCATCACGAAACTGTCAACTCAGCACCCAACTTTGTTTTGATAAGCTGAAGAAATCAAACTCTTTGAGACTTTCATTTTAAGACATTTTCTCCTGTTTTCAGGTAAGTTTTTTTGTAGCCTTTATAATATACTGATACCAGAACAATATACAGAAAAAGGACTTTCAGTATTGATGTCACCAGTGCAAAACGCACCAGTAAAGCAGCTCCTTACTTCTCTGCTCAGCGTTTTTCATCCATTCACAAAAAAGTGTCACTGGTCATTTTCTAATCACAGCCTCACATCAAGCCTTGATGTTGAATTACTTGTCTGATAGAAGGAGCACTCACTACAGATGAATATCCTATTAGTACAAACAGGGGTAGTGGTAGTGTTACTTAGATCCTACTAATAAGACAGATAAGGGATAGTATAACTGCTTATATTACTATTTTTCCTAAAGATTTTTTAAGCTTTTGAACGAACATCAAGACTGCATGCTTGAGTACTCAAGGACAGAAGGAAACGTTAAAATGGTCGCTTTTGACTTCTCATATGTACTTTTGCATGTTTGATATAAAAAATAAATACATATTTTTTGCAAATATCTTTTAATTATTCATAAAAGACATTAATGGTTCTTTGGGAATGAGTTAGGGAGGTATTAATTTCCTGCAGGTGTGATCAGAGGGGCAAAAGAAAGAATGACTGTTTACTTTCTGGCCTTTTTCATACTGCTGAATAAAAGAAAGTCATGGAGCAAACTTGGATATCAGACCTCTGACTATCTACTTGGCTTGTTCACCGGCACCCTGAGAGACAAGGTACGTTTGCTATGGAGGGAACAGCCCCACACAGTGCAGACACCAGCCAGCTGGTGCTGCTCAGCTGGGGGGGCCAGGACGTGGCCCTGAGACTTCTCTTATGCAGTGGTCTGGCCTTACCCACTCAGTGCTGTTCTGGAGATTTGGTCCTCTCTGCCACTGGATTTTTTGAGGGCCAGGAAAGGGTGTGAGTCACTCTCAAAGTGTCTGAGTTTTAGCAGGAGTACCCAGGCACGTGAATATATGACAAGTATGTGCTGTGGTAGTGTCTGAAATTTCTATTTTTAAGCTAAGGGTAATACTACCTGTAACAGCAATTCCCTTCTCAGAGGTTTTGTGATGTTAAACAGAAATTTTGTGGTACACCGAAATACTAAATGATAGCATTGATACTGAGAAGAAATCTCAGTTTTGTTTGGTAAGGGATTTGGATTGGTGGTTGGCTTCCAAAGGAAGTGACCACAGCACTAAGACTGACAGAGTTCAAGAAGTGTTTGGATGATACTCTCAGGCATGTGGTGTGACTCTTGGGGATGGTCCTGTGCAAGGGTAAGGGTTGGACTTGATCCTTGTGGGTCCCTTCCAACTCAGCATATTCTGTGATTCTGTGTCCCAGCACTGCAGCTCACAAAGCCTTGGATGCTGCTTCAACACTGAGTAAGGCCTAGGGTCTTATGTGGAAGAAGAGGATAAAATGAAGAGATAAACTTAATTCTTGTATTTTTAAACTTCTTTCTGTTTGATTTTGCAGGCTTGATGCAGATTTCTGATGTGATTTGGCAGGTTCTGCGAAAATAACTGCAAGAGTTGCTGCTTTATTGCTTGTCACACAATATTCAGACATTTTTCATTCAGCTGTATCTTCTTTACATAATCTTTTTTTTTTTTGCCGCTTTCTAGATTTATTCTTGCCATCAAACATTTCCATTTATTTTTCTATCAGCTTCTTCCCTCAAGATGAACCCCCTGCTAGGATGCAAATCCAGACTACTTTCACGTCTTTCTAAGACTTTATGTTTTAGTTACAAAGTTCCTTCTCTGCAACTGGGAAACTTCTCTGCCCCTACAGATATGGTTACATACACTTTTAAAAATGTCTATCAAATACTGAAGTTGATACCTCACAGGGATTCAGAGAAGAAATTACATTTTACAATGTTTCTTCAGCTGCATGCAAATATTCGAAATCTGGTGGATTTGGTTCATCTGCTTTTTCCATGACTGTCTTTGGCTTCTGTTTTAAGTGAATGAAAACTGTGGCAGAAGGAGCAGCTCAGAGAGCGGTGTACCCCACATCCTAGCTCTGCTGCAGCCTGCAACAACTTGCAATCACAGAACATGACAATTAATAAAGAAGCTTAGAGCTTTACTTTGAAACACCTATATTTGGTATTTTTGATAGTGATGGGAGGAATTTGCTGTACCTGGTGGTTTTTTGTAGGCTTCCTGAGGGTTCTGGCAGGTTCAGGTGTTCCTCATATGAGATGATCCTCCTCTTCCTCCATGTCCCTTAACTGCACGTGTACCTGATTTAAAAATCCCCTCCTTGTCCCTGATTGCAATTTCTGCACTTGATATTTGTTACTGTCTTAGACAACACTCTCAGCAGTGAAAAAATTGTACTCACATGTAGTAAAATTTCCTTCTCTTTGGGTTGAAAATTAGGTTTGTTTGATAGAAGATATTTGTTTCTGTCTCTTGACTAAAAGATTCCTGACTTTGTCTCCCTCACTGTTTACAGACATCTGGTAAATCTCATTTAGTTACACAGTATGATAGAGGCAAGGGGTTTAGAAACATGAGTCAGGACTCACATTTAGTGCCTTTTATTTTTGTATATTTTGATAACAAATCTTAGTTATTGTCTATCTGGTCTCTGGTCCTGTAGAAGAAGTAGAATTGGGGGTTTCAACTTTCTGGAAAATAAAACAAAAATTTTCAGCTGACAAAACCTCATGTAATGAGGCCTTTTCTGGTCCAGTTTCTTGGGAGTTTTGGTTTAATTTTTTATTTTTCTTTTTTCTTTCCTAGTGATATATTCCAGAGTTCCTAAATTGTGCTTTTGTAGGAATATAGAGCTCATATTTCGTAGTAATGTAGATCTATAGAATATATGGTACAGCTAACAAGGCAAATCTGGGACAGTTAAGATAAACCTTAACCTCCAGTCCTGCTATGGTTATCAATGCTATCTTTATTCCTCAGTGAACCTCAGGGGAAACATTATACTTTTTGTTGGAATGTACATACATCCTCTTGCTTTAAGCAAGGGAGCATTCATTACTTTGCCCAACAATGTTCTTGGGATTTAGCCCACATGACATGAAGGATGAGTATCTTTTGTTCCATTTTATATTTTCCATTGGGATAAGTAGTAGCATTAGGATTTTGAATAAAAATTGTGAGAGAAGAGTGTCTTCTGGAACAGGCTCTGGAAAGATTAATGTAAGATTCCAACCCAAACTATACTATGATTCTATAATTTCTGATATGACTTCAAATACAGTGTTTGTTCTATCTTTCAGATTTTTTCTTTTAATATGGTACAGAACGAGACCTGGATTTCCTTCTTCATATTTTCTCCCCTGTGAATGGGACAATTTGTTGAGTAGGTGAATTGTTGAGATGAGAGCCTCTGTCCTACCCTTCCACACTGCAGATGAAGTCTTACGCTCACACCTTCCTGATCATGTCCCAAATCATGGGCCACAAAGACAGCCTGCACGTTCACTGGGCTTTGGGCTCCTAACAGGTTTTGCACAGCATCTGTAAAGCTCCACATGTGCCAAAACTGGGATATTAAATCTGTTTGTATTCCATTTCACCTTACGTAAACTGGAACAAATCTATTCTATGGAGGTCCTCTCCTACCACAGCCATTTAGTGACATTCACCTCACTTCACTTTAGACATTTAGAAGAGCAGTGTCTGTCTGAGTTCAAACCAATCACCCTTCACCTTCTTTTAAGTTCAAGGCAGAGAAATTAGGATAGAGAGGTCATCTGAACTTGCCAAGATGCCAGTCTGAATGGGGAGGTGAATATATTCTATGACTGCCTTTATAGTTAGCCCAGACTAGGAGCTGATGAAATAATTCTGGAGAAAAAGCTGTCTTTGCTTAGGTGGTCACCCTAACAGTGGTTTAATCTGTCAGTCAGCATTGTATTTATCTAAACTATAGATAGCTTAAGCTTCTATCTCAGTTCCTACATGATACGGACTCTGAAAAAGGTATGCTTGTTTAGTTAGAAAGTTTAATGGAGTCTCACTAACCGAATGATGATACTCCTTCATGATCACCAAAGTAGTTTCTCAGATGTGTTAAATGAGGGATGGGATGGAAGAATGATTTTACAAAGGAAATAGAAGTGCTTGTTCATTATCTCTGACAGAAATGCAGTAAGGCAGCATCTGACTTAAAAGTATAAAAATGCATCCACAAATAATGTTTATTTAAGGCTGTGGAAAGATCTAACGGAGTTGACACAGGCATCTGCCATACTAAAGCAGTGTATGATTTTAGGACCTTTCTGTGCAAGTTGTGTATAGTACATGCTTCAGCTAGCACGTGTTCTGGGAGAAGTGAGAACCAAAGTGCCATCAAATTTGGAGCTTTTGAAGTGAATGTCTTTAATGAGGAATTCCCATTGCAGTCAGCTCCAGGAGGCAAGTTCAGCCGGACTGCAAGGCCCAGTGAGGAATCAGTGAGGAATCCCAGTGGGATTCATCTACCTAAATTGAGGTTAGGTCTTGTGTGGCGCAGTTCATCCTTTCCTAATGTGAGTACAGATAACAGGCCAAGCGAATTGCACCCTAAAACCATCTATTTCTCTCCATTAAGAGAGTATCTTACGAAGGAAACCCTGAGTGACTGGTTATGTGTAGATATCAATAATCAATAGATATCTAACATCAAGTGAGATGAATTTCATCCTCTGTCACAAGGAAGCCTATGGGTAAATCCACAAAAAGATGATGTGAAATTGGTGACACAAGGAAAGCTTGAGTAATCCAGCATCCTGATTGATAGGGTATGAGTACAGCAGTTGAGGAAAGAAAACTCGCATAAGACTGCAAAGCTGTCTTTAACTCAGGTTGAATTCCTGGCTGCACTCATCTTGTGTATTTTCCATGAGACCTGAGCAGATTGTTCTTCTCTGAGGTGCTCCTCTGTTCTAACAGTATATGAATGTATTGTAGCATAAAAATTGGTTTTCAGGAAAAGAATGCCACAAATCAGAAAGGGACTGGATAAAAAAATATGAGAAGCCAGGAGATGAAGACCCTGTTTATATGAAGAAGGATTTTGTGCAAGGGCAGGATCATGAGATCTTCAGAGCTACTTTGGCATGCCCAGACTTTGGCTTCATTCTCCCAGATACAGGACAGGGAGACAAAGGATAAGGTGATGAAAGAGCAGTAGTTTGTGCTGAGAGTTCCTAAAGACTTAAATTTGCTATGAGATTCAGGAAATCTAGAACATGCACAGGCATCTGGAAGCTGCAGGTTTCCTTATAGAATTATATTTCTTCTTGTTATTTCTAGAGTTATCACCTGTCTTTATGATATAACCTGTAATTTATTTATTCTTTCTATTGATGTATTGGTTTCCACACAAGTTTATATGTAGAATGTTTTATTTTGACCAAAATTCCTTCCAAAATGCCAAAGGCTAAATACTTTTCTGGCTTGATGTTAATCTGTGCTTGAGTACAGTAGAAGGAACCTGAGAAACAATAGTGTCATTGAGAAAAAAAATGTGAACCCACTGCCTACTTACTATTCAGGAATTCTGTATTACTTGTGTGGATTGTGTTTAGTGATTTCTTTGCCTGTATCTTGGAGTATTCTTTTTCTTTATTTCCTCTCTTGCCACATCCTGTCTTTGATGACAGGATGAGAAGTTTGCTATTGAAGGGTGACCATGGTCATGAATCCAGACTACAAAGTAGCTGAAATACTGTTTTCCTGTACTTTCAGTGTAAAGCCTAAATATTTTAACTAGTATATATCACACCAGTTTCAGGTGTGATAGCCTGACCTAGTAGCTCAGATGTGTGGTGTGGTGGGTTCACCTTGGCTGGATGCCAGGTGCCCACCAAAGCTGTTCTGTCATTCCCCCCCTCAGCTGGACAGGGGAGAGAAAATACAGCAAAGGCTTGTGGGTTGAGATGAGGAAAGGGAGAGCTCACTCACTAATTACTGTCATGGGTAAAGCAGACTGAAATTGGGGAAATTAATTTATTACCAGGCAAATCAGAGCGGAGTAAAGAGAAATAAAATCAAATCTTAAAACCACCTTTCCCTCATCCCGTCCTCCATTCTGGGCTTAACTTCACTCTCAAATTCTCTACCTTCTCCCCACCAGCTATGCAGGGAGACAGGGAGTGGGGACTGTGGTCAGTTAATCACATATTGTCTCTGCCACTCTTTCCTCCTCACACTCTGCTCCTGCTCCAGCCTGAAGTTCTTCCCACAGGAGACAGTCCTCCATGAATTTCTCCAATGTGAATCCTTCCCACAGGTGCAGTCCTTCAGCAACAGACTGCTCCAGTGTGGGTCCCTGCAGGGACACAGGTCCTGCCAGCAGATCTGCTACAGTGCAGGCTCCTGCCTCCACAGGTCCACAGGTCCTGCCAGGAGCCTGCTTCCCATGGGGTCACAGCTTCTCTTGGGCATCCACCTCTGGTGTGGAGTTCTCCACAGGCTGCAAAGTGGATATCTGCTCCCTGTGGACCTCCATGGGCTGCAGGGGGACAGTCTGCCTCACCATGGTCTTCCCTACAGACTGCAGGGGAATCTCTGACCTGGTGCCTGATGCACCTCTTCCTCGTCCTCCCCCTTCTTCACCGACCTTGGTGTCTGCAGAGCTGTTTCTCTCACTTATTCTCACTCTTCTCTCTGCAGTTGCCATTATGCAGTAACTTCTTTCCCCTTTTTGAATGTTATCCCAGATACATCATTGCTGATGTATCACTGCTGATGGGCTTGGTCTTGGCCAGTGGCTGGTCCATCTTGGAACCAGGTGGCATTGTCTCTGTTGGACATGGGGAAAGTTTCCAGAAGCTTCTCATAGAAGCCACCTCTGTAGCTTCCCAGCTATGAAACTGTGGCAGGCAAGCCCAGTATGTGTGGACAAGGCAGTGCAGGCACAGTTTTGATCATTGGCCATGGCTTGCGTGCTCAGATTTGCTGCCTGAAAAGTCCTTTGATAGTTCAGGCAGTAGTACCAACACATAGCACTACTCATTTTTCAAGACAGAGTAAAACTCCGTAGTAAATAAAAGTCATTCAGGATGCTATTTTGTAAACTAGTATAGTGCTGATACTGTACAGCCCCAACAACGGCTTCTTTATTTAAGTGTGATTGCTGTGGGGAAAAATGTGGGAGCTTCTCAACAACAGCACGCTAAGGAACGTACAGTGCCTGCTGTTTTCCCAATGACTAATTGAAAGATAACTGTCTTTTTGTAATTTTGCTCAATGTCTTCCTCACGGTGTATCATGCAGCAGCAGACAACCACCAATGCCAGCGACACAGTGGCGTCAGGATGTGGTCTGTCATTTTTCTGTCAGTCCTGATGCTCCCTGCCTGGCCAAGAAAGGCACTCCTAAAATGCTGATGCATTACAGAACAGCAGAGGCTAGTGCTACATCTCTACTAGGACTACATGCTGTTGCATGCTCCCAGTTATGTAGTTGTAATGGAGGGAAGTAATCATAATAAAAACTACATATGTGCCACTCTTCTACTAGTAGTTTTCCTTCATCTGTAGACCAAGTAATTTCCATGTTATCCTCTGCCTGCTATTTCTTTTCTCCACATTCTTTCTGCTTCCTCTTGTACTATATTGAAACATATTTTCTTGCCTTTCCTTGACTTTTGTGCCTCAAAACCTCGCCTTACTCTGAGCTTGCCCTTTCTGTCTCATGTAGAGGTCACAAATGCCAGTCACCCTTCTTATGGGTGTCTGAACTGAGCCAGTTTTGATTATAATGGCTGCTTGGATGCATTTTATGTATAGACACATCGGTTCAGGGATTTGATAGGTTAGGTGAATCCTATCCATATGTTTTGATTTTATTTTGGTGATGCTGATAAGTGTGTTCACTTTAATTGCTTTCAGAGAGTATGTTGGTAACTTTGGTACAAGGCATTGTCTAACCTAGATTCAAAGACTAATTCTTCTTACACTAGAGAGATATATTCAAATGCTGAGTAGTATGGAAAGGAGTGTTGTGCAGAGGGTTTTTGAGTCAGTGCTTCCATTTATAACTCCTGAGTTTCTTCAACATATTTTTTCAGCCACTATTCACACTTTCTGTCTTTTTCACGTGTTATGTCAAGAGCAGCAGGTGAAAGTCAGTTCCAGGTAAACTAAATCCAAAGTGAGATGTGTTGAAACCCATTTCAGACTACATGGTATTGCCAATTGGCTTTGTGCCTCCATAAATGAGGTAGAATCATATTTCAATTTTTCTGGCAAACAATGAGTTTTTGATATAAAGATCTGAGAACCTGAAAGTGCTGATGACAGTGTCCGCAGTGTGGATGAACTCTTTAGCTGCATGATGGCAATAACTGGCCGCATAGAACATAGACTTCTTGTGCCAGAATGGTGTCGTTGAACATCCATTGAAATATTGAATAGCACAGACACAATCATGGCAGTTTTCATTATACATGCTTACAAAAATGGCTAAACAACAGAGTGGGAAGGTAGTGAAACCTTTCAGTGAAGCGAGACGAATTGCCAGGTTTTATTTATTATGATGGACCTGAACTGATAGCTATTGCTTCAGACTCACAGAATCACTTATACCTACTTTATTTTGATTTATTTGTTTTATTCCTCTAGCACACAAGGGTTGCATTGTGGGCAAGAACTGCTGCGTACTAGGAGCTTTTAAAAGTTATTTTTGTCGATGTTCTGAACAGAACCACTTGCATGCATGTCTGCTGTGTGCATTGATCTCATAGACTGTCTCCTGCTAGGTGGGTAATAAATGCTCAGCTGTGATGGTTTTAAAAGTCCAACAGCCAGACTAGCTCCAAAACAGCCTCTGGTGTAATGATGGGGAAAGGATTAGAGAGCAAACAATGACCACTCACCCTTTAAAAACAATTAAATAATTTATTTTGCATGCAAAAAAGGCTATTAGGAAGGGAATCCTTCTCCACTTGCCACTCAGATATTTTCATTATAAGCATTGGAGTTCTGCAGTTGGCAGGTGGAGTCTCCATCTCAAACTTTTACTACCATATTTATTAATTTTTGTTAATGAGGCACCTATATCCTCTGCACTTACAGTAGTTTTCTACTGTGGCTGCTTTAGTGGAAAGTATTATCTTGCAGTGAACAAACTAAAAGAAAAGAGGTTTCCTCTTCTATTTATTTCTGTTTACAGGGTTTTGATTAAAAGAATAAACATGTTTATCCAGCCACCTCAACTAAAACAAGACTGTCAATTTCTCAAAGCTCATAAAAGACTTGGCAAAATAAATCTGAGGCATTCATTCTCCTGACAAGCTGCCAGAGTCTGCAGAACTTACTTTCACACTGGCATCTTTTCTGCCCTTGATGTCATGTGCAAAACACGAGGATTTATGCCGTGCTAATCCCTCTAATGAGGGCTTCTCCCAGCTTCTATATAAATCCTGCTCAAAGCCGTGGCTGCTGGGCAGGCACCACAGAGTCAAAGCACCTTTTGAACTGCATTCAAGGCAATTAAGGGACTGGGATTAAGCAAACCCCCAAAACCAGCATCCTTAGCAGTGAGAGGGATTACCCTGCTTGGCTAGGGTATGTTGCTGTGGCAAGGCCAGGTTGTCCCACGGCAGAGATATCCCTGCTCCGCTCACTCAGGTCCAGTGGAAAGGCAGGACCTGCACCCACCTGTAATGGGCATCCTGAGGTGGCTGTTCTGGGCTGGGCTGGGCTACTTGAGCTGCTGCTGTCCCGCACAGGCACAGTTTCCTCGTGTCTGCATGACGGTGGAAGCCCTTCGCTTGAAGCGCTGCTGCCCAGCCTTGGGGACGGAGCCAGGCAATATCTGTGGGTCCCTGCAGGGTAGGGGACGGTGTGAGGGGGTGCAGGCAGACACTCAGCCCTGGAGTGGCCCCTACACCCTTCAAAACGTGGATGACCGGGAACGGTGGCCCCTCAAGTTCTTCAACCATAGCTGTCGGTGCACAGGTGAGATGGGTGCTGGAGGGAGGGAATGGGGATGGATACGTCTCCTAACCTTGCTCCAAAGGCAAGAAACATCTCTGATGGCATAAGGCATCAAGAAGACTTCAAATATTATTAATTTCCTAAAAAATCTGCCATGTTTATGATACTATCAGCACGTTTTTCAGAGTAGCAGGGTCAAAGAAGTGTTTTCTCTTACGTTTTCCTCTTTGGTCCTGGAGGTGTCCCTGTAGCCCCCCATCACCTTTCTCCACAAGGTTTTGGACCTCTGTCACTGCTAATCATGCAGTGAACCTGGATCAGTGTGCATTGATCAGAGATTTATTCCTCATGGAGTAGTACTTTGCAGCACAATATAGCCCTGTGCACTGAAAATGTCTGGATGTCTGGACAGGGTGTTTCCCAGGGTTGTTAACTAAGTCTACAACTTACACTGATCCAAAATGTGTCTATATAACCACCAAAGAGGCCATCCCATCCTTTTCCTCCCCATCTCCAGCTGCTCCTTCTCACTGGTGACTTCATATGGGCTCCTGTGTTTGCATGCTGGAGGTGAAATAGATCTGGAATAAGGTTTTAATAAAACCACTTCACTAGTGCTGGCAGGCGGGAGGGGGTAAGAAGGTGAGGTCAGGGCAGGATAAGGTGATAAGACTTTTCTCAGCAACAGCCCTGGTCGAAGGAGAGTTAAAATGAGCAGAAACTGCAGACTCAGTCCAGAGTGCTGTGCAGGGCTGACAGGAGATGACACTAGGAGTTGGGCAAAAGGCACATCCCAGGCATTGAAGTCACTTGCTAAGCAGATTTCAAATGAAGCCTGTGATTTCTTGTTGAAAACATAAAATTGTTTGAATTTTTCAACATGGGAAGAATAGACTGCTTTCCTTCAGCTTGATTCTTAGAAATAGCTGAACACTTTAGTCTAAAATATATCTTGGCTCTCACTATGAGAAAAGCCCAGATCAATCTGAGAAGGCAGCACTGCAGAAAATTTCAACCCAAAAGGTTAAGTTTTCCAATGCTCTTATCGATTGGAAACAGAGTGGTAGTGGCAGATGACTTAAACAGATACATGGTATTACCGAAACTTCTAAAAATAATAACAACAGACTTTAGAATATAAATCAGCTTTTATCTCTTCCTTTGACTGGATTTCAAATGCTTGAAATACAAGTGTGGAAGGACTTTTCCAGACGCTTTACAAAAAAAAAAAAAAGATGCAGGTTTTTTCCTTTTTAAAGGTTCTTATATACCTCCAAAACTTAAGTCAGGTATCACATACAGACACAAACCCTGAGTCAGAAGAATTCTAAAGCACATGGGCATACACCCATATTTATACAGTTAAAGTAATTAGGACATGAAAACCTGGAAGTGAAGAGCAGTGGAGACAGACATGCATAGGCAGACATTAATTTCCTTATCCCAAGGAGAGATAGAGATGGTATTTGATATTTGCAGGACTGAATCTCAAGATGCGTGAGCAGAATGTAGTGTTCTTTCATTCAGCCTTACTTCTGCTGAACTGTCTGCTCTCCTTGTCTCTTTCAATTTGGGTTCTCCTGCTGTATTTTTATTTCACTTGGATTCCTCTTTCTCCTTGCAGTTTTTAAAACTAAATATACCAGTGATGAATCATTAAGGTGGAAGGCATCCTTAAGGATGATTTTCAGGAAGTTTTCCTGGGCTGTACTCTGCTTGATGCTGTATGAGAAGGCATTTCTAGGATAATGCTAAGAAGTCCAGAGCTGTGTGGGATTTGAATTAGATCTGATGCTTTTACAATGCTGGTAATTGTGGCTCTGTGTCTATTAGGGTTTTTTTGTATTTTTTTTCCCATTCAGTTTTATACACTGGTTGGCTGTCCGCACACCAGAGTTTTAAGTGATGTGACATGTGGTATTTATTAGGCATCCAGTGCCATGGTACCTATGTAACATAATGGTAGGTAACATATGGTACCTAAGTAAGATAAATTAAATATGCTCATTCAAAGGGACATGGAACAGTGCACATCTCTACTATTAAGGTATATTATCTGCAAACTGCCTCTTTGAAATGGTTCCTAGACTATACAAACTCCAGCCTCTCCAAGGCTCTTTCTAGCACTTTAAGAGTAAAAATGGTAGTGTTCCAGTGCCATTTTGGCACTGTTTAATTTAGAGTTTAGACATTGTGTAAATTATAACTTATGGGAACTCCAGCTACTATGTAGCTGATTATTTGATTAGACAGTACCATTTAAACATGTCATATAACTGATAGCTGTATGGTTGGAAACCTGAAGGAGCTACGAGGAACAGGGCCAGGATTTTCCAAAAGGGGGTTTCTGAAGTTTTTGCAATAAATTAGTCAATTTGAGCTTTCTGCTAAAAACTTCTCTAAGGAGAAAGGAACAATGAAAATTTGTCCATTCGTTGAAGCTGTTCACTGAGGGAAAAAGTCTTAAAAATCATATCCATCCAATTCTAGATGATAAATATTTATAAAAAAGAAAAAAGGGAAGAAAAAGAAAAAGAAAAAGAAAAAGAAAAAGAAGAAGAAAAAGAAAAAGAAGAAGAAGAAGAAAAAGAAGAAGAAAAAGAAGAAGAAAAAGAAGAAGAAAAAGAAGAAGAAAAAGAAGAAGAAAAAGAAAAAGAAAAAGAAAAAGAAAAAGAAAAAGAAAAAGAAAAAGAAAAAGAAAAAGAAAAAGAAAAAGAGAAAAAGAAAAAGAAGAAGAAAAAGAAGAAGAAAAAGAAAAAGAAAAAGAAAAAGAAAAAGAAAAAGAAAAAGAAAAAGAAAAAGAAAAAGAAAAAGAAAAAGAAAAAGAAAGAAAAAGGAAAAAAAAAGAAAAAGAAAGAAAAAGAAAAAGAAAGAAAAAGAAAGAAAAAGAAAAAGAAAAAGAAAAAGAAAAAGAAAAAGAAAAAGAAAAAGAAAAAGAAAAAGAAAAAGAAAGAAAAAGGAAAAAAAAAGAAAAAGAAAGAAAAAGAAAGAAAAAGAAAGAAAAAGAAAAAGAAAGAAAAAGAAAAAAGAAAAGGAAAAGGGAAAAGAATCCAAATGCAAATATTGATAATGGTTATGGGATCATGTTAATTTTTTTCCATTTCTAGGCTTCAGCAGATAATATGCATTAGTCTTTCTTTAACTGGGGAAAAATGGAATAAGATTAGTACAACAGAAAGATCCAGCTTTGCTTCCCATTTTTTGTACTGAGGGGCATGGTCAAATAGACAGCTGCAAATCTGTTGTCAGGATGTTTCTTGCTGCATGTTTCACTCAGTGTGTTGGTTGCAGCAAAAATACAATCTCTATAAAAATATGAGATTATGCCATTAATGTAGTTGGAAGGTAGCAAAGAGTTGTTAGTTCCTGTCTATTTTCAGTTTTGAATTAATTGAATGTCTTCTACAATTGGTTTGGGTGCACCTAGTATTAATTCAATTTATTTGAATTCTTAAACTGAAATGACCTGATGTCAGATCCTGACAGTGTGCAGACTGTGTGAAGGAGACTTTGGTAATTTGTTTTTCAATAAGATGTACGTGTTGAATTAGACAGGGTGTTGGATACACTAGTCTAACCTTGAATATTGAGTCTTGTAGCTAGTTAGACAACAAAGCGGTTTTTCAGTGCGATAAATTTAATTTAGAAGACAATTATTTTAGAAGACTTATGAACTAAATGCTATTTTGAGTTCTGGATGATAACATTTTACAGATACATATCTGGTATAGCACTTTAAAAACTCAAGACAGAAGACTATTGTGAAAAACCACTGCAGTCAGTCATGTGGTTGCTAGTACAGATTGTGCTAGTGATTAAACAATGACGTTTGAGTTCACTGAGGAGTTAAGCATAATTATAATTCTTTTTTTCTGCTGCCACTTTCTAAGGTTTACATGTGGGCATGTGCTGAATATTGCCAGTTAAGCCATGTAGCTGATATGATGACCATCCCATGAGATAAAATTGAGCTTCTGAAGTAGTTATAAAATACACTAAAATTACTTATTGTAGGAGAATGTGCCTGTGGGATAGTACTAAATAATAGCCATACCTTGATGATCCCATTAAATCCTGTAGTAGGTACCAATCTTCCACATCCTACAGACTATCAGGGTGTCTAAATGAAGAGCTAGAAGAGAGGAGAGTTAGCCATTTGTCTCGCATGGTAGGAATCCTTATCCCACCTGCAGTGTGCTGGTATTTCAAATCTAATGTAACTCCTGTTTTAATGCAATGGCTGAAGAAATCTGAAAAGGAGCCCTTTCTCCTCATCCGATAAATGAAGCCTATTAAGCTGGTCCCTGTGGAAGGAAGAGGTGTGGCAGCTGCTCAGGTTTCATCTTGATACAATAAAACAAGGCAGAAGATGGTGAGTGTTGAGTAGGTTCATTTTTACTGAAGAAAAGAGACTGACTTGATGGAGTTACTAATTTGTTTTATGTTTGGTGTCTGAAGGCCAACCACATGTTATGACCCCTAAGAGGCAGAAAAATCCATGATCTCAGGCAATCTCTGGGCTTGAGAAGCAGCTGCAGTGGTATGTAATGACCGGTGTTAGTATACACAAATGATGTGTATAAACACATATCAAGGGTCACGTCATAGGAAGTGCATTTGTCTCAGTGCCATGCCCATGGACTGACCCAATGGGAGAAGTAGCATGGCCACAGTGTCTACAGAAACAGTGAGATTCATCCAACTTCACTGAGAGAGAGCACCATAAATGTTGGTGAGATTAGCCACAGAAGAAGACAGGCCCCACCCAAGGCGTGTTATCCCATATCCAGACAAAAGGACTAGTGGAGAAGACATCCCAGACGATTTTTTTTTTTGGCCAGCAGCAGTACAGTGGTCATTCCTGGAAGCAGGGGAACAAGCCAGGAGCATCCAACAGTGACATCATCTCCTGCCTGGGCACCAGAATGACCTCCAACACTGTATTCTCTGGGAACCACAGGAGATGATAATAATCTCTGTTGTCCCTGGCATAGCCTTGGGGGAGGTAGTACACTGAGTTGCTATGCGTTAGTCACTGAAGGTGAAAAAATGCCAAGGCGTAAATCCTTGCGTGTTCCTATGGTTTCTGTGTGCAAAATGATCTTGAATGGGTCTAACTGCCTTACTGAAAGTATCTACTGTGTGCTATATCCTGCTCTCCTAGAGCTGCACTATTGAAGTCCACCATCACCAACATACCAGACATGGAAGTTAAGCTGTAAGAGGACATACATTTCACAGTATTGTCATGTGGGAACTCCACAAGGCAGTAAATAAATTTTCTGAAAACCACAATGGATCATTTCCAGACCAGTGGCCTGGTAGAGTGCTTTAGAAACAAATACTGCAAAAGTGGTTTGGGTGGGACATAAAAAAACCTAGGTCTGATTACTGCAGTCATTCCTGTTTGCATTATAGGAGATCTCACAGACCTTCATCAGCTTCTTGCCATTTCAGCTGCTGCATAACAACAGTCCGGTGATGCAAGGAGTCTGTTGAAAGAAAATGACGAAAAGCAAGTTTTGATATCATAAAGTGTTGCTATTATGTGTGTTTCTGGCAATAGAACATTACAAAATAGACCCAAGGATGGCACAAACATGTTCAACACAATCAGCAGAAATATTGCAGTGTGAAATACCACTTTCCCTGGAAATCATCTCCTCCTGTTTGCCAGTCTCCTCTGCAGTCCTCCTACTTACTCAGTAAAAGCTCGGGTCACACTGAAAAGTGTCTGGGGAAGCGATGGAAAGAATGGACCCCTTGGATTCCTTCATAGATTGGGTGGTTAAGGGAGAAAATCCTGCAGAGCATCAATTAGAAATAATTATCACCTGCCCAAGGGAAACAGGTGAGAAGTCATCTGTCCACCTGGCTCCAAATGCCACACAGGTGGAGAAAAGGTTTTTTCCCATGTAGATGCTTCAGTGTTTCAGGCTTTTGCAAATGTTTTTTCAGAGACTGAGGAGACACATAGAGTATACCCAAAATACAGATATTGTCTGATAAAACGATTTCAGGCATCAAGACCTGCATAGATTCAAAGGGCCCTGACTGAAAGAGGAATAGGCACCTCAACAAGTGACTGGTTCTGGTACTAAGACCAGACAGGACAAACCTGGTCCTGCACTGACTTTGTTTCTGATAGTGCTGTGTGATGCTGTGAGAAGAGGGGTCCTTTAAATGACTGCAAGTGTTACTGCCAATCTCGAAAGAGGCTGTCGACAGATCTTTTTATGGTTAATTCTTGCTTTTTCTTCCTTCTCTTAAAAAGGATTGAAGTGTACCTTTGAGTGTGAGGCATCAACAGATGCTTTCCAGAAGTTCATGGTCCATGACTGAAACTTGAGCAATGTTACAAGATATTCCTGATATTTGTCATCTGGTCAGTACAGTATGTACAGTATGTGATGGGCCTTAACTGCTAGGCTGAGCCGTGAAGAATGAGCAAGTACACAGACAGTGGAGTACACCAAATAGATGACAGTAATAATGCTGTTCTGATGGGATCCTCAGGATATTGTGATCAAATCAACCTTCCATGTTATTTCCCCTGCCATCTCTGCCCTCATCATAATAACGTATCCATAGAATCTTCTTTCTTTCATAAAACTATAACCTTCTTGCTTTTACTGGTGTATGTATTCATCCTTCTAAACCAATGCAGACCTGTGGCTTCAAGTGCCTTCTACCCTAGATGGAACATGGCAGCTGAACCCGACTGCTCCTACTTGCATTGGCACAAAATGTAAGCCATATACCTGGAAACTGTCCCCATGGTATGCCATTAAGTTGTGCATGATCCAAAACTTTGTTAAAGTCTTCATGCTTGTGGTCCCCAACCTTAGCACTGGTCCTAAGCTTCATGGTAGCATGTAAACTTACAGACCTCAGGGCCCCTGAAATAATCATAAGCTGTACAAAACCACATTTAGGAGTCCTCATATCATCTTGGTAGGTCTCACAGAAGTCTGTCACAAATGTTTAGAGTTCGGTAGCCCTTACCCTAAGAGGCAGCCATGAGTTACAGAGTCTTCTTGGTAACATCCCTTGTATCCTCGTGCATCTTTGAATTTGGTAATAAGTTCTGTAGCCCCTGACAATCTGAAATCTTACTTTAGTGTTAACTGTTGTTGTGCTCATAGACTCAAGCCTACAGCCTAGGGACATTTGCCTATCCAGGAACGTTTCATAAGACACTTCCCCATCCCCATGTTAGCCAGAACCCTGTCCTGGATCTAGCAGCAGTGATATGTGTGGTAAGCAGTGAGATTTTCTTGCATTTTGGAAAATGATTGGCATGGTTGTTGTGGAGTGAGTGTGTACAGGGAGCTGGAGGGGGGGTGGGGTTAAGGAATCTCAGTGCAGATTTTTGAGAATGGAGTGGAGATCCCAGAGGACCTGTGGTTGCCACTCTGCTTCCCCCTTCCCCTGGCAGCAATGCCCACTGTCCTACACCACTTATATGCCAGCAGCCTGCCGGCAATGCAGGCAGGAGGGAGATGTCCACTGCAGGAATGGTCGGTTGTTCCCTATTTCCCTCACCAATGGGGGATTAAGCTGCAGCAGGGCCTTTCTGCTGCTGCCAGCTGTCTGCCACAGTGTGCAAGAGGCCACGCTTAAAGCAAGCTCTGCTTTCCTGGACTCTTCCATCACATCGGAGGGTCTGACCTAATAGCCTAGAGCGGACCTGATAACTTGCCTTAGGAATAATGCCAGCAGGAAACAATAGTTGTGCAGTGTTTCTCAGGCTGTTATTGCAGCACCATTTAATAATGCTTAAAGCGTGACCAACAGCACCCCTGGTGCTTGTCCTGGTTTGTGATACACTGTTAAGAGGTGCTAATTTCTCCTAAGTTTTGTCCTTAAGAGAACTGTTTTGTTTGGGGATTTTCTTCTCTACTTAATGATCCATGTGAACTGACCCTGTTTTGGGTTTGATCCTCGAAGAACAGGAGTACTTGAGAGCCAGTCCAGAAAAGCACTTCATCACGGTCTTAACCTCAATTGCTCAGCTGTCTATTCACTGAGACTTCTCACGTGCCTGAAGGCTTTGGAGAGCTCTGAGCACCTCAGGGCATCAAGCCCATTACACAGCATTTCACATCCCCATCTGACTGTGTGTGATTCTTGGCCCTGCTGTGGCTCTGGGAATCGAGCCAGCCATCCTTCTGGTTAGGCAATTGGCAAAGCTGCCAATCTGCTCAGCTCCTGTCCCTTCCAGGAACTGGCATCTCTGGGGGAAAAGAGTGCTAAATCTTAATTCTTCTGCATTTCACTGTTAGTTTTCCCTGATTGTTAATGTCATGACTGCTTGTACTCTCTTGATCCAGGAAACTTTGGTGGCTATAACTGTGGTGACTGCAAGTTTGGCTGGACTGGCCCTGAATGCAACACGAGGAAGCCAGCAGTTGTCAGGAAGAATGTCCACTCCCTGACAGCAGAGGAGAGAGAGCAGTTCTTCGATGCTCTAGACCGTGCAAAGACAACCATTCACCCGGACTACGTAATTGCAACTCAGCACTGGAGAAGTCTGCTTGGTCCAACCGGAGAGGAACCGCAAATTGCCAATTGTAGTATTTATAACTACTTTGTTTGGCTTCATTACTACTCAGTCAGAGACACGCTAATGGGTTAGTGCTTTTTTTATCCAATGGGCTCTGCAGGTAAAGGAAAGGCTGATGAGTATCACTGCCGAACAAAGGTATATACTTAACACAGCTGTGCTACCTCATTGAGCACTGAGTCCCAGTAGTAGGCACAGCACTGTGGAGCAAAACAGTTAGTGGTGAGAAGCTGGTGGTCATCCATAGTCAAGGGAGATGTCCTTTGGACCTGCTGTGGTCTGGTCCCCTACCTTGTGGCAGCTGGAGCACACCAGTTGCAATCCCTGGTGCATCTTCCATCTGGCAGGGGGGCAATGCACATTATTCACCATTGAGTGAACTGAAGTGTGGTCAGGCAGTGACTGATTTCAAAAAGATGTTTCTAGTCCACAGGACAAGGTAGTGCTTGCAGTGGCAGTGGTAAAGGGGCTCTACAGTGATGAAGGCACAGACCATGCACAGATATTTGGGACCAGAGTGCTACTGCTTTCTGTGGTCTTCAGCAAGTCACTAAGGATGGGATTTGCCTGACTAACCACAGTCAGCTTTTAAAACCAACCTAGGTTAGAGGTTTGAGTATATAATCCCATGCTTTCTCCCAAATCCAGATTCCTAGTCCTGATTGCTTTTCTAGACAGAAGTACCTATACCAGCCCCATCTCACTAAGCCTACTTCTTGCAGGAGGAGACACCAACTGGTATGGCTTTTCTGCCTGGCAGTCCTCTGTGCAAGCTGAACAACCCATATCTATCTCCTTGCTGGAGGGTGTCTGCTACTCTGCAATGGGTTTCATTCAGTTCATCCTTCTCACATGGTTCCATTTTGCAGGGCTGAGGGAAGCAGTCTCTGCCCTAGTGAGAGCAAAGGTCCTTCAGGGGACAAGACAGTCATATGGACAGGGAAAGAGGCAACTTCTAGTGCTGCTGCAATGGTAAATAAATGCATATGTGGGTTGAAGCTTGCTGCAATGATAAAAAAGTCCATATGTGGTTTGAAGCCTCTCATATTTGGGTATCTTAGTTCTTGTGAAACAGCAAAATACAATACAAAAATAACAAGCACAATTTAAAGAAAATTGGCAAAGAATGTTAAATTATTGTTACCATGTTATGGAAAATGCTGAGGTTCTCTTGATAGATACATGGTGTAAGTCCTGCAGCTGAGCAAGAGAATGAGATAATGTGGTACATATTAGCAAAAAGCTAGAGTTTGAGAAAGTAAAACTGCTTCCTAAAATCAAAATCCACTAAAGTGAGAAGAAATCTTCACAATACCCAACGTTGTAGGGAATGTGAAATTTTGAGAAACACTGAAGAAATATCCCCAGAGGAGTTTGTTTCACTTGTTCCAAGTAAGTGATGTTGCTTCTTATGTGTGCATTCTTTTCAAAGATACTGAGCTGAAAGTCCTTGTTTAACTCCACTCCAGGCAATAAAAGAAGGTGCTGTCTTTCTCTCAAGCCTCATTTGGTTCCTAAATGACTATTTTATCTTTCCTTTGTAGGTCCTGGCCGCCCCTTCAAAGGTATTGATTTCTCCCATCAAGGACCTGCCTTTGTCACTTGGCATAGGTACCATTTGCTGTTGCTGGAGAGAGACCTGCAGGTTAGCTGAACAGCTTTTCCCTTTCCTCGTGCGTGGCTTCTCCCTTTTGCTATGTGACTTTGTTGAGCCAGCCAAGGGTAAGCTATTTCCTAGGATAGTTTCTTACCCGAAGTCCCAGAAGTATTTGCTCACTGATCCTTTTTTCTGTTTTGAGTGAAATTAGGGCTTTCAGGATACGGAGGACTGAACAGTTTCTCACTGTGAACAATGACGTGAAGGTTATCACAAAGATTTTTTCCCTTCATCCACAACAGAGGACAGAAGATGTAAAATAATAGTATATATTAACAAAATCAAAGTGACACCTTAATGTAAAACTTGGTAACAGATATTGTCTGCTGATGTTGAAGATGTCATTCCGACGAAACTAGCTCTAAATATCACTCCCTTTAAATGTACCATATTATACAATTAATACATACATATATTTATCAATACATCTTTTTAAAGATATATATGTTAACATGCCTGATGGTCAGTTACAGAAGCATTAACTCATTTCCATTTGCATGACATCTGCATTGGCAATGTTACTGTATTTCAGCCTTGCCGATCTTCATTATGAAAATGGTTGCTTATAAAGTAGCTGCAGGATCTTGTTTGTGTGAAATCGTATCTGACAAGCAAGCACAAGCAAATGCACTGTACTCCCCTATTAATCTCAGTTCAGATTCCTCCCCAGGGCTAGCCTTTCTGGAACAAAAGCCAACCACATGCACAATTTTACCGATTACCCACTTACATCACTCAGAAAGCCTCTTAGTTGCTTAAGGCTCAATTCATCTCTGCTTCTGCTCTTCTGCCTGGTCTCTGAGTTGGCAGAAATCTTAACATGGCCAAAAGAAGTGCAGTCCCACAGTAGGGAAACTAGTGACAATGACTTTGCTTAGACTGATTTAACGCCCCAATCTTTTGAAAGGAGTTGGAGCAGCACTGTGAAATGCATGTAGTTAAAATGCAGAATTAAAAGCAGAATATGCAGTGAAATATCCGCTGAATACCCAGTGAACAGCTTGAAGGCATCCCTTTCTTTCTCTTTCCTTTGAAGGTGATTCCCTGCTAATGTGTTTCTGTCCATTGCAGCGACTGATGGGCAATGACTCCTTTGCGCTGCCTTACTGGAACTTTGCCACGGGTAGAAATGAGTGTGACATCTGCACGGACCAGCTCTTTGGAGCATCGCGGCCTGATGACCCAGGGCTGATCAACCTGAGCTCCAGGTTCTCCCGTTGGCAAGTAGTTTGTAACAGGTATGAAAATATCTAGGGCAAGCTTGCATGCTGACCAATCCTTGCTTTCATTCAGCATTCACAGCATGGGCTGCTCTCTCAGTGTGAGTGAGCAGCACGAAAAGAGCCAAGACGTCTTATTTAAAACTGGAAATCACTGTCAGTTTGTGTGTAGATGTGCTGTATAAACTTTCTCACCTGGTATTATGGAAGTATATTTTTTAAAAATGATACTTCTGGTACAGAATTTTAGTTGATTCAGCCAATTTATGGCTGCAAAGGTCTGAAGAGTTTACACTTTGGCAAGTATCTTTCTAAAAAAGATAGATTTTGTGCCTGTGTGTTGGTTCTCTGTAATATACGTCCAATCTCGGCAGCAGAAACAAAAAACTGTTTTGGCGTATACAAAGCTGGAGATAGGCTAAAAAATCTGTTTCCTTCTATTAGGTGAGACCTTAACCCTGATATATTTAGTGCAGTTTGAGGATTGACTTCGAAGTGTCTGAGATTTCACATGAAAAACAGCACAGAGCCAGCCAGGAGCTTGCTGCCAGCTCTCTGTAGGCAGATACTGATTTGTATGAGAGCAGGGCTTTGATGGGGGATTCAGGTGCAGGGTTGGGCCGCTGTGACATAAGATGCTGTTGGTTACAACACCCATATATTGTTCTTCTCTCAGCTCAGAGGGAGCATGCAGTCAGTCAGACAGAAAAGTACCAAAAATTCAGGCCTTTTCAGAAGAGCATCTTTCTCTGGATACCTAAAGAGCTACTTGAAATTCCAGCTTTAGGCACCAGTTGGCTTTAAATCTTGCCCCAACTTTTTCTGTAAGATAAATAGAGCTTTGTTTTTTTCTTGAAAACTGAAGTGACTAAACTTTTGCGTTGGCAAGGTTAAACATGGAAGACCTTTTGTTTACTTCATGAGTTTCTGAAAATGCTGTTTCATTTCATATTGAATAAGACAGATTTTTCTTTTTTCCAGAAGTCTTACAGTGCTTTTCTCCTCCTCCTTCCCTCTTTCTCTCCCTGATATCAAGGACTTAATCTGCATTAGCTACCGGGCAACACCTGTATCAGCAAGATGTTCTCCAGGCCCTGAAAAAAGAGGATGTAATGAGTTGTAGTTGCTTTCCTTCTAAAGGGGATGAGAGATGGAAAGTGAAATCCTGTTTTCTGTCATTTATTGTATTTCCTTAGCTCAGACCACAGTGGGACTTTCCTGTTTTCTTTATTTGGGACTTTTTCCCTTTTTGCTAAGAGTTAAAAAAAGTAGTCCTTACTCAGGAGTGAAAGTTTCTCAGTTCAAAATTGAAAAGACTGTTTCAGATTGCCTGATGAAAACCGGTCTTTTTTAAAACCCTTAAAAGGGTAGAAGGCATGACCAGAGTTTGTGCTTCCCTTTTTAAAAGCATCCTATCTCTGTGGACAATGAACCTGGTAGCTCTTGGTCCAAATGACTGATGGTCCACAGAGGATGCAGAGCCACAGAAAACCATGGCATGGTGACAGTCTTGCAATAAATTCATCTCCCACAGGAGGTAAACTGACATGTGCCAGGAGGTGTCTGTCCCCAGCCTCTGCTCTGTCACATGAGAGCTGAGGCCTCTTATACTACAGGAGAAAAAGCCAACAAACAAGTCATCACCTTCTTCTAACTTGTGCCTCTTTCTGTTACTTGCTCAGCTTGGACGACTACAACCGCCTGGTCACGCTGTGCAACGGGAGTGATGAAGGGCCGCTGCAGCGGAGGCCGCCCAAGGGCTCCAGTGAGCAGCTGCCCACCATGGAGGATGTCAGGAGGTGCCTGTCGCTGCAGGAGTTCGACAGACCCCCCTTCTTCCGCAATTCCAGTTTCAGTTTCAGGTTTGTCCTTCAGCTCCTCTAGAGCCATCTGGGTCACGGGTTTTCTTTATGAGCACATTTGTCAGCCAAATATGGTTCCTTGATGGTGCTTTTACCCATCCGCAGGAATGCGCTGGAGGGCTTTGATAAACCGGATGGAACCTTGAACTCGTCAATGCTGAGCCTTCATAACTTGGCTCACTCCTTCCTGAATGGGACCAGTGCTCTTCCTCATGCAGCTGCCAACGATCCCATCTTTGTGGTAGGTCTTTTACCCCCAGCGTGACAGGCAATGGTTGTGGCTCAAAGGCACCTTTCTCACCAGAGGTTTGCAGAACAAGGAAAATTAATTCCCTGAAAATTTGTCTTTTAATAGAAAAGAAGGAATCTTTTATCTTTTCTTGAACACTGCCACACCTGCATAATAGTCAAATAAAAAAGGAAAGAAATCTCAGGGTGATTTGTAAAATATAAAATAAGATTCTGGGGAGAAGAGCTGCTATTCCAAGTCACATTGCTCTGAATCCTTTCATTATGTGGTATCTAAATTTAATGGCTTATATCAGACAATTTTACAGCAACAAGGTAAACTGAAAGTGGGGCTAGTTAATTTAAAGCAGTAGACTGAGTAGTTTGTTTCTTTGTTTCAAAATTTATAGGCTAAAAGGAAGCACATCTAATATCAGGGTCTCTTGGGAAATAGAAATAATGTGGTTTCACTAATGCTGCACTGCAATGGGCAGCACAAACAGCAGTGTGCAAATAAAAAGCCAGCAGTTGACTCTGCTTATACATGTTTCTCTCCTAATAAATTCATGCAAATTTATTTTCCTTTTTGTTAGATTAAACCACAGTCATTATATATAAGTTCTTTGTATATTACATCTATATATTAGACATATATGTTTCTTTCTTACCTATATTTTAAGTTTGCAATCTTTTATGGGAGAAATTAGTTCAAATACTTATGTAGTGTTCTCTAGATTATTTCCTTAATAATTCTTTAATTCCTACATTAGTTTCTTTCTTACACAGTCAAATTTATTTCACTATGCTGTAATTTTATACACAAGATTATTTTCTATATGATATTTTCTAAGTTTTTTCCAGGGTTGTAATTAAAAAAACACAAGTGCATGTTTTACATGAGGAAATCAGTTTGAATTGTTCCAGACACTTGTATTAGGTTTCTGAAACAACTTTCCTGTATTAGTTAACTACAGACCCATAAACACACTGAGCAACACCTGATCAAATTCATGGGCACCTGGAGCTGTGGAGCTGGTGGCACACTCTAAAATGAGCATGATGGAATCAAATTTCCTGCAACTTCCCATACTTGTTCAGAGATGAGAATGATTAAAATAATTTTTGAAATGTACATTCACCTGAATGATCTCAGTGGTCCCTCACCTGGGAAGGTGAACCTGTCCATTTGATGCCAGCTGATATTAAACTGTCTGGAGAAACAGCTTATTATGAACAAGCAGCAACAAGGATGCATACAGCAGAATGTCCCAAGAAGGAGATCAGTTTAGTCTTCCTCTGAGCTTTCCTAGTTTCCCATTCTTTAATTCCATCTAAATTAAATTATCCTCTTCTCTCTCTTTCAAAAGCTCCAGCCACCTTAGGTGAGAGTGTTTTAAAGGTTGTTGAGTTCTGAAAGAGCTTAATAAATGCGTGTGCCCATGCCTGGATTTGCAGGTTCTTCACTCCTTTACTGATGCCATCTTTGATGAGTGGATGAAACGTTTTAAGCCCCATGAGAATGCTTGGCCTGATGAGCTGGCCCCGATCGGTCACAACCGACTGTACAACATGGTCCCGTTTTTCCCTCCTGTGACCAATGATGAGCTCTTCCAAACTGCGGAGCAACTTGGCTACACCTATGCCATTGACCTGCCAGGTATGCCTCAGAGGTGTGGACGCTGTTCCAGGCCAAGTGATGAGACAGCTCGAATTTTCAATGTCACAGGCATATATATAAGACAAGGAGCCTTTCGCAAAACACACAGGTCTATTCGCCTGATCACTAGCAAACACATATGGTAGCAAAGACAGGTAGTCACAACTCACCGTGTAAGTCTGCACATGCTTGGTTTCCTTTGCTGCAAAACACATCAGCTGGAACTGCTCCAGCACTGTGAATAGCGCTCCTCTGGGCTGAGTAGTTGATTTTGACTGCTGTTCCCAATGTTGTTTATCCCAATGTTGTTAGAGGATTCTTTAACCCATCAGAGGGCAGACACTCTTGCAGGGAGCTTCTCTGGCTAATGCCAGTCATCGAAAAATACTTTTTCAGCCCAGGAGCCTGTGGTTTTAATCTGTTTTAATCTGTGGAGACTGTTTAAAGGTCTATAGACTACAAAAGATTGAAACCCTTGTCCTTGGGCTGCATTCATGCAGGATTTGTGAAGGCATGGTAGCTTTTGGCGTGCTTTTCTTGGGGTCATCCCTAGAATTTTTCCTGAGAATTTAAACTTCCCCTTTTATGGAGTTTAAGTTTTCCTCCCTTTGGACTACTATACCCTTCTCTTACTTTGAAAATGCAGCTGCCCCTTGAGCATGAGGCATCCAGAGAGGAACAAAGGCAGCTTGTGATTCTGCTGCTTCTCATCTTCCACCTAAATAAATTGTTAGCTCTCTAACAATTTATGTGTGTGCATGGCCTGTGTTTAGACAATAAAGCTTTTACATTTAAACCCTTCTCTTTTATCTAAATATATAACTTGCTAATTGTACTTTATATAATCACATTAGAAATCAACATGTGTTATTATGTGGCTGGCTCTTGAAAGATGGTAAAGTGGTAAACAATTCATTTTGTGACCTTGCTGAATTTTGCAATGATTGCCCTCAACTATTTTGTTGACAGAGACTGAAGACTGGGGCAAAAGATTTTCAGTTGCTTTTATTATCAGTGTGATGTCTCCCTGAGCCATCTGTCTCCTTAAACCCATTTGTCAAGCTAACTTCTAAACACCTGAAGTCCTCTTCAGAGCTTTTTGTTAATGTTTAGTCAAATGTAATTATTACATCTCAGTATATGTAGCATTTTTCAGAACAGGACTGCAGGGAATTTTTGCTTCTGAAAGCATAAATAAAAACACAAAAATTCAGCCAAGTAGAGCAGTGTTATTATTGGAATGGACAATATTATCTTGGAAGACAGTGGTTCCTCAGAAGTGGTTCAAAATCAGCAGATATGATCTGGAGCTGGTCAGCAGAACCACACTAATTAGTGTTTTCAGTTAAAAGTTTGACAATAAGCTGCTTTGTTGTCTACAGGAAAATTTGAGGGTTTTCTATTGACCAAAATAGCTTGGAAGCAGCTTTCTTGGAAAGTCATTGTAGAAAGAATTACTTAAATAATTCATAATTTTGGCCAAATTAGATGAAAGAATGTTTTTTTTTATCTTATCACTGCCAATCTTTCCCATTACCAACACTTTAATTTGTATAAAATGTCGAAATTTAAATTCAGCTCTAGACTTCTCAGGCAGGAAACATCTCCAGCTCTAGTACGTATCTCGGTTACATGGTGCATTACCAGCATCCCCTGCGGCCTGTGGGTCACTAAGCTGCACAAGTAATCGTAGTTATCAGGTTGCAGGAAATATTATTTCTTCCACGTAATTTGGAAAATTAAATAATGGGCTTTCCTCACTTCAATCATTTCATATTTGCAGGTTCCCTTGAAGAAACCCAAGCCTGGGCTGTCATGGTTGGATCCACAATAGGAGGAGCACTTATAGCTCTGACGGTGCTTGTACTGCTGCTTGTGCTTTTCCAGCACCGAAGGCAGAGAAGAGGTTTTGAACCACTGATGAATGTGAGCTTCAGCCCCAAAAAGTACATGGGAGAGGCCTAGTGCCCTTGCTTTGTGTCTTTGCTTATTCTTGTAGAAAGTGACCTTGACTGACTTACTGAGATCTTAGCTGAGACTTTATCACACACTCCTTTGGCAGCTGACTGAATTGTTCTCATTCAGGTTTTTCTTGTTATCTTGTGAATTGTAATGTGTGAGGTCTCTGGGTACATATGAGCAAGGCCCAAGACAAGTTAGATTTTGCTCACTACTAAATGTTATCTGGAGTGTGTGACACTCGTAAGTCATCCTCTATAGATTTAGATCAAGACAGCTAAGAATCCAAATAGCAGAAACTTGAATAATCAAGATAATTTTTCACCTCAATGTGTTCTTGATTTCATTTAGGAGCATTAAGATGTGCTGAAAGTTATTAACTCTACATATATATTTGAATAACATATTATTTTACTGTTATCAATAAATATTCTGAATAACATAGTCTTTTTTTTTAAGTTTCAAAATGTCTCCTGCAGTTTGACAAAATACTATAGGAACCCCCTGGTTACAGTTTATTTCAGAAACATGATCAATTCTATATATTATTTTCAATCAAGCTGATGTTAACAGTAGGCAAAGTCTGAAACCCAAATTCTCATATGAGCAGGAGTTTTCTGACACCTGCATGTGCACTCATGTTTTACCTCGTGTTTTACCTTCTGGGACCCAGGACTCAAGGTAACAAAACTGAGACAGCTTGAGTTACCCAGGTCTGCAGGTGGGGAATTAGGTCTGGATGTGGCACTCACTAGACCCCATCTTAAACATTCTTTTATATATTCCCTATATTTCTTTATTTAGACATAGGTTTGAACCACATTTGGGTGGTTTTCCTATGTTATCTTGAGGCAGGTTTTTTATACAGCAAATGAAGTCCTGGACAGATTTTGTCAGCTTTGGTGCTTTATATATTACACTAATGGGGTGTTCAGACTTTGTGTATTGTGAAGTCCTGAGTCTTACAAAAACATTGCTTTTGTAGCCTTGAATAAAAAAAATTCAGTTAGTAACAGTTTGTGGTATTTCTTCTGGGCCTGCTCAATACTGCCTATGCTAACTAGAAAGATGATGTCAGCAGGTTTTGAATATGTGGAACTCACAAAACTTATCACTAAAATGTGGACTTTTTGGGGAAAAAAAAATTATTATTTGCTCACCATCCACGCAGATAGCCCTTGCTGCGTCAGGCGGACAACAATGTGGTGCCATTTCTGCTGTTTTGGGGGATTCCAGTGGACTTGTTCCTGGCTTATGCCCAAGATGTCAAAGGTTGAAGCACTTTTCGTACAGCAGCTCAGCCCAGTAACTTAGCTATCAACCCAGGCTGCCTTTTGGGGGGTTTTACTGTTTAGGAACCAGTGTTTTGTGGTGCTGAGGACATCAGATGAGGTCTCCAGAGACCTGGTGTACACGTGTCACATCAGTTGGACCCCGATCAGTGTCATATTGTAGCTGGGTCTGAAACCTCCGTGTGCCTTTCTGAAGGAGATGTCAGCTGTTTTCCATCACTACAAGACTATGGGTCTTCACACAGAATCACAGAAGAATTCGGGTTCAGATCATCTAGTCCAACTCCACTGAAATCAATGGGGACATCTTCAACTACAACAGGTTGCTCAGAGCCACGTTCAACCCGACCTTGAATGTTTGCAGAGATAATGCATCCACCACCTCTCTGGGCAACCTGTTCCAATGTTTCACCATCCTCATTGTAACAAATTTATTCCTTATATCTAGTCTAAATCTACCCTCTTTTAGTTTGAAACCATTATCCCTTGTCCTATCACAAGAGGCCCTGCTAAAAATTTTGTCCCCATCTTTCTTATAAGCCCCCTTTATGTATTGAAAGACTGCAATAAGATCTCCCTGGAGCCTTCTCTTCTCCAGGGTGAACAGCCCAGAACACACACCAGTTCATGCTAAATATTAATTTAGAGAGATGCCATTGGATGGAGATTGACACATTTCTGTCCTTCATGGGATATGAATGCCAAAGTTTAGCATGCACACTAGGCTGCTATTTCCAAGGGTGAATGAGGCTTTTCCTTGGGGTCACAGGGTGATTGACTAGCTTCATCACCTTGCAGGTTTGCATAGTACTGTCCCAAGGGTTTGCCTGGCAAACCGCCCCACAGTGGCAGTGGAGGAAAGGAAAGAGGAAGGAAAGAAAGGGGGGAGAAATGTCAAAAATGTAGCACAGTAGCTAACTTGTTGTAACAGATTTTGCCTAAGAGCTGGTGGGTAAAGCAGCGTTGTTCTGTTCTCTCTTGTAAATTGAGTGGAAAGGTATTTTCCTTTCCAGAAGAAAAGCAATGAGGGCATTAGACTGATACTATGCACTTAAAAAATATTAGGGTCAAAGACCCGTGCATTCCTTTTTCCATTGGCTGGCCCTTAGTTTAGTAATTCGGGCTTTAAAACTGTGTCTGATTTTAACAGCTGCTTATGAAAATCTGCAGCTATATTGAGAGCACAACCTGCCCTCTCGTGGCTTACTGGAAAATTACATGGTGACACCACTCTTAAAAAAGTACAGTATTGGTTTAGCAAGCAAGGAAAGTTGTTCCCTTCATGAATGGAAGAAGCACAGGCAAACTTTATATGAAATGCTTAAAAAGAAAGGAAGTTGAGCAAAGACACTTTAAAGAATGGATGGAGGAAATCTTGCAACAAGTTTGATTGTAAAGGTTGATTTTACATATTTTAGTGTTCCATTGATCCCAAACTACAGAAGAGGCATTGTTTGTTGCTGGTTTATGCAGGTGTTAGTAAATACCTGCCATGTCTTGTTTCATGAATTGTCCTGAGGCTATTACTCCTGCGGTGGGATGAAGAGGGATGCTCAAAGGCTCCCATAGACTCCTAAACTGAGGGAAAGAATGCCGAAAACACATAATCCCCAATCTCCACAGAGACCAGTACACACTGGGATTTTTATCCTACAAATCAGTGCAAAGCATAACCTCGACTGGTGCCCATGGATCACGTCTGCTCTTCACTTTTTCCTCTCACATTCAAAACTAAACAATCACACAGCCCAGCCCAGGGAGAAAGGATGAGGGATCAGCACATCCTTCTTTACGGTTGTGTTTTATGCAAGATGCTTTGCTGACAGGTGGGAGGTGCACTGCTCAATGACTTCAAGGTGAGATGGATGTAACCATTACCTCCCTGCCCCCCTTTAAAATAATTCCTACTGAATTGCTGCTTTCTTCTGAGAAAAGGCTCTGAATCACACATGTAACAACTGTGAATGAGATGTTTGAGCTCTGGAAGAGAAGTGTTCAAAAACATCTCTTTCTCGTGCTTTTTGTTAGCTAGACCCATGCAGCTTTCAGCTTTGCATGTAGGGCTTTTGTGTAAATTATCTTTCTGAGTAGTTTAATGCTCTCTAGTCACTAGTTAATTGGTCTCTCAATTGGCTGTACTGGATCCATGGGCAGCTAATGCTTTCTGAGTCACCCAGTAGGTTAGGTGTCTAATTTTTTGACAGCGTAGTAACCTGTCAAAAACAGCCACATCATCTCTGTCAGTCATGGCCTGTGCCTTGTGAGAATGATTATCATGAAAATACTCTTAAGGAATTAGTGAGAACCTGTTTTCTGAATTAAATTAAATCTCACTGCTGGCTGTTTAGCTAAATGCTTGAAATGGAATCTGTTCCAATTCTGCCTCTGTTTTAGGAAAGAAGTGGTGTAAAGCAACCATGTCTCATGGCTACTACAGTAAAATTGGAAGTTGCAATACCATTACTGACTTTCTTTTGGGATAGACACCTGCCTGTGCATGTGATGAGAGAAAAGAGAAAGAAGAGAAGCAGATTGAAAGAGTATCAGCTAAATTTAGTAGTGAAGGTATACACTTACAGAACCAGGCATACAGGCTGATGGCTATGGGGAAGGAAACTTGGTTTCCTGAAGTACCAGCTGTGGTGCATTATGCAATGCATGCAGCCAGTGAAGTGCCCTGCTTACACCTACCTGCACAAAGTCGGGTTATGAACAAAGCTACGTCTATGATCCTGCTCTGCTTCAGTGAGACACAGCAGATATTAATTTTCCAGAGTTTTTTGCTGAAACTGGGCTTTCCAAGACCTGAGTGGCCAGAAGAAATGGTACCAGTGCTGTCCATCTTTTTACACACCAGCTTCTTCCTGTGAGGGGTCATTCAACTCCTCTCCTAAAGGCCAAAAGACCTTGGCCATCAAAAGTTACCTCTATATTGAGCTTCAAATTAAGGCGATGTATAAGCCATTGCACTGTATAGATCCAAAACCATGCTCCCATACCAGCAGGGCACACCCCAAGGATGAAAGCCCCAGCAGTTTCCTCTGCAAGAAGAAAGCTTCAGGTATTCACCTAACTGCAGAATCTGTAGGCTTGGTTCATTTTGCCTCTCCTGATCTTCTTCACAAACCTGTCTACGCTCATGATGATGTCACCATCACCAGGTGTTGCCATTTCAAAGGTCTCATTTGCTGTTGTGCCAGGACACATGGGAACTACAGCGTAGCAACTAAGCTAGTAAATCTGACTATGAGAGTGAGAAACCTCAGCACACCAAACTATTTATTGGGTAGCAAATAAGCAGTCAGATCTCTTCCTCAACATATGATCCATCCCTGTTCGACTCTCCTTCTTTCACTACCTTGCTGTCTCTGGCCTGTTTGCAAATTCATGAACCTTGGAGCAACTTCAACAGGCAGAATGGAAAGAAAGTACGGCTGGACTCCAACCTTTGCCCTTGGCAGCATTTCCGAGTGCCTGAATACAGGAGGCAGTCACTAGGTCTACAGCTCAAATGGAATGTCTTCAGCCCTTATCTCTGTCCTCAGGCTTTCTCACAGGCAAGATTAAAAAGCTCTTTTTCCAGCACTGTGGTTCTGTCTGTCATGGGTCTCCTTCTTTGGTTCCTGATTTTCTATGGTTGTGTAGCAGAGAGGTCAGCTGTCTCTTCTGGATATAGTGAATTGTCTTATGTGGATTGATGTCTGGGAGACAAGTGCTTAAATGTTCAGTGTTGAGGCCACAAAGTCCCCCCTTGCAGCTTCCTTCGCTGGGTGATTTCCTTGCTATGTCCCAGGCTGCTTCCAGGCCTGTTTCCCTGCCACCCATCTCTAAGGATTTGGTCCATCCTGTCTCTTAACAGATTTTTTCACTTCTGACTTAGAAGAAGGTCTCCTGAGGTTTCACTAGCCTTTTTTTCCCCCCTATGCCTTTTACTTGAAAACATCTTTCAGCAGCTTCATGTTTATGTGGAGAGATTATTGTTCAAATATCTGTAACAGTTTCACAGTTGCCTCCTCTGCTTGAGATAACTGAAAAGCTGCTAAGCACATTAAATGGTCAGAAGCTGTTCTTGTCAGCAATAAGACTGGTGACTGGCTTTGCTTGGGCTGGTTGCCACCAATTTCAGATAGAGCCTGAAGTTCTTATTAAACATTCTTCACTGGGTTTTTCTTTCGGTTTTACCAGAGGCTTCCAAAGTCCAGCCTGTCTTTTATCAGCAAATTCTTCTACTTTCTTTCATACTGCTGTGTCCTGCCATCCCACGGTCAGTGGCTGCTCAGGGTGGGGAGACCTTGCCAAAGAGCTACTTTCTATGTTACTCCAGTTGGCCGTGCCTGGTGAGAGCACTGTGAGAAGAATTGGAGTGCTCAGCCCTCACAGATGCACATCATATTTACTTACAGTCCTTAGGACCTACATCAACAACTGTCTTCATGATTAGCAGGTGCACTCTTGCTTGGCATGCTATGCTCTTGCTGGTCCCCTTGGCATGGCTGTCTGGCAGAGATGTGAACAAACAGCTTCATTTAGAGTAGCTCTAAGGCTGTTCAGATGCGTGTCACATCCCAAGGCAGCCGTATCTTCTTCCCAAACCTGGAGACAGGAGCGTCAATGAGATGTAGAAAGCCTGTTTCTTCTGCAGATGTGTACACTCGCTCCGTGTGCCAAACCCTATGGACTTACAATTCAACTCAGAGCTTTGAAAAATACCACTTGTGAAGGCAAAGCACAATCCTTCCTGAGGAAATAAAAAGCTGGATTTTTAACAGAAGGAAAAGCCATCCTTTTACTCAGGCTGTATATATATACTCTTTCCTATCTCCTTTTCTTTTTCCTCCCACATTTTCCACATGTAATCTTAGGATAAGGTGATTTTGGTGATTTTGCAAAAACAATAAAAGCATTTGTTTTTAATATAGATTTTTTTTTTTTTTTTTTTTAAATGGAACGTCCCAACTAAAAATATTTGATCAGGGACATGACATATGGAGAGAGACATGACAGAGCTCAGCGTTCATTTATACTATGTCTATCTGCCGGTAAGAAGTATACCCTGGTGGCTGTGCTAGGACAGAAACATAAAGATAAAAGATATATTTCTACTTAAATTTGAAAAGGGAGGAAAAAAAGTGGTACTTTTCATTTCAGTCTTGCCTGTATCTAAATTTTTTAGCTAGGTCTGGGGATTTCTACTCGTGTTTTTCTGATGTATTCTTAATTGTGTTATTCAGACAGATGAATTTGTGTCAGCTTATCACAACAGCCTGTCTCATGCTCATTTTTGCTTTAGTTGCTGTCAGTTATTCAATATTGGTATGGTTTTTATCCGGAAAACACATCTGTAGTAGTACTTCACAAAATTTCTCCCTCTACTTTTCCCTAATATTCTGATTTATTTCGTTTGGAAGCAAGGTAAGGGCAGGTTTTACAGAACAAAGTGAATGTGAATGGGAATTTACTGAGCAACAAAATGACTTCTTGGAATATTGCCTTTGCCTGGCAAATGTCAGTAAATTCAATTTGCAGCCAGGGAATGTCGGACTTTTTTCTTTCCACACTTCATGGAATGTGGAGTGGAGTGGCTTGCTCCAGAATAGAAATCTCTTAGTTTTCAGTCGTGTCTGTGGCATGGTTAAGGGTCTTTGAAATTGTTTTAGGGATGAGTCCCTCAAATATTTCAGCATACAGTGAGAATTACTGATTTGGTGTAAGACCCTGGCCATGGAGCCACAATCTCAACTGGGAATATTACTTTTAAAAAATATATAAGACTCCAAAAGTTTGCTCATCAAACTCTTGCAGACCCTTTGGTTCTTTAATGCCTTGAGATAGTCTAAAGAAAAAACGCTGCACACGTTTTCTTAGGAGATACTTTTACTGATCATTTTAGGGAGAAAATAAGGATCTTGTCAAAAGTTTAAAAGGGGTAACATATAATCAAGACAAAGCATTTCACAAAGCACCAACTTGGCACATGCCAACTCATACAACTAACAAAATCCAACCCACCAGTTTTAAGTTACCCAGAATATTAAGTAAAAAAAGAGATTAAAAGAGTAAAGAAATAAAATGATTAAGAAAAAGGAGTAAAGATAGAAGAGTGAGTAAGAAGAGAGGAGAATAAGAGAAAAATAGATTATTAAATAGCTACTACCAAAGAGTCCTATGGAAGTCCAGCTTCTGATGATGGGTGGCAGGTCCCCAGAAAGAGAGAGCATCAGAGAGGGGCACGTGTTGTTGGTTTTATGTGTCCCTGTGGCAACCTGTCCCAGGTGGGACTCTGGCTCAATGACCACTCTGTGGCTCCAGGCCAGAGTGAGGCATGGTGCAGCCAAACAGAGGCTGGATCAGGGGTTCCAGGGGGCATGGCGTGGGTGTGTTCCCAGACTGCCCTTTTGATTGACAGTGGTCCCAAGAGGCATCCATATGGGCTCTGTGGTCACCCAGCAGGGTTGCCGTGTGGGCTCTGTGAGCACTACCCCCACACAAATACTTGAGTTGGTTCTGACCCGATAATAAAATAATTCAGTGCCTCACAATTGGGAAACAGAATTTTCCAAGATTCATAACAGCTGGGGAAAGAAAAAAAAGAAAGAAATCCAGTCTGAATTTCTACTGTGTTTGCATTTTAGTGCAGGATTTTCCCAGTTCTGTTTTCTGCTGGGAGGTGCCCAGAGATTTCACTTCTTTTGGTTCCTTTATAGACTTCTCCTGTGTCTCTCCTCTCTTCCACACTGTTTGCCTTGTCCTTTTGGCTCTTTCTGCCTTGTTTGACAAATACGTCTGTTTCACCTTCCTCTAATTTATTAATATCCATACTAGTAGGAAAAGATAGAATGATGCTTAAACCTAGCTGTATTTTAGAAAAGCATCATAAATTGAGTAGCATAATAGTTGTCCCATGTACTAACCCTTTGTATTGTATGTAGTCTGCTGTTTTAAGTAAAGTCAGGGTTACAATTAAAGATGGAAGTTTTTAACATCTAATTAAGAGTGTGGGAAGAGTTTCTGTATTTATAATTTTATTGATTGTTTTGAATTAATTAATATCTCTACCAAAACTGAATAAAAGCATAATTGAAGAAAATTATTAACAGGAAAAAAAAGAAGCCAAGAAAGAGAAATTTTATCACAAAAATTAAAATCAGGATCCAGACTTGGTATCTTTGTGGCTTATAAATATAATAAGACAAGACTCAGCAGCTCAGTTGGCAAGCAGTCAAATCCTTTATTTAAAGGAAAATGCCACCTTATATAGCCTTTGGAGAGCATGGGATTTGCCTAGACCCAATCACAGTAGAACACATATTGACCACGTGTCAGTGTACTGCTGGAGACTACAAGACCCAGAATGCTTCACCTTGCATCCCTGGGGTACGCCTCCTACATATCTTTACCTGTGTCACTTCAAGGATATTTTTACTGATACTCAACTCAATTTTTTTCTCTTAATTCTATTATTCTGTAGCTCCTGGACTTCTTTCATTTTACTCTCCTCTCTCTCCCATACCCACTATCTCATAGTGTAATTTACTTGAGGCAATTATAAGTATCAAAGCTGTCTTTGGACAGTAGGCTGGTCTGTTTTCCAGGCCTCTCATATCCTTCATGTTCTCTCATTGCCCTGTCCCCAGAGCTCCTGGCTGCATGGGCTGCCCAGACCTGTACTTCCTCCCATGGGTCAGGCTTGGTCAGATGAAGCTGATGGCAGAAGTGAGCATCATCCATCACATGGAGCTGCACGAAAACGGGCTACTGTCCCTCTGCTTATAAGACAATATCATTCCTCATGCAGATCCAAATTCTAGGGAAGGGGTTTTTTTTGCATTTACATCATGTTGCAAATACTTGACACCTGCATATTCTTTATATTAAATATCAGAATATTTTTGAGAATGTATTTGATGGCTTTGTGGTATGTCTGAGATTAGCAATGTATCAGAAAACATTTTCTTTGCTCATGGTTTTTCCTGGATTGTCAGCAGTCGATTCGATTTATTAATGTTTGCCATCTATACTACCCAAACATTCAAGTGAATGGATATGCATTTCACAGATGCAAATGTGATATGAGGTTCAATAGTGTATTAAACCAAGAGTATGCTAATAAATTCACCAAAGACTCAGAATTTAGTATATCAATATCACTTCAGTGCTAAGGCTGGCATTCAAATATCATCTCTAAATTGTAAAAAAGCTGACCAGAATCTTACTTGCAACTCAAATAGAAGTGTCTGTTGTTTTCAAACAGTTAGGTACTCATATTTTCACTTTTTTTTAATATTTTCTCATATCTTATTCTCCTTGAATTTTATTTGCATTCTGATGAGACAAAGAATCGTAATAGACTTGCAATGTTTCATACAGCCATGAAATAAATATCAGAAATCTGGCAAAGAAAATGGTCATCATAGCATTTCTAGACTAAAGGATTCAGTGGTGTTTGAATAGGCAGGTAGATTTTGAACACTTAATGGAATCAAATCTCTAGCAATTCACATTTTCATTCTGTTCCAGCAGGATTTAAAGCAAGGCACTATTAATTAACAGAAGCTTCTGGTAAGTGCCCAAGAAGAGAATAATAATTAAAATGAGTCAGATTTTCCATGATTCACAGAAGACTCTATGCACTGTTTCAGGTAATGTCTCTTCAGGCAAGTAGCAGAACTTTAAATTGATGCTTTCACTAAGATCTTCTATGACAAGTGATTGTTTTAACCTCCATGCACAGCAAAGTTTGCCTTTTGTTAATAAGATAAAGAATATTATAAAATTATTAGAAGCTGGGAATCATTCTTCAGAGGCTGAAAACTTCGAAGTATTATATTTTTTTTTTTGAAAACTCAGTGTTTTGGTCTAGAATGAGCAACACTGCAGTCTGCTGTGAAGAAGGGAGCTTACGTTTCCCAACCCCGCTCAAACAATTTATTCACAAAAACTGTTTTAAAATGAGCTGGTTTCTCTCAGTTTGGTGACAGACACCCCCAGAAAGTATCAGGCTTCATCTGTCTTAGACACCTACTGTGGATACCTAGATGTAGGTAATGTAGTGCCATTGGAGATGCTCATTGGTGCCATGGATTTGCTCCAGCCTGTACCCCAGGAAGGCATGGATTTCTTGCTGCTCTCCATATTTGCCAGCTACAGACAGGTATCTTGAATGCAATGCAAGCCGTGACTCAATAGGCCTCACAAAAGTGTCCAGTGCCATTTGCGATACCCTAGAAAATTCAAGGCATAATCAGTGGGCTAGAAGCTGTAGACACAACATATAAAGCAGATCCAGAGTGGGCAGTGAACCAAACCTGCCATGTCCAGAATGGCAACAGTGCCTCTCTTTAGACAACAAAATCCATCCTCAGGGTGAGATTCAGCTTGCCCAAATATAGGTTTGTATTGGGTTAGGGTGGGATTCAGCTCACCTGAATTTAGAAAATTGTTTCTCTTGCCTAAGCATAGGCCTTTAGTTTAAGGTTCTTGAGACCATCCCATCTGGACAACCAGTTGCCAGTCTGGAAGGATGCAGGGCTTCTGCAGGTCCTATGTCATGTCTGCTGGCTCTGGGCAGATGCCTTAGCTAGCTTAAGCTGTTTCAAGTGATGCCAGAAGCAATATGTAGGCAGCTGAACAAAACCCTTAAACTTGAAACCCAATCAACAGAAGAATTTTTAAGAGGCTGTATTGACTAGTTTAATAACCTAGTATGAAATCTTAGACTCAACTGAAGGAATTAGAATAAGTCAAATTAAAAAGGAGAAACCAAACCCTCTCATTTGCCAGATCCCATATTTCTCAAAGAACAAAATTGATTTACATTTTTAGACTTCTGTATCATGGGCAGTCTTATGTAAAAAAAAAAAAGATATTCAACAATTGCAATAAAATGCTACCATTAAATTAGCTCCCAATATGATTGACTTTGAACTATTAAGTATAATTTTTTAAAGTATTTTATGTATAACCACAGAAAGATCTCACCTTTTGCAAGAGAATAAATAAATGGCTTCTGTCTGAAATTCATTCTTAGATGTCATGATGTTCTTCACTTCTCTGACAGATTTTAGGGAAATATGCCTGGCACATAAATACAACTGGAAAAAGAATGCTGTAGAAGGAACTTCTTGTAAGTTATTTTAAAGATTCATTTTACCTCATAATTCTCCAGTAGCTGCCAATCATGGGATTAACGTTACTGGTCTGCAGAGAGCACTTTTCTTTTTGCAGACAAGAAACCACAAGACACGAGGCAGGTACTTCAGATATTTATTGTAGTCCATCAGAGAATATCAAATCCCTGTTTTCAAACCACCAATATACATTGCCTTCATGGTGAGTGAAGGGTGATGAGAATGAGAAGAACCGATGAACATGATTTAGATTTAACAAATCTTGGATAAAAATGAATTGGACAGTTTTGAGTCAGAGCAGTTATAGTTTTATTCTTTATAAGGTAAAGCAATCTAACAAAACCAATACCATAAAAATAACTAGAACGAATAAGGCATGTCAAAGTCTTCACTGAGGTGTCAAGTTGATATATACATACAGTACTGAATATTAAGCAACAGTGTAAAAGGTAGTCCCACACTTTATTTCCATTGTAATTATGAACTACTAAGTGTCACCAGTGTTGTTTGAGAGATAGACACTGAGGATATAAACACAGATTTAAATGGTTAGTATCAAATTTCTTAGATATGCTTTTCCTAGTACTGGAGCTGATGGCAAACTCTCACTAGCTTCCATGGGAGGAGGACCAGAGAGGCTGGGGAAGGTGTCTCTGATCCTCCATTGCATAGTCCTCACACAATATAAATTGTCCAGGTTCTGTAACACTTTTAAACTTTGAATTGAAAGGAACTACACTGGGGAGTCCTCATTCACACACCTTGAGAATAGTTACCTCACTAAAAATGACTACTTCTAATCACCTATCTTTAATATTTGGATTAATGGTCTGTGTGCAAACCATCTACTGTGGCATTGTACATATCTATAAAGGTTTCTAAGTTGAGGATGCTAATGAATCATTCACACAGCTTGTTATACCATGATGCCAGACCACGAATCCTCTGTAGTGTCAACAGAGAGAAGTAAGAGCAACGTACAGTATAGGCACCTACAGCAGGTGGAAAGAATGTGTTTCCCTATTTCTGTCTGTTGCATAGACAGTCGAGATCTCATGGCACTGGGAGACAGATAGTTTGATTCTCTCATTTCTTTCTTGATGTTGCATTCCACAGTAGTTGCTGCAACTAGATATGTATAGTAGATGGTCTGCAAATGAATGTGTGTGTTGCATCAGTAAGACTTTCCTGACAAGCAATCTTTTTTAGCTGAGCTATTGCTCTCTCTGCACAGAGAGTTAGTTAATTGTGGATTCTATATTCTAATACTCTGCCAGTCCAATTATGGCAAGATTAATATAAAGGTCAATAAATCCTCTTGTTTAACTGAGAAAAGCCTATTTATTTCTTGTTATGAAGACAATAGAAAAAACTGTGTTTCCTGAGATTTTTAACACAGTGTTTTTTTGAGATTCACTGATAAAAAGTTTGCTGTGATTTTGAAAAGAGTATCATTAAGATCTAATAATCAGAATTAAACTTTCATGTAATGATCAGAATTTTATGTAAAGATGCCTTAACAAAAGAAAATTCTGGCTAGTAATCAGCGACAATCAATTAGACCTTCCAACAAGCCATTGCAAATTTAAAATATGCACATGAATAAACAGTAGAATAACACTATGCGAGAAATAACTTGCACTGTTGTCAATGGAAATACATATTCATTAATATATGTATACTATGAAGCAGAGAAACTAACAAGGTACAATCTATCTGAAAAGCATTATGTGGATAATGCTTGTAGGCAAAAGGCAGGGCAAATAAAATTAATCTTTAAGAATGCTAGTTATTGTCTTGGTCTGTTACTGAATATTACAATCCTATCCTAACTCTCAAATGTGTTGTAAGCACTAAAAAAGGATTTTTCAGTAGGCAGCAAAAGAAAGTATTGATTTAGAAAATAAAATATGTGGCCTTTTTCAAATGCCTTTGTCTAGTAACATAATATTGCACCAGGCAAAATTGCCTTGGCTGAGCAGCAATGTCTTCTAATGTCTATATTTCAGGAAGATGCAATACAAAAAATGAGTTTCATAGGAGGACATTCATTATCTGGTACTAATTTTAAGGTATATGAAAGAAGCAGGTGCAGCTCTACAAATATATATATATATATGTAAATGACTGTTAATACAACCCTTCCAACAAAGTATCCCTGCAGTCAAACTTTTCTTACTAATGGACAGAAACACAATGGTTTATGGTTTAACTGTTCTGTGATTTCCAAATATCATCTTTAACATCCTTGACGTGACAAACTGTGAAAGAAACAAGCTTAAGAAACACAGAATTCATTATAAGTCTTGAAGGAAGAAATGGTATTTACATTACTGATCACTGCTTTGTGAAAACCACATTGACTGTTTTGCACTGGATTTAGTAAAGACTCAGGGGGAAATGGAAAAGCAATGGGCCGAGCAGTACTGTCTGAGGTTGTCTTGAAAATGTCAAACACTTCCCTTCTTTTTATCCATGGGGAAATCTGAATACATTTCTACTAATCAAAACTTTCTGGAGGAACGTGTGGGGAGAAGAAAGAAATGAAAAAGAACCAGTGGCTGTGGGGGTAATCCATCGAGTATTGTTGAGTCATGTCATTCTCAAGTGATGGACAGTAGCAGTATGATTATAAATCTCTAATTCATTTAAGGGGGGGGATGTGATACCATTAGAAGTAAGAGCCACTTTCCATGCATTATGAATTTCCATTTTTTAAAAAAATCTTCACCAACTAGGATGATGGTTTTGATCATCTGTATTTTACCCAATTAATTTTTAAAGAACATACTTTCATAAATATAGAAAAGTCATAATTTAGCAATGTTTGTAGTATGAAAGGAAGGAGGTAGGTGTTCTGAAAGCTTGGTGAGCTTCTACATGTTTTTTACAGTTCAAATAAAACCTAAAAAATAATGAAATTCATATCAGTAAAGCCCCAAAATACTATGAATGAGATACCATATGGGTTGCTGGTTTTATCTGGATAGTTGTCTTTTTTTTATGTTTTCCTTACCAGTACCAGCAGATGTTGCCAAATTAAGTTCTGCAGATTCACCCTTTTAAAGTTATTTCAGAAAATTTCAACAACATTTATAGAGACACAAAGTATAATCATCTCTAAAGCACAAGTCCCTGCCTAAGACTCTTCTCATTACTTATGTGTCAAGTATTGTGGCAAATGGAGCCTTTCCAATATTTTTTATAGCATATGCACTTCAAATTTACTGGTTTGTGACTGTATTTATAGATATAGATATATATATATTTGTATATGTGCAAATAAATATGCATACAGGCAGAGAGATGCATTCTGACATATACTATGTGCGTGGGACATTCTTAGAAAAGCAAAAAGGAAAACAAAGTGGAAGAGCAGGAGACCCAGAAAACTGGACACCGAATGGATGCTTTACAGTTAGGGCTTTTGGTTTCTGCCACATTTCAAGTACCAACCTCCCAAGAAGTATGTTGGGGAATGAAAAAGTTTTTCCTCATTATGGGGAATGAAAAAGGATTTCCTCATTATGGAGACCCAAGAGATGGAGGGGGATACAGAAGAAGCTGCATTTAATTATTTTTCAGCTTTTAACAAGTTATTTCTGTCATAACAATCAGCTATTTTTCAGGAGGCCTGTTAGCAGTTTGTCAGCATTAACCTGTATATATTAACCTTGCTCTCTCTACTGACCTCTTAGACGTGTATTTTCCTTTCATTGATGCAGTAAGGGCTGAGATTGACAAATTACTAAGTGCATTAATGATTAAGCCCAAGGGGCATCTTTATCGCAGTTCCTCACTCTTGAGGAGGAACTTGTAGTAATTTGCTTTCTGTCCTTCAGCCATGTGCATCATAATCCTTGCTAACTCTCTGAGCTAGCTTCAGCCCTGTGCACTGCTTTCACCAGCTTTGGAAAGACATCTGGGATTTCAGAAAAGACTTGTCTTGGAAACAAGCTCCATCCCTTGTGCATATGCATATTGAAAGAAGTCGCCTTTTCTGCTCGAAACTAGGATATTTGACTGGTTCAAATGACTTACAAGGAAGAATGCAAAGGTAACAACATTGGGCAGCATTCAGAACAACAAATGCATGTTGGTTGTTTGTCTAGTTACATCAGGATTGATTTGCCCAGAAACAAAGTCGTTGTACTGTGACTTCCCCAGATGGGACCTTTCTCCAGGCTCCTCGCTCCAGCTCTGGCATGAAGAGGCACCATTGGGCCAACAAAGAGAAGGACAGGAGAGAGTCTGGGTGAAGGCTGGATCCCTTATCTCACCAGTGGCATCTACCTCCAGGCACTTAAGTGAGATTTTTACATGACAAATCTTGTCATCCCAGGCTGTGATGGGAAGAGAGGTAAGCCCCTTCACAGGTGCCCATATCTTGTGACTAACTGTAGAGATCTAGAAAGGTGATGTGCTCCCTGAAGTGCCTAGTGCTTGGTGGGATGATCTGAGGCCCTAAGTCACAGCCGGTTTTCATAAAGAGAGATTGCGTGAGAGGAAAATGAGTGGGTGGGAAAGGATTTCAAGCCTGAGAGAATGCAGGTATTGCCCATCACGAAGGTCTTGGCACTCTTCGCACTGTCACCACTTCTTGCTTCCAAGCTCTCAGTCTACAAGTGGACCAAAAGTGCATTCACAGCTAATAAAGCAGAGCATTCATTGTCTGGTGTTGCTAGTAGTCGTAAGGCTGTATATGATTGCAGTGGAAAGAAAAGTCTAGCGTTGCATCCGAAGTAATTACTATAAAAGGCTATATACAGAAACAAATTCAATTGCATTAGCCCTACAGAAAGTCATTTAAGGCATTTTGCACAAAAAATATGAGGTTCTGTGAAACCTATTTCACAAATGTATCAAAATGATTGTATATATTTTTCTATTTCTGTACTGGTGCATTACTTCTCTGAAGTTACAAAGTCATAAAGAATCTTTTCTGTAAAAGTTCAAACTCTGCCTTGCTACACTGCTATATATATACACACACTGACATATGTTGCTAAATACTGTATCATTATAGTTAGTACTTAGAGCTGGGATAACCTGGGATTTTTATCTAACTTTCATTTTGATTGGAACTCTCCCAAAATTGAAACTACCATTTAGTTCCAGGTATGATCTGTAAACAGGATCTGTAGGTTTTGGTTCTTTTTGATATCAGATTAAGCTGAAATGTTAGAATTGGATCAGTAGAAAAGCAGGTTTAATGCTCAATGAGATTTTTTCAACCCAAACTTATTTCTGTCTAAAATGAATTATTCTAAACTTGACTTGCATTAAAATATCATCTCTATAAATTCACATTTAACTATGATAAATATTATCTAGAAATATAGCATACAAACTGGAGCTAATAATTTGCATGCTTTCAAGCACTGTTCATACGTCTGGAGCCATAAAAGTTTTACAAGCAAGTATAAATGTCAATTGGCACCTAAATTAAGACATCTGACCTACTTAAACAACACCCTTTCTTTGAATTTGATAAATATAACACAATTGCTAGAGGACATTAAATGATATTGCTCCTCAGCAAAACAAAGTAACCTGGGAGGAGTTGGTATATAAATGTCCATCAATTGATATAGTTTGACAGCCCTGAACATCTGAATGCAAATTGCTCATTTGTAAATTTGTATTCAGATTAGGCAGAAGTTGAAAAGAAGCTTCAGAAGACTTCTGAGATGCAAACGCTCCTTTCTCTCCCCTCAAGTATACGCACATATTCACAAATTATTTACAAAATATTCTTGGAGCCTCAAACTCAACTAGTAGCACAAAGCTGAAATCTGAAGTCCTCGGACTTCTATTTGGGCAGATTTTCAAGACTAATCATCACTCTGTAGCTCTTAGAAACAAAGATTGACCAACTACTTACAATTCTTCTGTGTTATCTAAAGACTGAAACTGTTAATCCCTAGTTATATTACATGCGTACAACATAATACACACATAGCCAATGTGAAAAGTAAATCAAATGAAGCCCAGAATGTTAAAATAAAATAAAAGAAAATAAAAAATACCCAACACCAGTCCTCAAAACAATCAATTACAGAAGTGATATGGATTGTTTCCTGAAGTTGTTGCCCATTAAGTTAATCTTGCTATAGAAAATCCACAAGTTCTTTGCCATTGGCCTTGCTGGCTTATCAGCATGGCAGTCAACAAAATGGAAACTGTCTGCTACAGTTATAAGGAAGAAACAGAATTTTGCCACAACAGAACGAATGCCCCAATACCTAGTCCATAAGTTCTAACTATATACTACATTGAAAAAGGAGTCATCAGGATTTATGTCAGATAATCAAGAACGTACACCCAGCAGAGCATGTTTAGAGTAAAGAATAAAAGCTAAAGGTGGGATCTGATAAAGCCTGAAAAAATCCCCCAAAGTAAGTGAACCAAACCTCTTTTTTGCTACATCCTCTGTCTGAAAATAGAAGCTTTAAGTGCTAGCAAAGGCACAGAAATCTAGCGAAGGGAGATAGAAAATCCAGTGAGCTAAAAATGATTGAAAAGACAGTTCAGCCTGGAGTAGAAAATTGTCATAGCGACACTGGTGACTCAAAGACAGATAGGATATGTGGCACACAGGGAGCTTTAGTTAGAAATATTTAACATCAGGAAACACAGACATGGCAAAAAGGATTTTTTTGTTTTTTAAGGTACTAGCTTAGATGAAACATTCATTTTGAAAGATTTTTCAAGCCCAGGATGATACTTTGAGGTGAGGAGTGAGGAGAGGAGGGAGAAGAAGCAGCACAGTCCACCTGTAACCTGGTGTTTGGGGTATTTAGTGGAACATGGGAAACCTCTAAGAAACTTAGGGGACTAATGGAGTTAGGGTTTTTCTAAAGCCCCTGAGACTGTCGTCTTCAGGCTTGAGAAGAAAACTCACTAGATGCATAGTGAAATTGAGAAATCTTTATGGCAGATGTGAACAACTTTCATGCTTAAATAACACTTTTTTTAAAAGGAAAAAAGTATTATTGCCACACAAAAATCTGTCTAAGGTAGTAAGCTCTTCCTCACACTCTGAAAGATAGAGAATGAGACATCTACCAGGAAACTGAGAAGAGAAACTTTGCAGCAGGCTACCAGAACACCACTGACTTGTGAAGCAATATTTGTGCCTTTGCTATGTCCATCAGTAGACGGTTACAATTAGATTACACTGAAAATTCATAGGCGGTAGGTTGAAAGAAAGAGTTGGACACATGTGATGAGTACCAGCTGTCCCTCACCTGATTTTACTGTTAATTCACCACAGTCATATATATCTACTGGGCCTCACTGTGAAGTCACTGCTTCCCTGACTCACTCCTCAATTATCTTTCTAACTCTCTTGGAAAAACAAGCTTCATCATCCACAGGGGCAACTGGCACACCCAGGAGGCTCCTTTCTTCGGGTGGTCTGCATGGGAGCTCAGGAGAGGTACAAAAGCAGCTCCAGGAGTTGAAAGCAGCAGAGCTGTCTAAATGGCTGGCATCCCACCTTGGAGAAGGCGAATTTCTTTCCAACTTCACTTATGCTTGGAACTGTAAGCCATATAATCTGTATTTTTTCAGGGAAGAAAATCATATTGATTTATATTTTAGTGGGAGTAGGTTTGTCTTCTGTGGAAATTTGGCTTTAAAATATCTTCAGAAATGCTGATGGATGGATGGACCCCTACTATATCTAAAATAAATATTTGCCATTCTGTAACTCTTGCTAATGATAAATGGACACTCCCATTCCCTGTTTCGTCTCAAGAAAAAGACAACTCCTCTTAGTAATGCAGCTGTTCTGAATTTAATAAACAAACTACACACCTGATGCTGCCTACTGCTATAAGTATGAAGCCTCACAGATTTTTCTGGTGCCAGAAAAAAGGAGGAAAAGGAAGAAGGTTTTTTTTAGCACAGCGTGTTACAAAAGCCTTTCATGTGTGTTACACTGTTAATTATCAATGCTGCATAATTAAAAATAAAGGTGAAATGAGAGCTGATTGAAATACTGACCCATTTCTTTAAATGGTTTGGTTTAATTGTGCAGACTTTAAGTTATAGACAACCATACACGACTTTCTTCAGCTTCTGGACAGTCCAGAGACCTTGGCTGTGGGGAAGCCAGGCAGAAAGATTGCAACTCTTTCAGAGTAAAGTTTGGAAACTTACAGGTGATGATGCTAATGTCACTTTTTTATGGGCAATGTTGTTTTTTTATTGAGAGTCAGAAAGAAACCAAATATGAACAGCTTCCAGAAAAAAAGAGACTTTCTTTTTTCTCCCTGATTATAGTCAAAATCCTTGTTAATGACAAAGCTCTTGTTTGCATTGTCATGATGACAGGATTTCACACAGGTGAAATGCACACGTTTGTTATATGATCACATATGATGCACAATCAGTTTAGTAGAAAAAGTAAGTAAGTACTGTAAACAAACATTTCCTGTTATGTTGGCAAATTACCCTCAAGTGATTGATTGGTTATTTTGTTCAGCAGATCTGAATATGAGAAACAGTGGGAAAATGTTCTGACTAAATTAATCTGAGAGCATCACTCCTGTCAGATGCTAGAATTTTACTTTAAAAATTAGTTTCAATTACATTGAAACTTCCAGAAATCAATTACATTGATTTCCATTACATTTCCTATGCTGTTTAACACATTAGATAATGCTTACTATCATAACATTTATCTTTCATGTACCCTGTTACCAAGGTACTCTGGTCTTTATAATTGTTTTATCAAAAAAATGATCATAATTACACATGTCAGTATGATCCTCACAGTCCATCTGAGTAGCTGTAATGAAAAGATTGCCATATTAAGTACGTCAGCTGTCCTAACTTTCTTGAAAGTAGGCATTACTGAGTCTATTGTGTTCTGACAACATAATCTCAGTCCTGATGCTAAGATTTAGCCTTTGACTGCCGAATTTCCCATTGAAATTATGGCTTTTGCAATTTTATGTAATATTCCACTGTTGTTAACTCTATTCATTCTCCTTTAGTAGCTTTGAACATTTGTGGGTTAATACAGTAAATATTGTTTTGTGGTCTTTGAAATGAGAATTTCTTCTTAATATCCAAAATGAAATCTGTTGAAACATGCATAATCATTCTAAAATTTTCTGTGTTCAGTTTTAATGGGTTACCTTATGAAGCAAATTAAAAACAAAAAACACAACTTGCATCAGTGCTGTAATTTATTTTTCACGTTGAAGTAATATATGTCTCAGTGAATAAGTATAGTTACATTTGATAATGATTCAGAGTCAGTAAATTGAAGGCAACTGCTGCCTACTGAGACACTGCACGTGCAGTCCAGCTCCCAAGAACAGCTCCAGTTCACAGAATCACATAACCACAGAATCACAGAATGGGTGAGGTTGGAAGTGACCACAGTGGACCACCTGGTCCAACCTCCCTACTCAGTCAGGGTCATCCCAGGGCACATTGCACAGGATTGCATCCAGATGGTTCTTGAATATCTCCTGTGAGGGAGACTCCACAACCTCTCTGGGCAATCTGTTCCAGTGTGCTGCTACTCGCACAGTGAAGACATTTTACATGGAAGCAGCTGAAACTGGTTCATACATCTGTGGGAATAATCCTTCATAAAAATCCCACAGAACTGGGATGATTTTTGTGTCTGACATTCAGGTTTTGGGAGCTTTCCATGGACAGAGTTCTGTCATATCTCTTAGGGTATTGGGATAGATCAACCCTTACCAGAACAGCGAGGCACAGGTTCCTCTCCTTTTGCTCTTTTGCTGGAAATCTCTACCCCCTTTTTTCAGTTTTTTTTTCCTGATTGTCTCTTTTGGAATGCCTAAGTTTGGCCAGAGTTCAGGAAGTCTGCACTGCAATTATAATACTATGTACTGAGTTATCAGTAGAAAAAATCTGCAATACAATAAACATTAAAAATTTGGGGTTGGTGCCAAAGCAATTCAGTTAATATTGAAAAGAAAAACCTCACAGGGCTCTGCAGGACTTGTTATGTAATTAATTGCATCTAATTTTTTACTAGTCTCCACTTTAAAAGAACACGAAATGTCAAGAATTTCTGGATTGTGCAGCATAGATAGTTTACACAACCAAAGGACTTTTCCTTAGGACTTAGCTCCTCTTTCTTGAACAGGTAATTGTCTTCTTTATAATTTCTTACTTTGTTGGCTGCTAGCAGAAGAGAAATTTAAATTGTAACACACCAAAAAATTACCATATTAGAAGAGTTATTGGATGCAAAGGATGTGCAAATAGAAACATTGGAAATTATGTAGAGTCTCATATTTATGAACACGAATGCTCTTTCTTTTCTTTCTTTCATTCCCAAATTAATTTCCTCTGTAGATGTAATAGCTCTCTTAAGCTCAGAAAAATGCAATGTAGGAACAGAGTATTTAACCTTTAGGGACTATTAAAGAAATGTATGCACAATACCTCATGAAAAGGCATCTCCGTCTCCTGACAAGATATCACCATGCATAGTAGGGAAATAAGAGGAGAAATAATATTATGGAAGACACAAATTTCTGGCAGAACTCCCTCGATACAATTACATTTTGACAAAGATTAGGCTGGTTTGTTTTTTGAGCAGCAGTTTGTAAAATTCAGTCCAAGAAGAGGAGGGTCCCTGCTGCAAGCTCCCCGAGTGAGAACAACCTTCAGCACACATCCTAGTTCTTAGGGATCCCTCTTCCTCCTTGTCCAAAAGTCTGTGGAGGTCTACAAACAGCTGAGAGCACCCTGGACACACACTTTGGTTGCACCAGCTGAAAATAGTCACCAGATCACCTACATGTGGGCTGAGGCTAACACAAAGACCTGATGAGTTCATCAGCTCCTTTACTAGCAGTGTGGAGCAGGTACAACAGAGGACTTGCCTTAGAGGCCTTGGACTTTGTTGCCTGTTGATAAGCTTCCAGACGGAGAATAATAGTATCAGTTACCACTGAATAAACACACAGTGGGAGAAATCAAAATCACACTCAGCTTCTCCTGAAAAAAAGTTGCTAAAGAGGAGAAGTGTAAAAAGGATGTGGAGATGGGTAGAAAGAGATGGACTGGGGAGATTTTGAGAGTTCTCTCTGTAAAATGATGCATGTACAAGTTTAGGAAAAAAATTAAAAGCAAAGACCCTGTGCTTGGTACCTGCTGTGCCAGGGCAAAAGAAAAAGCCAATAAGAATTGGCTTAAACTTCCTAGAGACAGTAAACACTGAATGACAAGACCTGCTCCAGGGGGAACCGTTGGAGAAGTGGGACACATTGCTATGGCTGGTGTAAGACTCGTGTGATCTGAACACTTAGACAGTGACTCATGCACACTAATCTGGGCCCAGAGGAACAGACCACCTGTCAGGGCCAGGTTGGATGGGGCCCTAAACAGCCTTATCTAGTGAATGGCGTGCCTGCCCATGGCAGGGGGATTGGAACTAGATGATCTTTAAAGTCTCTTCCAACCCAAATGATTCTATGGTTCTATCATTCTATGATGCTACCGTTATACTCTGAAGCAAGCAAACAAATAAACAGGAAAAAGAAAAAGCATGGAATACAAGTGACTCAAAACCTATGCTTTTTGTTATTAGACATACTATATAAATAGTTTGTAAATACTTTCTGGTAAAAGTGCTTAAGTATACTTTATCCTAACGTGCTGTGTGTTTCTATTTTAATTTCATGCCTAAATCGATAGCTAATTATAATTTGACAAGAAAAAGTGATTGCAATGGATAAGATCTACCTGCTCTGCTGCTAAATTTTAATGTGGTTGGCTGGATTTACAGTGTTACTACAATTTGTCTATACCATTTCCAGAGTCAACATAAGAATCAGGAAATAAATTTCTGGCAAATCATTTCAACACCACACAGCATTGCCCCAGAAGTCCTTTGTCTGTGGTTGATAGAAGAAGGAAGATTTTGATGTCTAATTGTTGACACTCATTTGGCCAGGATTGAAACAGCTTCCACCTTGGGTCTTATGACCAGATGCAAAAAACTCTATCCAGGACCATGGTCATTTAGGCAATGATTATTAAAGCAAGGTATGCTTGAAGAATCTGAGAGTACAATTGCCATCACAATTAACATCCTAGTCCTTCTCTAGGCCTATCATACAAACTCACATGCCCCCCCCCAAATACATACATATGAGAGAGTTTTTCTCCCTCATCCTGCAAACTTGATAAGAAATGGACAACTGGATACGTAAAAAATTCTCTTCTTTGATTTTCATGCTTACCAGTCATTAAAGGGCTACTTTCCAGAGCAGCACAAAAAAAAGAAGAGCTGGTTGACCAAAAGTTTTTTTTCTTACAAAGAAGTGTCAACCCTGAGCTTGTAATTAAGAAGTTAAAATCTGTGATTTATATATATTTATATATATAAAAATAGATGATCATACTAAGACTAAAAAAGTGAAAGAAATCTCCATGTCAGTACTATATCTTTGTTTGTTCTGAGATTTTGTAGATGAAATCCTTGTGACACTCAAATTAACTGATATGAAAGATGTAGTTAGGTGTGAAACACACTATTGATCCAGTTGCTGTTAGTCCATTAGAGAATTGCCATTTTGGTAGGATAATGAACATAGTAGCAGAAAGTTCTAATCGATGTCAGAACAGTAACAAAAGGAAAAAGATTCTATCACAAGAGATTATTTTCTGTCTGAACCCTTGAGGGTTCAAGAGCGTTGTTTATATTACCGTCATGGCTGATGAGCTCACAGCGGTGAGCTAAGTGGAAAACTGTGCCAATTGCATAACATGGATAAATCCTAAAAGAAACTGTGCTACTACTCATATTTTTATTGGGCATTAAGATTTAAATACTAAACAACTGTAACATGATATTCTGAAGCTAGTGGAGCTACTACTATACTAAAAGGTAAACTTATTTTTCAGCTTCTCTGCCTTCATACCAATCTGATGTGGCTGGCAGATGGAGTGCAAGACATTCACTGTTGAGACATACTTTCGTGTTGGAAAAAAAAAATCCAGCCTTCCTCCCTATAACAATGATCATTCTGATGACCTGAATCATCCTACAGAAGTTCCTAAGGAAACCTGGCTGTCAGCGAAGAACGGTTGCATTTTTTTGTTCCTTTCTTTTTTTTTTTTTTTTTTCTTTTTTTTTTTTTTGTTTCATTGATATTCTGTTGAAATGCAGCGGCCTCGAATCAGGCCTGATTCAGAAAGAAAACTGTTTTCTTAGTTTCTTCCCCCCTCTTTTTTCTCTGATGGGGGAAAAACACACACCATAAGATCCTTTTTCCCTTTTGCAGCATAAAAGGAAATGAAGCTCAGAAAGTCTCCTGTAATAAAGGTTTGAGAAAGAATTCTCTCAAGAGTGGATATTGTCTTCAGAGATATCTGAAAAAAGCAGGAAGCAGTTCAGTCTGGTACCTGGTACTCTTTGGGAAAACTAAAATGGGAAGCAGGTTGCAGTACTGCTCTCTTGTAGAAAACTGCAAGTGTTTGTGGCATGGTCCATTGTCCAAGAGTATAAGAAAAGAAGGAAGTTGGCTGTTTCTGTAGCTAAAACACAGTTTCTCCCACAAGATCCAGGATTATCTCCACTGTCTCTGCAGTACAAGACTGATGAAGATGACAAGCAACGTCTGCAGTGACCAGCCAGGCTGTGTGGCTGAAGCCTCCACCTCCCTCCTGTCTGAGTCGACAGGTGGTGCTTCAGTGGTGATGAAATCAAACTCGGTGGGACAGATGTCATCTGTACAGCCACTTCCACTGCCTGAGCCGCTGGTTTCATCACCTGGCACAAAGGAGTGAGGGAAACAGCATGAGTGTTGTTGGTTATAGCTTTCATCCCTTTTCTTCATTCCCCTTCCATCTGGCACCCCAGTGGGATAAACACATTGGAAATGGGAAAGTGGTGGTGATGCTAAATTTCATTCAGCAAAGCATCCAAATGAAAGCCACTGTTACTTAATTAGATGATTAAGTGCTCTTCTGACAAAGAAGTGGACTGTTGGCATTATGGAAAGCTCTCAATGTCTTGATACACTAGACATGAAGATTAATAAAAGAAGCAAAAGAAAGAACTATATAACTGGAGTTTCATGTGACAGAAAAAGAATTCTTATGTTGTCAGCAGTGCAGAGCACAGAGACTAAAGAAAGTCATTGCAATGGAACCAGTTAATAAATGTGTTCCAAAAAGACATTTATGTAATGACAGTTAATGGTTTCTTACTTGTATCCTGGAAGTTGACATCATTCCCATTATATGCGTTCTTCAGTTTGTTAGTCATGACACGTAAGGCCATGATTTGTTGTCGAATGAAGGTGTCTGGCCTTGTGATGTCCACATCTACTTCTGGATTGTTGATCTGGTTGGTCAACCCATCATTCATAATCTCAGGCAAGTATCTACATAGCAGGATGAATCATTAGTTCGAGATGCAGTAATTTCAGAAATAAAACACTGTGCAGCAAATGGTGTGCTAAGCAATTCAATATGCAGTTCTTGAACAGATCCAGTGGACCTATTTTAAAAATATAGTTTTTAATTTTACTGACTCTGAAGGATCTTTTTAGTAGCTTAGCTACTACAGGGAGCAGAAAGCATTTAGGTTTTTCAACCTCTTAACTTTACATATAGTCTCCAGCAAGTGCACTGACTGTGTGAGCTATGGAAAAGGTTCAGAAGCCAGCAGTAAGTCACTGCATGTTCATATCCTCTGCTGATGTGAATGGTTGTACACTAAATTAAACATCTAACAGTGCATTCTTCTGTTTTTACCTCTTTCTGCTTAAAAGATAAGAAGTCCTTTGTTATATAGAGCTTTTTTTTTGTTCCGAGACAGTTTAGAAGCCTATCTTGAGGCATTATGGCTTTGTTTAAAAAAACACTTAATAAATTTTCTTCTCTAATTCTTTCTTGCATCCCTTTTTTAGGCCACTGTGAACAGCATACCCAGCCTATATCACATCCAGGCCCGTAAAAGGGGTTGTGATTTTACCAAACTCCAGTATTTTCTTTGATTTTGTCCTTACTCCTTAAAACCAGGCTACGCTTGCATCTTTCATGTACTTTGTGCATAACATTTAAGGTATGGCATTTCCTACCCATCCATCCAACTGAATTTTTTATTCAGGCTCTTAGCTTTTAATTTCTTGATTACTGCAGCATTCCTTTCTCTGACCTTGACAAATACAGTCTCAGTCTGCTCACAAGCATCAAGTGTGCTTTTGCAGGTAACTCTCCCCTACAAAAAAGCAGCCTCCAATCATCCTAGAGTAAAAATCTCCATCCCCCTTTGTTACAAAGATGCACACTTTATTCCCTGCTGCTCTTTGTCCTCAGGAAGCTCTCTTTATAGGCATCAGTAAAGCTACCTTTTTTTCTGCTTTGAATCTCTGTTAAAAATTATCTGTGCGTTTTACAGCTGCCAGGCTGATAAAAGGTTGACATTTTTTCTCTCTGCTGGTATTGTGCCCTGAGAAAATAGCGTATCACTGCTTCCCTGTTCTCTCTTGCCTGTCTTTACCTACTGTCTTTGTCTCACATTTAGACTGCAAGGGATTTGGGGCAGATCAATCCTTTGTATATGTTTTTTATAAGGATATGATCTATTTTGTAATTAGTGTGCATACCAGGCTATGCTGCTGATGTTTTTTAGACTCCTCATGTGGGTATGTGCTCAGACAGTAATAAAGATAGCACAGTCTAGCCTACTAATGACAAACGTTCATGATGCCTGGTACCAAATATAGTTTATTTCATATCACTCTCACTTGAGCACACACAATTCTCTATCAGTATTCAAATTTGGCATTGATGACAGCATTGTTCATACTGGTCTGGAAAAATAAATATATCTTAAAAATAATTGTGAAAGTAAGGGAGAAGAAAGGACTTTCTCCACTGAAGTCATGGTTTAGGGAAAATAAGTTTTGTGTTGCTTCTGGAGGTTCACAAAATGGCAGCTGCTTTGCTGCACCAAGGAAGGGTTTAGTCTCATCGTAATAGGTTCTAGCTTTGCAAGATGAGACTCATTTGTTGCCAGTGGCCTTTGAAAGCTTACATGAGAATAATCCCGGGGGAGCGTGAACATATAAGAACCAAACACAATTGCCAAAAATATCCAGCCTCAAACTGCATGTCCTGTTGTTTCACTAGTACCATGATGTGAAATAACAATGCTGGGGGATCCCATCCAGACTCCTGTGGTAAGGCTTATTACGGTGAGAATACAGAGCCAGCACCCCAGCACAGAGGACTGCAGACCACGATGTTATGAATCACTAAAGATAGAATAGGAAATAATTCTTCAGAGATGCCTGGAAGCAGCAGGATGGAGACCTTGGCAGGTAGGGATGCCCTGGGCTGTAAAGGAACAGATCTCCATCTGTCACACGTCTCTACAAATGAAATGGCTGCTGTAGATAAATTACTCATTCTAGAATTAAATCAGCGATTTCAAGGTGAAAGTTGATTAAAAAAAAGCAAGGATGTAAGATTTGACCTTCTGGCTCAGAGAGGATTTCCATCTTGCCCAGTATCCTGTCCATGAAAATGGTTACAGCTGTTAGCAACCAGAAGTGATCTGAAATTGCTGAATATTCATGTGGATTGCTCTCCTTGTTTTTGAAAGGTTAGCTGCTCTTTATTGCATGCTATCCGTGAGAAGCTATGGCTAGCTCTGCATGGCAGCTCACAGGCTTTCTTTGACTGATTTTGTTTGATTTCATTTTGTCTTATCATCAATAATAGAAGAAGATTCTAATTGCTTCTGAGAGCAATTAGAGAGTGCTCTGATGTGCGAGTTTCATCCAGGTTCATATTTTGCACTGTGGCTAGTGTGGATCTGATGTCCTTCTGAAGACCATCTAACTTTAAATGGGCCAGCCCGTTCAGTTGTAGGAAGAGATTTTGCCAAACTGTCACATATCCTGCTGTATCTGCCCAGGATGTGGTGATCTCCAAAGCATTCCTGGCATGGAAGGCTTAACCTCTCAGAAGAACAGTCCAGTGTACCTCACCTAGGTGTGTAAGGGAGTCATACTGGATGTAGGGCACAAGAAATCCATGGTCTTATGATTGCCTAATGGTTAGGAGGATAGTTAAATTCCCTTGGCGTTTAGGGTGTAGGAGCAAAATAATTAAAGAGGCTAAAAATTTATCTTTAGGTTTACACAGATAATAAAACCTGTATGTTCAAATGAAAGAGTCTGTATAAAAGCAGAGTCTCACTCTTGCCAGATCTAGTCAACACAAGATCTAGTCACAGCTAGTCAGGAGTTTATTCATCAGTGGAGCGGGGACAGCTGTTAGAGTCCCATGTGCCTTTGGCCAAATGACTAGTTCATTATACTTCATCTGCTGGGATTTACTTCAATAAACATAGACATCTGGTGCCATTTGAATACTCTTGGTTATTTTTCCTCTTCTCATCACTAGCTCTAAAAGGTGAGGCTTTCTGGATCATATCTGCAGGCTTGAGAGGGAGGTCTTGGACATTTGGGGCATCTAAAATTATAGTGTGTGTCTTACTTTAGGGTAGCTGCATTGAGTCTTGAATGCCACTTTAGCCACCAGGACTTAGGCTTGGTGTTGTGCTGCGACTCCAATAGGGTTTGAATATCCTGCAGGTCCAGGGTCTAATTTGTCAGCAACATGCAGATATCTTGACTATTTAGACCATCTAACACAGCAGGAGGTAAGTGTGCTCAGGCAGTGGAAAACTGTCTCCGACTACATTGACGGGATGTTGGGGCTGTCTTCAGGCACCTTAACATTGGTGGTTTTAAAATCACTTAAGCAATTTTAATATAGCCTGTGGTCCAGATGGGAGGTAGTGTCCTGTGTCATACTCATCTCGGATGTGCCAAAGAGTCTCCAATGATACTACTATCACATGGGCAACACACTCCTTATTGTCTTATCCACATTTAAGTACATGAATTCACATGTCTGAATGTGTAGCTGGATTCTGGCCTCATTACTGAACAAGTTCACCTGCTTCCTCAGGGGAGGAAAAAGCAGTCAGAAAAGCCTATATTGAATGTAAATATCTATGAATTGTTTTCCTTTCTTTAAAGGACTGATGCAGACACGAGAACATGCAGCCCAAGGTGTTTCCTGAGCAACAGTCTCGGAGAGGCAGCCCAGCATGTGTTCTGACAAAAGCATTAATGTGTGTGGGGTAGGGTTAAGTCACACCGAATAGGAAGCCATGTCTTGGGACCACTTTTTGACAGAAGATTTGTTGCTGGCTGGGCAAAGTTGTTGAACACAGCTGCTTTTGCTGCAGTTCTGTAAGTGGAGACACCCTTGTGAATTTTGAGCTTTGCCGCTGCTTCTGCTCTAGTTAATGATCTCTTTGTAGGTTTGGCCATTACAAGAACTGTATGCCCATTATAAATGAAAAGAAGTGTCAACCTGAATCAGTGTCTGTTCTCTGTAGCCTCTGAGCAAAAAAAAATAATCAAGCTTTCTTAACCCTCTGAGTATAGACAAGCTGAATAATACTGTTTGTTTTCTGCTGTTTGCTCCTTGTTCAGCTATGTCAGGATTTTAGTGTAATTTACATTGTTTTCTAAAATATTAATGCCTGCCATTCCTGTTAGCTTTTTCACAGTTCTTGAGTTCTCGCTTATCTCAGCAGACACAGCAAAAGTGTCTTTTGGTACATCATAACCAAGAACCACAAAGTCTATTTAAAATCACTTTTTCTTTTTTCCCCTAATAACCAGTTAATACTCCAGGGTTTCTACTTCCTTTTCAAGGAAGTAGAAACCAAGTCTAGAAATGACTGATGAGTCTTTCAGGTCATTTATTGAAAGGCTGTAGATATGACACTACCCCCCCCACCTGACCTGCTCCTGCAAAAAAAAAAAAAAAAGAGGAGTCTTCTGATTTTTAAAACACATCTGGCTTAAAGGGCAACATTTTCCATATTTTGCTGCCACAGCAGCTGCTTAGAGTACAACTGGAGCATGTCACCTAGGCAGTACTGGAGATTTTCCAGGTGCACAGAATTGTAGGCAATAGAGTACAAAATACAGCACAGGCTTACTGAGGCTGGACTGGGAGTATGCAGTCACATCTGGTCCAGAAAGATAAGTGCAGTGGAAAATTGGCTTGTTTGGCTAACTAGATCACCTCATCTGATTCTGTTTGCTCAGGAGGTAATCCCCACAGGATATTTTCAGTTTGGTTTTTTTTTTTTTTTTGATCCGTCTTGGAGAAAAGCTTGAGGAGACATAAGGAGAGGGAGAAAATAGCTTATCTGCCAACTTGCTGAAAGGAAGATGCAAAAATAGACTAGAGCCATCAATTAAGAATAGGCAGTTTTCACACTTACTGAGAAGTGGTTTATTCACGCTTTCACTAGTGGTGATAAACAATTATCTGTGCCTACCTCCAAGTAAAGGACATTCAACTCATTCTCACTGGAAGTCTTGCTGGTCAGCAGTGAGTAACTTTAGGAGGGAAAGCACTGATCTGGAGAGCCTTTCTTCCCACCTGAATTTCACCAGGAATTAAAGGGTCTCTGCTAGGGAAGTAGACAGTGTGGCAGGAGAAGAAGAGAATTTCAGACATTTGAGAATCTATACTGTGTTCATTTTGGTGACATACCTTGTAGTTTTGAACTAGATGTTGAAAATTATAATGTTCATTTTTTCTTTTATTCCTTACCTTTCTCTATTTTTTTCCTGTTTATTTTTTTTTTTATTTCATATAATTCTATTTCTCCTTCATTGCACTTGGAGGAATGAAGGGTTCCTTGTGCAAAGGAATGCAGGTCTCATCTCTTTCATGGATTACAGCCTCTCAGAGCTGAGACATATTAATAAGTCTACAGTCCTGATGAGCATGAGCACCAGTATGACAGTGCATGACACAATCTCTTGAATGTTTTGGTTGAAATGACCTGGCTGAGTTGGCTGGAGTAATTCAAGGTTCTTCTTCTGAAGACCAGAGTGGTTTCGGATTTGGTTACTGTTTTGACTTCAGTAAAAGCCACCTGTTCAAGGACTAATACCTTGGACTTGGTTTAAGTCCCAAAGACTGAATTCCATAATTCTTGGGAAAATTTCTTAATTTCTGGAGAAAATGTATTAGTGAAGAGGTTATCAGTGGTTGTTAAGAATTTAATTGTATGTAGGGAGGGAGGTAAATTTTTAAAGTTTGATCTTCCTGTTGCTTTTTAGATCCCATATAGCTTTCAAAAATCTCTCTGTACATCTGGCAGAAGACATTAATTCTTTGAACATAAAATTATGTTCAAGTTCTTTTGTGATACAGATGTGAAGGAGAAATCCTGCTGGACATCTCTCTAAGTGGCACTTTGTCTGAAGTAGCTATTATTATTTTTAATATGGATTTTTCAAAAAAAGAGATTCATCCATCTAATAAATATTTTCCCATTTCCACAGCATTTAATTTCTACCTGATGTGACCTGATTAAAACTATTCTTTGTACAGGATCAGCAATGAGTCAAGTGCACCCTTCCAGAGTGCCAAATGGATGACTCTGTTACTACATGGTTACTCACAAATTGGCAACCTCCATTTGGCGACCTGGTGTCACTGTAAATTAATCATGGCAGCAAAGTGATATTTAGGGAGTGTAATAACCACAAATGACCTTGGTGTAATGCCTCTCTCAGGAGAAAGCCAAGCTTTCATTTGCTGTGATCTCAGGTTTGTAACTCTTTTCCCCTGTAAAAGCAGCATTAAAAAGTGATGTGTAAAATGAAACATAAGGCATAATGTCTGTCTGGCAATTCAAAGTTTCTAATTCTTTATTCCATAACAGACTCTGATAAAAATCCAGCAATAATTTCCTTTAGCAACAGTAGCCAACACCATGTTTTCTCCTTACTTACAGTATTAATGTCTAGGAAAATGGGAGATGGCTAAATTTCCTTTTTTTCTATCATAGGCTGTTGCCATATTCTCTGGAATTTAATATGCAGCTCTTCATATAGCACAGAGATGCTTATGACAGCTGTGACATATGACACAGTGAACAAATTTATACATATATGAATATTGGTCAGATTTTGCCATGCTCTTTCTTGTGAAATAATATTTGGTATCAGATACTAATCAGTCTGAACAAGGAAACCTTTATGTTTTAGGTTTTTTTTAATGCTGCAGTAAATGTCCTTGCTCACCACCCAAGAGGTGATTTTGCATCTAAAGCTAGTTATTTTCAATACTATTTTCAATATTATTTCATATACAGGCCATGGCATTCTGTGGCATTTCTCTGATTCATCACTATTGCCTTCACCTGAAGCATTTATTGAATTCTGTTACTAAGCCTGTGACTATACATTTCCTTTGTGAATGGATATTAAACAGAAACTGGGCAGAGGAGCAATGGCTGGATGTGCTGAAATCATATTTTCAGGTGATGTTTTGAAGCTGTGATTCTACATCCAATGAAATGTCTGAGTTCACTTATCAAGGCACATTATTGACAGAGGATAGCTCTTCTCAATGGCTCCAGAACATTAATCTCAGCAGAAATCATGAAAATAACCAGGCTTCTCATAAGATAAATACTGCAAAAGAAGGCTGAAAACCTGCAGGCATAAAATGCACCTCCATAACTCTCAACAAATGTGGAAGCTGTGCGAGAGACTTCAGTGCAGAAGCAGAAGAGAGCTGAAAAGTTTTGGCTAGATGTGGTACAAACACTAGTACTGGTCATAGAAACTAGCAGGGATAGAGAGATATTAGTGGGTTTGACTGCTCTTTTGTAGAAAGAGTGGCATATATCTTTTATTGATACATGCATCCTGATGTGACTAACGGCATCCAGCTCGGATGCCTGGAAACCCTGCTTAACTACTGCAGTGCACAAGCCTGGGCTCATGGCTTTCAAAGCTCACTAACAAGAAGAGATAACATAAAGAAAGACAAAATCCACATTTTTATTTGTCTTTTCACACTGTTCCTTTGTGATGAATCCTGTAATAGCCAGACACTCCTCCTAGTTGTGTTTCTCCGAATCCCCAGGGGCTCTCCCTAGATCTGGGACTTAGGAACTAAGTAATGACTCGTGCTTTTGGGCAGATTTGTTCACATGCATCCCAAGGTGGATTCAAGAGGCTAGCAGCATCCCAAACAGCCCTCTTCTCTTGTCTGCAAAATGAATTTTTTTAAATGTTACATAGTAAGACTAGGAAAGAATGGTATGCATTCAGTGTGAAACCTCCCCCTGTAAACTGTGCTCCTTATCAAAATGATTAGATGGTGAGATGATGGGGTGGGTGCAATCTATCTAAGTATCTGTCCACCCATCCATCCATGTAAAATGACATTGAGCAGGTTTGTAAGATTTTTCCTGTGTTGTTTTATTTTCACTGAGTTTTTATATTTTATGTGTTTGTCTTATTTTTCCCCTTTTTTTTTTGTTTTGTTTGGTTTGTTTTGTTTTTTTTTTTTTTTTTTTTTTTTAAATTGGTTGTCTGGTTGTTTTTTCTTATTATCTCATTTTTATATTATTTCTTCGTATGTATTGTCAGGAAAAGGAAAATAAGATTCCAGTCCCTGAGTGACAAAAGGTATCACTGCTCTCCAGATTCAGCTGTTACCAGACACTCAAACCTCTCCACTCCTCGCGTCTACCCAAAGGCACAGGCTACTGCTGCAGACCTGAAAGCAGACTGTCCCCAGTGTGGTCCCTGAGCCAATTCCTTTATCTCTCAGCAAGGATAATCAGATCCTCTCCACTGTTAGGTGATGAATCTACACTGGGACCTTTGGAGACACCTGATCATCTGCTGGCTCCAGGTCTACCGCAGCCAGGGCCAAGCAAACTTCAAAATTATAACTCACAGAAAACTCATCACAAACAAGGGCAGATGACTACAGTTATCTCTGATGAAGTAGTATAAGGTAAAATCTTTGACACAAGATAAGTAGGAGTGCTACATTTATTCTCTGCTTGTTGTTTTTCAGGCTTTTTTTTCTCCAGTAAATATCCCTAAGCTTTGCTAGCCAATAGGAAATGGAGCCAAAATTCCAATTTCTATTTCATCCCAATATGACATCCCGAGAGTGCAATTGCTTCACAAGCTGTCAGTCCCAACACAGGGATGCTAAATGGACCTAAAGAGCTCTTTGAAATCTCAGTATAAATTATCCTTCTGGAGCCGAACCAATGCACATTTTCTGTGTTCACATGCTGACAAACTGTGCACATTTACCCTGACTCACACTCCGGCTTTAATGTCACTTTGACAATAAGTAATCTTGGCTACAAGCTGTGTGTGGACAATTACTCGTTCTACTCATTTCTGTTTCACTCTCATAAACAGTTTTCTGAAATACCCCCAGCTTCATGATTGCTTCAGGCCAGATGGGGATTTGGACCAAGTGTGGTGGAGAGGGGTCCACCTCACCTTGCCTTGGTGTGGCCATTCCAGCAGTCCTCCTCGACTGACGGACCGGCTGTCACTCGCTCATCCTTGCAGATTGTGTAGGGTAATGTTGACCAGAACTTTTTAGAGAGCTTTAGCTTTTCTTTAATATCTGTTACCTGATTAAAACACAACAAGAGGGAAAACAGATTAAAAACATCAGCCACCTTAACTATAATGTTAAACAATACATTGTTTAGGTTTGTAATGGTGATGATGGTGAAGGTTAAAAGGGCTAAAGGTGCTAAAACTTAATTGCCTGTATTTAAAAGCAAGACACTGAGCATTGAGTTCAGAACGTACAAACAATCAAAGTCACCTTTTTCCACAGGCAAGACATTAATAAAAACATGTTGCATCTTGCTCTTCCTAGTCTCCATTTGTCTAAGGTTTTCTAAATATGCATCTTTTCAAGAATTAATATGCCTCACAGTTTGCTGAATGTGAATTCAGTTAAACAGTGTACATCAGACAAAATATCTCACCCACCAACTTGGTCACATCTTAAAAAAATATTATATAGAGAGCTCCATGCATGGGTTCTAAAAAAAATGCTGCAGTGCTGAGCTGATGTTGAACTGATTTAAGATACGCAGTCTGAATACATTGCAGTACATTTAGATCTCAGCAACAGTGAGAAGCCTGTGTATACACATTCATGCAGAGAGTATATCCTTCTTTGGTGTTAGGTGTAGATAAATATCTGTTGCTGGATACAGAATCCGCATGCAAGGAATGTTAGGGCAATATCTAAACAGTTTCTTTACCTTATAAATTCCTCGAACAATAATTTAATTTGGCATTATTCAGGCAACAAGCAGGAACAAACTGAATTTCCAGCATCAACTTAAAAAATAAATGCTCCGACTAAAATTTTATCAGTCCTTGTTTTGTGTTTGGTATACTAGAGTGGAAAAATCTACAAGAATAGATGGAAAAAACAACAAAGGACAGACTACAAAGGATGAATGCTGCCACTGTTGTTCTTATGGAAACATGCATTTCACATTAAATTGTTATAGGCTTTAGGGGAGCTTGTTGAATAGCTTTTAAAGGAAATCGCTAAGCTTTGTTCTTTAAAAAACCAAGAAATAAAATCTCTCTATTCTTCCATTCAGTTTTGAGATTGTCTTTTAGGTTGTTGAGGTACAATATTGTACTTGGCTATTTATCTTTTTTATCTTTTGTTCTCAGGACATGATAGCTCTCCAAGCAAATGGCCCATGCTGCTTTGCCATGCTTAAACTCTGTGGAATGTCACTTTATAAGCCAAGAGATAGAAACAGCCGAGGATGTTATTTCAGAAGCACAGTCTGAATTTTCATCTATAAAAAAATAAGTAGGACAGTATTTGGCTGTATGGGTTGTTGACGGTGTTTCTTGCCGTGATAGACACCTGATAAATCTCCTCCACACCCCTCGCCAAGCTCCAGTTCCTTTGTTTTCACATAAGATACTAGTAGCATTTGCAAGCCTTGAAAGTCTCAGTGGGGAGCCCTGTCAAGCCAAAAATTAAGTTCCAGTTTACAGGCTGTGGGCAAGCCTTTGGCAGAAAGTGGAGATGGTCTCAGGATGCCTGTCATGTCTGATGTCTTTGGTCCATGGGACCAGGGTTTTTGGGCGGACAGCAGCCCCTCTTCTTCCTCTTCTGCCCATGCTGAGGGTAAAAACTGCCCAGTTGGGACTGAGACAACTAACCAGCACAAGCAACTCAGTGAAACTGTCCATTGTTGACAGTGTGTAAATTTCTGCTAAGATACAGTGTGGATAAAGAAATCCTATAGAAAACACATGGAGGAGAGTTTATAGGGAGTAGGGTCCATTCATGTAAGCTTGATGACTGTGAGAGTCAAAGGGATAGATTTTTATTGCTTGTGCCTAGATAACTATTTACACAACCAATCTGATTGATATTGGTGGTGAATAATTAACTTTCAGAGCTTGCTGGAAGTTACTCTAAATATTGAAAACTCAGATGTTTTAGAGTTACATTCAGATTTTGACCGTAATCAAATTAAAACTGGTGCTGTAGGACTTGCAAACTTCTGTTTTGAACCACAAGTTATTCAACACCTATTGGAAAGTTATTTCCCCCCCGGCCCTCCTAAGGACTGCAATTTGGAGTCCAAACCTTTCATTTTCCTAGAAGCCAGCAAAAGAATGGAGAGAGATTCTCACAGCTCACATGCTGCACATGCTTTCCAGATATTGTCTCAAAATCAAAATGAGGGCTCCCATTCCCCAATTACTTTCAAAGATATTAAATGAGGTTTGCATATGCTATGGTGTTAAATTTCCTAACAGTATTTTTTTCATTTGTGTTACAGAAGTACACCTGATAAAGTAATATGGTCTTTACTCAGGATTGTTGGTAAATGACAACTAATTAAATCTCAGAGACATCCTCCTGAGGTGTCATTCTCATTTTAGTGCCTCGGGCAAATGAGACATTTGCATGACTCACAAAAAGCATCAATAGTAAAAATGACTACAGCTTAGAGAAAGGTTCTCATTTGCAGCCTCTCTACATGCCTTCAATTCAGGTGCATTTTAACAGTTTTTTATCACCTTCAGATATTTCCCTTCACAGCTATCCCCCACTGCCCACCTCCCCTATTGCATTATTTCACCATGGAGCTTTAAACAACTTGTGTGGACTCAGCCCTCGAAGTCTTGCCCTTTCCTGCTGTCTGACCGAACCTCTGTCAACCCTCAGCTTTTGGCAGTGGACTTTACATATCTACCTAAGTGGTTTCTTGAACCTCATCCTGAAATTTTCTGGAAGTGCAATATGGTGACTGATGGCTTTGAAAAAGGGATTCTGAACACTGATTGATTCATCTCCTCTTTCAGGGAGTAGCCTGATGGCCACGTTCTCTTCTGTATGATGAATGTTCAGGCAGGCAATGACTTTGGAATACTTTTAATTTAACTTTAAGTGCAGAATAGATTTAGGTGATGTAATGCCTGCCATGACATGTAAAACTTTCTGGTTTTCGGAGGTTTCAGTTCCAGGATCTTGTCAACCATGACCACAGAAATTTTCTTATTAGTCCCTATGGTTACGTATGTTCCTCTGTACACTGTTATGATTACCACCAGCACTTAAAAAAATATGTAACAGATGTACAGACCCTTGGAAATGAGATAAAAACCACTAAGGATTCCGTTAACATTGCTTGCTTGTGATTTACGAATTCAGACTACTGTATTCCCCTGGTGACCTGTGGCCTTGTAAATGATTCCTTGGTATTTCCTATTCTTTGAATTAAATGTTAACTTTCAAGCTTGGTTAGAAATCTGTGGAAACATTAAACATGAGACATATGTAATTTTAATATTTTACATATTTTCTTTCGGCTTTCTCTAGCAGAGATTTATAGGGATTAAGACAGCTGGATCTCCTTGGCTGCAGTTAGCCTAACTTTCCCTTGTTATCTTCTTGACATAACCCTGATATTATATTGAAATATCTTTTTTTTTTCAGCTACTCTGAAGGCATGAAACTTGTTTTGGATCAAGAAAAATAAGAAAAAAGATATAGCAAGAGCCAAGCAAAGAGTTACATCTTTAATTTATTTAGAGATATAGAGAAATGGATATTAAAATAGTCTCACCTTGATCTATAATTGCTAACAGAAATAAGGCATTACCGTGTAAGTGAAAAAAGTTAAATGTTTGCATCATTCGTAAAGAGAAATTTATATCCAGAGTTACAGGAATGGTATAGTTACATGCCCTAAACTGAGAAATACAGTTGATTTCTTTTTTCTGCCACTGACTTCTTAGGCAACCAAATCAGTCACGTAGGTCACGCAATTCCTCATCAGAACTTGGAAGGGCATCCATGAGTTCAGTTCCTGTCCTACCAACATGGGCTCAGTTATAAGGTAAATAAAGCTGACCAATGTTTCTGTCTTCTTTACTCACCTTGCACTCCAAAGTAATGAAGCGACCTAAAAAGCAAGCCTGTCACTTTAGTAGGAATCAGACCTTAGCATTGTTTGGTTTATGTCAGGGCATCTGGGTAAATAGAAAGACTGACAAGAAGAATTCAAAAAAGCATTGGAAATACCATGCAAGACTAAAAGTGAGATGACTAAAAGTCCTCCTCTGGCAAGTCCATGTCTTATTCCTTCCAGATTTGTCATCTCCACCAATATAATCTCTACTCTCACGGATAGACGAATATCACAAGATGCTAAAATAGTGTTCAAAGATGGTGAAATGCATCCAAACCTGACACAGGTTCAATGCAATAAATGAAATCAAATACTCTGGAATCTTCTTTTTGTTAAGAAGAAATGATGCTCATTAACATCCTTTTCTTCTTCCTGGTGTTTTTGCATTGTATTTTTTTTTCTTGTTTAGTCTGCAATTTGGAAAGATTTCCTTATTGAAATGCAAGCAGAATATTCATCTTGCCTTTCTGTCAATACCTTCTGCCTGTGGATGCTCAGAAACAACTTGATTCAAAGCCCCAGTGAGAGTCAAGCCTTTATGACCTGGAAAAATGTACAGACGTTTCTGGTTGTTCACTGGACGCTGTTTCTCTGGTGTGTCAGGGTGCCGTTCTGGTTGCTGCACCATGGGTTGGTTATCTGGCGGCATAGACACTTGGAAGATGTTTCAAGTGGATGTTTGTGACAAAGTAATGCCAGGGACTTCAGGGTCTGTATGTAAAATGTATCCTAGCAGTGTGTCACACTGACAGAACAGCTACAGACAGCGAGTACAAAGCAGCCTGGCATTTTGTCTCAGAGAACAGACATGAAAGCAGCCATCACAAACCACGTTCACATCTGTGTAGTTTCTTTAGTCACTTACTCCTTTGCCCTTTAATTCACAAGCAGCATTTAACTAATGACACTTCTTTATTCTACATTATTTCCAGGTGAAAAACTAGACAGTTTTCTACTGCCTGCTCCTTGCTTTCCCCTGGAACTGCCTAAGACACCCAGCCATGCACCCAGCACCCTTGCAGTCCTTATTAAAAATGATGTAGCCCTTAGACAATTGTGGGCAACTGGATAACGGATTTATGGATAGGGTGCTTGACCACCTGAGCCACATGTGGGCTTGTAAAGAGCATGCCCTTCATTGTGGATGTGGCCAGGTAGGAAGAACAAACAGATCATCACCATCTGATTTACGTTCCGCCGTACCAGCAGAAAACTGCACTGGACTTTCATACATCGATTTATGTCCATTAGAGATTTAATCTGAAAGCATTCTAAGACTAATGGCCAACAGTTTGTTTAGAAGGACTAGGTCAGCAAGAACATATATATACTGTTTCTAACTGTTATGTTTAGGTATCTGCTACACGTGTGCATCACAGTCAGGGTAAGAATCATATGTCACAAGCAGCTAAGTACAGGATGGCTGGGTATTTTAATTGACACACAATATTACTTGCAAAATGAGCTTAACGCAAAGCAATTAACTTGGACCTGTAAGTTTTAGGGGCTGTCCCTTGAGAAAGATGGGTCTCCTGTATGTCCTTTGTTATATCTGCCATCTTCATATAGGTGTCTCTGAGGTACTAGGCACTTATAAATAAGCAGCTGAACTGGGCTTCCTCTATCTCACCCAGCTATTTAACTAAAGAGGATCTCTCTAAGGTTTTTTTAAAGGCACCTTCATTTCTCCACTGATTAGATGTAGGGAGCTTAGGCACATATTTTTGTTTAGAACGGCTCATTAGATGCCCAAAATTTCAATGCACATTAGGTACCTCGGAGAGGGTGACCTGCTTCGATTAGAAAACAAGCGAAGCAGAACTTTATTTGCTCTGTGTGGAGATTACTTTTTCATACATTATGTATTTCCATACTTTCTCACAAAATAAATTTAAATGCCAAGCAGTTGCCGAACCACCTCGCACTTGATGGTGTATTATTTTCAGCCTTTTTAAAAAGTGAAGCGCATGTCACATGGATTAAACAGGATTTGAGCATCGCATCGCCCCAGCTGCCAGGGAGCACCCTGGATTTTGGGGGGCCCTCGAGATGGCAGTGTTGCTCAGTCTTTTTGCTGCTGTCAGTCCCCCCACCTGCACACCCGCTGTGTTTCCCAGAGAATAAGACCGTAGATTGTTTCGCTGAATATAAAACTGACAACCCTGTTATTTTAAACTTGAAAGTGACAGGCTGTTAATGAAGTCTGCCAGTGCCAAGGTTAACCAAAGGTTTATTTTCCCTACAAAACATTAAGGCTGTGGTTCTAAAAAGGGGGCTGTGAAATTTTACGGTTATTGATACTTTCTCAGGGCATAGAAGTTCTGAGAATTTCACCCAGGTCTTTTTGTGCAACAAATGTTTTTTGGTTTTCTGCCTCTTTTTTTTTTTTTTTTTTTTTTAATTTAACTTTGTGACTTTAAATGGTCCGGAGCTTTACCAATAACTGCCTGCTCATGATTCATCTTTCTGCACAGAAAAACAGATGACAGCTCTTCTAATCAAGAACTAACACTGAATCCCAGTTATAAAGCACAAATGGGCGCTTGGGTAATTTGTGAAATAAAACAAATGAGCTAGGCGACTTTCCAAAGCAAGACTTTTCTCACCAGAGTATTTTAAAGTGAAATGAGGGGATTTTTTGCTGTCATTGTCTCTAAGAGCTGTCCACATCTTTGATGGGGAAAAAGTTAGGGCCTTTAACAACAGTAAAGAACACCTGTCAACCCTACCAAAAACTCAGACTAACTGATATGTAACTTCAGAGAGCTTCAGAGAGCTAGAGCTCCCATACTAATAGTCCTACACTTATGTATCTAAGTCACAGCATAGTCCATAGCAACCTGGCACTGATTCACTTCTAGTGAGTTTCTAGCACCACTCAGGATGCCTGGAGCAACCTGGGCAAGTCTCCTATAGTTTGTGATTTATATGTGACCATCCAGTGTGCTGTCTTGGATGACCTAGCTGAATTTTGTTTCATTCAGCTTTAAGCTGAAACAGGCATTTTAAAACAATCCAGATTGCCTATTGATTGTTTTGTAAGGAAAATAATTTACAGGTCTGCATGAATGCTGACATGTGCTTGTAGAAGTCTTCTTGTCATCTGTGGCCTGCAAATGCTTGCGCCATGCCACATGTTTGCTGGCTCCAGCGGCAAGTGCCCCTGTAAGGGGCTAGACAGTCACTGTTCAGAGCCGACAGCCTTGTGGTCAGAAATTATACCAGTTAAACAAGCATGTGACTTTGGCATTGCTATCTTTCCGTGTCTAAACTCTCACCTGGAGATCTTACTTTCAGCAGCCTCCATAGCTTTGCAGAGAGTATAAAGTTATTCATATTATCAAATGGAGTCTACTTTTTTAATAAAAACACTGACATTATTGGTTACAGGCAGGTAGAGCCTGACACCAAACCCTTCCCACATTCAACATTTATTTTGGCTGGGGAGAAAGGAAGGGCAGGAGTCTGTCAAATGTCACCTAAAACTCTATTCCTTTCCATAAAAGTGTCCATTTACCCTCCAGACTTGGATGACCAGTAAATAAAAACATTGCTTTTGGAAAGTAGAAGCTACTGAAAACATCAGTGCCTTGAATTGGAAATCTGTAGGACCTGAAGCAACTTTCCCCTTCCCTGAAATACCTAGAAGCAGTGCTAAAAAGCTGGTCTATAAATCTGATTCAAGCAAATCCAAAGCACTCAGAGGAATCAGCTTTTTATTGCAGATAAGTATAAAAGTAGCAACAGAAATATGCTGGAATCTTAAAGATAAAATGCCAGAGGCTGTTCTGTGGCAAGGCTAAGCTCTTAAGCACTGATTTTTCTGAACAGTCCTTCATCTCTCCAAGCAAAAATGTTAATAGCTAATGTAAACAATTACTGATAGAGCATTTCGAGCTTACACAGACTTTCATTTGTCCTGGAAATGTTCATCTGGTACTATTAGTGGAGTGGCTGTTTCTTCTCTTAAAACTCAAGGGTTTACAAGGAACTGCATGTGTTACAGCAAATAAGGAGTTCAAGCCTCCGAACAGCTGTGAGAAGCGTATGATTTCAAAGGACATCAAGAGCTGAGATATGTCCTTTCATAAAGAGGAAGGATAATTGTACTTCATACTTCAAGTAGCCTTACATTTAACTTCATTTCTTCTAGTAGTTACTTCTTGACATGGCTTCATTGCCTTCCAAAATGAAGAAGCTTTCAGTGGACTCTCAATGCCTCAAAATAACTCAAGAATCAGCAATAAGATTTTGGCTACCCTGGCAGCAATTTCTGGGCTTCTGACCTTCCTCTCTCTCAACAATGGGTGGCATAATCAGCTGTTTATCCAGAGCAGACGGAGCCGTGGAGAAGAGGCTGTGTTAAGGTGCCCAAAAGTACAGAAAGAAAAGAAATATGTAAAGTCAGAGTATGCAAGTGAGAGTTTTGATGAAGGATCCAGCTTAAGCTTTTGAAATTACGGTACACTATCATAAAATATTTGAGATATTTTCCACACAATGTGAAAAAACACGCCTGGAGTTCAGGATTCTTTTGCATTGTGCATTTTTTCAGAGCCAAACAAACCTTGTTTTTGAGAGAGTTTAGGTATAAAAGCACCTGCTCTTCCATGACTGGCTTTCTTATGCTGCAGAGCAATTAATTGTTTAGGTAATCACACTACAGTACCTTTCTTGACCCATAGGACAAGGGAGAATGGCTTCAAACTGAAAGGTCGTAGGTACAGATCAAATGTTGGGAAGAAATTTTTCACTGTGAGGGTGGTGAGCCCCTGGGTCAGGTTGCCTAGCGAAGCTACGGATGCCTCAACCATAGTATTCAAGTATTCAAGGTCAGGTTGGATGGGGCTCTGAGCAACCTGGTCTAGTGGAAGGTGTCCGTGCCCACAGCAGGGTGGGTAGGAATTAGATGGTCTTTAAGGTCCCTTTCACCCCAAACCATTTATGAGTCTACGATTCTATTACTAAACACTAATTTTAAGGTTATTGGAAAGTTGTTCCCTTGTTTTCCATTTGAGCTCCTACGAGAGAAACAAACACAAACCTCCTTCCCTCAGAGCTCGTGTTTTGCCGCCGGGGTGCCACTCCCGCTCCCCCGCGCCCAGAGGATGGGCAGCTGGGGGACCGTCCTCCTTGGGTTCCCCCGGGAGCGGGCAGGTACCGCGCCCTTCCGTGCCCGCCGGGTGCAGTTTGCCAGGGCCGACAGCAGGGAACGGCCTCTGCTCCAGCCTGAACTGGGAAGGGATGAGGATGGGAGCGGGGAGGGGGGGAGGGGAAGGGGCTGCACGGGAGGCGCGGGGCAGCGGGGAGGGCTGGGCAGCCCGGCCCGGCGCTCATCGCCCTCTGCCCACCGCGGAATACAGACCCTCTTATCCCAGAGAGAGCTCCAGGCCCCTCAGGCTGAGCCCGAGGCGGAGCGGCTGTGGAAAGTAAGGCATTAGAGCTGACACAGTGCGCATCTCCACATCATAACCTGGAATAACGTTTTATGGGAACACCCCAAACTTGCAGCTGCACCACGCAAACTCTCGCTTCATCTAACATCACGATTTATTCCATCCAGAATTAATGCCTGGTAGATTCCCTCCCCTAGCACCTCTGGTTGCTGGTCATTCTGCTTAACTGGAACTAGAGCTTGGTTTCAATGGCCTGGATATTTGCCTTCTGGATTATTTTAATCCATATATACAAATCTTCATTATTGCAAGTGGTGAATATATACAATGGGGAAAGAATTAAGTCAGTGTGGAAGCTTTGTGGCATTGCATGTGCTTATTGTAGGGACATGGAGTTTTTTTGTTTTTTTTCATGGCCAGATTTTCTTTCCAGACTCTCCAAGAAGGTGCACAATTTCACTTTCAGAGTTGCTTCAAAAGAGACTATTCAATAAACTGGTGTTATATAATATGCAAATATAATTAGTTAAAACATCTAAGTCCAAAATGAAACTCACAAAATATTTAGAATGAAAACAACAGTGTTTTCAGACGCAGAAAGGTTTTTAAAAAGACATTAGGCTCAGCAGAGAAAGTGCTTATCAGGAAAACAATCAGAGTCAGAGAGAGCCTTGTACTGTCAATCTGCTGTGTCAATAAACTAATGGCTTTCATTGCCTTCCTGCTGAACAGGGGGAGCTGATGTGGACTGATGTGAAGTTGCATTCTCTTGTCCTTTCCGGATAAAGTACCCTAGTTACTGGATCCTCACAGAACAACTTCCTAAGGGCTTCCAGAGACTCAGACAGATGCAGGCAGGATGCATAGAGGTTGTGTATGGGTCCAGCTACTGCTGGTGCTCAAGGATCACTCTAAGAGAGGGAGGAAATTTAAGTCCAGATTGAAGTACAGCAAAGTAGTGAGGTGTTCTCATAAGATTTTATCCTAAAGCAGTAAAAATCTAATGAGACTAATCAATTTCCTGTTTTCTGCCATGACTGGGTGGAAAGTCCTGAATTTAAACATTCTTGAAAGATTGGTGCTCAATCTAATCCTGAATCAGGAAATGGACACCTTCTAGCTTTTGGTTAACTTTGAAGCTAAAAGTGCTAGCAGATATACATATCTGGAGTCTTGAGTCTGAGCCTCATGACTCAGTGAGCAGTATGAATTCAAGGTGCACAGCTCACCTCTGCCACAAATTCAATACACTCTGCAAAACCATTTGTGGAATCTAATCTGGACAATTTAAAGAGCAAACACGGATGGATAAGAATGAGCACAGTTGCCAGCACTTCAGGCATACTGTGTGAATCTGAATGAGAAGGTGTCTGTCCCAAAGAGTTTTTATTCCAAATAGAAAAAGGGAGAGCAGAAAGGAATACCCCATATATATGAATAACCATACACAAAGAAAATTACTTGAAACCAGACTGTCACTGGGTAAGCAAAATATTACCCCTACATTTCTAGCGTCTTCTTAGAATCATAGAATCATAGAATCATAGAATCGATCGGGTTGGAAAAGACCTCCGAGATCATCGAGTCCAACCCTTGGTCCAAATCCAGTCCATTTACTAGATCATGGCACTCAGTGCCACGTCCAATCTGTGTTTAAAAATCTCCAGGGATGGTGAATCCACCACCTCTCTGGGCAGCCCATTCCAATGCCTGATCACTCTCTCTGTAAAGAATTTTCTCCTGATATCCAACTTAAATTTCCCCTGGCGGAGCTTAAGCCCGTGCCCCCTTGTCCTATTGCTGAGTGCCTGAGAGAAGAGACCAACCCCCACCTGGCTAGAACTTCCCTTTAGGTAGTTATAGACGGTGATGAGGTCACTTCTGAGCCTCCTTTTCTCTTTCACAATGAAAAACCTATTTTCCCTTCTTGGATACTGCTTTAGGTAATAAGGCTCCCCACTTCTCCAAAGATACGTCTACCTAACAGTAGTGACAATATAGCACAGGTCATGCTGTATTTAAATCAAGCAGGTAAACACAGCATGCAACTAGACTTGGTATTACTGCTCAAGTATTTTTTATGGCTCTTGGGCAGGCTTTGTAGCTTGCCATCCATCTCCCTGCCACCACAAGCATGCTGCTGGCATCTGGGAACTCTATGTCACCATGTTGCTGAGGGGGACACGCAACTTTCTGGATGCTGCCAAGGCAAGAGAAAAGGCCTGAGTCAGGCAGCTGTGTATGTAAAGTTGATTTTGTGGGTTGTTTTTTTTTTTTTTTTTGCAACAGGTACCAGCCATCTTGCTGTCCTTGCCCCTTTCCCTTCCCTTTAGTGCTAATGCAAGCGGCCCCTACATCACAGAGGCTGCAAAGGGAGCTCAGGCTGCATGGCTCTTCAGGGATGAGGATGCTGTCATTGGGATATTTGAGACCCAAATGGGATTCAGGAAGAAGGTGCTTGGAATCTTCTGCTGTAGGCTGTGAGGGCAGGGTGGATGGTGAAAGCAAAGCTACAGGACTCAAAGTAATCAATTTGCAATGGATAGCTAGTGAGCCACTTCACAAAGAACAGTAAAATATTCCTGTCTCATTCTTTCCTGAATGCCCAGGCAGTCCTTGCCTGCTATTGTCAACTCTGAGCACTAACAGGTATAACTGAGCATTACCTGCTGCAGAGCTGCCTGTAACTGGCAGGCAGCATCCTGCCGGTTACCCCTCTTGATGGAAGCCAGTAGCTGGACAGAAGATCGATGCTTGCTCCTTGCACACAGGCAGCTTAAAAACAGCCCATCCCCTTGCCAGCACTCTCCCGACTGAGGCAGCTGCACACCAGTTATTTATTTGGCTCTTTTTCAAAGTGCCTTCCCCACCTTAGCCTGCTGATGCCTTTCAGCAAAGATTCATCCAAGGCCACACGAGGCACTTGGTGATTACAAGTTGTATTCCCATGGTCAGGAGTCTATCACAAAAATAGTGACATTATAATTGTAACAAATGCTGTAATTTATTTGCCTTCAAAATCTAGAAACTTTTGAATCATGTTTTGGAGGATTTAGTAACAGTCACAAAAGCTGGAAAATTGGATTTGTTTTACCATAAGAGTGAAGACCGCAGATTTTAAAAGTAGTTTCACGGGATATGGAGTGAAAAATCTAGAAAATTTGCAATTTTGTCTATAAAAAGTAAATCCAGAGTTCTTTACCATGTACAAAAAACTCAAAATGGAAAAAAAAATACAACTTCACAAAAGGTAGTGTCACAAAGGAGCTAAAGATAATAACAGAAACATTCATATTTTCTGTCAATTTTAGCTATTTTCTAGTCAGGAGCTTTTCAGCAGACAGAAGAGATTACCCTCACTGAGTCAAAACTACCACTGATACTGAATGCATAAAATATAGGTCACTGCCTGAAGAATAATTTCAAGAGTATCCCATAAGGATACTGAGCTTCACCAACTCTTTCATTTCTTATCCTCTTAATTGGAGTATTTCAAGAATGTTTTGTGAATAGCCTGAGATTTGGTGACATGGAGTGGAAAAGGATCAGGAAGGTAGTGGCATAAGGTGGAGGGATCCTAGCTACTCCCTGTAGGAGTTGATATGGGTATGTGAGGAAAGACTAAAACCTGCCATCTCTGAATTACCTGGAAGAGTAAAGACACACTGTTGACCAAAAAGAAATATGATTTTTGGCAAGGTAGAGGGAAAATGCCCCTTCTAAAATATTTTCCTCTAAAGGGCTCAGAGCAGTTTGAGAAGTTAAACTGTAAGGAAAAATTGTAAGGACTCACTGAAAGTATAAACTCACTTAATTGCTTTAACCATAAAATTGTTCAGCAGTGGAGATTATGCTATAATTTATAACACATTTTTGAGTCACTACAAATTTACTTCAGTACTTCCCTGAAAATTCCCTGACAGTAATTTATGCAGGCCAAAGTCATATTCTGTCATACATGTCTCAGGCTATCATACTTCATCTGTCCATCAAAGCCAATAACAGGACACACAGGGAATTAAAAAAAAAAAAAAGTAGGAAAAAATAATAGAGCAACAAAAATATTTTATAATTAATAAGATAACACTTGGGATAAAAAAGATAAAAACAGATGAGAATGATTTTCAGACAGACTGTTCTGCTGTTATCCACTGTTCTTACATCTCTGCATACAAGAACAGCAATTCCTAGAGGGCACTGGGTGCTTGTGGAAGAAAGGGAGCAAATGTGCAATTGCTCTCAAACGTACAAATGCTCAGAGAGCAGTGGCTTAAAAAAATTAAAAGCCCTGTGGAAAGAAACAGCCCAGCACCATTTTTTATTTATTTAATTGTTATGTACAATGGAATAAAGAACATGAAGCAAATACAGTTTTCAAGGGAAAAAAAAGGGAAATTATACTTATTAGCATGCCTTTTATTCTGCACTGTTAACATCTTGCTGTTGTGCAGAAAAGATTGCCACAAGGAAGAACAAGAAGCAAGAGAATTACAGAATCCTAATTGAGTTTTCCATCCTAAGCAAAACACCGTGATGATTGCTCATTCATTTGGCATTTCTCCTCTCCCTGAGTCAGCACTCTGAATGGCAACATCCTCCTGTGATATTTCTAAGCAGTGGCCTGACCTACTGGTCATTTGCCAGCAGAGCAAACAGTTGTTGACTAGGCTGCCCTAAATATCAAGCAAGTAATTACATTCTCTCTAGTTCACAACTTCAGACAGAAATGGGCACATATGAGGAGGAACAGTCATGCAGCATTGGTCAGATGAATTCAGCAGCTATGGGAAGGAGTGAGAAAGTTCAAGTATTTTTGGTCACAGTGGTAATAACTTGCCATGGAATACAATGAAAAATTCATTACTTCTCATTTCATTGGGTTATTTTATTTTTTTTCCCTAATTTATCTCTCTCCCTTTTTCTTCTTCCTTTGTGCAGAACAGAATTTGTCTCTTCAGCTGTCTGAGAGTTGGCTCTGTCTGTCCTGCATGGTTGGGGTATAATGAGTTTGTGGTCCAGCTTGCTAACCATCTCCCAGGGTTACGGTAACTCCAGTTTTGGTCTGCAAACACTTGAGGGGGAACATGAGTGAACTCATGCAGGTACGCAGAGATGGGAGGGGATTTAAGAAACTCTTCCTTAGCACCCTCAAGCTAGAGCCTACCAGCAAGAGGACAGCTATAGGGCAGGAGATTTTTTGGGTCAAAGCATGTAGGGCTGTGCAAAGCAGACATGGTCTTTTTTTGGATTATTCTTTCAAGCATATTGATTTTTCAGTCGTTCTATATGTATATGTAAACGTATAATCCTACACTCTGCTGCTGCATGCCATGATGTGTTCTTCAACCCCCACTCATCTAAATCAGGTACTATTGGAGACCTGTGACTCCCATTCAGTCTTTATACCCATGTTTCCTTTACCAGAACCTAGGAATTACAAAGGTTTTGGTTGGTGTGTAGTTGAGTCTTGACAGTCTGGAGCTGGTACTCAAGCCAGAGGTGTTACATCAGCCTGAGCATCCAGAGCAGCTGGATGCCATCTAGCCTTTGGTGGTGAAGGCTATGTGAGGCAAGTCACTTGTAGATATGTCAACTCAGCATGCAAGAGGTTAAAGCACATTAAAAATAGTTTCAAGAAACTTTCCCTAGAAACTAAAGTTGCCTGTAGTCATAGAGCAGATGTACTACTTTGGAGCAGATGTAAATCCTTTGAGTACCCTAATAAATACACTGCACATTCATTGGAACAATGTGCCCCATGGATTTAAACTGCATCTTATGACTTTTTCCCGAAAATAATTATCACACCTATTAGAAGCTATATTTGGGATTTTTAGCCTTATACATACATCTGCTTTCCTCTCTCTAGACAGATATTCTGCCATGAAGGACATGTGCATTGGCAGCCTGATTTTCTCCCCAAAGAACAGAAATAACACTATGACTATACACTGGGGCACTGATTACAGCTAAATCAAGGTGCCCTTGAACATGGCTTGAAGATACAGGCACTGAAAATCCTAGTTGTTAACTGTTCTAGGAGCAACACAAACCTTAGTGCACAAAATACATTTTCTAAGTGTCTCTTTTCATAACAATCCATTGGATGATCATGCTGTATTCATGAAACAGTAGTGGAACAAGAATTTCAGAGCAGTTTAATCTTGGTGATATTTCAGTTAACGGCTTTTCCAAAATACTGTGTTTGTCACAGTTGCTAGTTTGGAATAACTTTCTGAAAAACACCTTCACTGTAAAACAAAACCAAATGAAAGCTCTATATTTTAACGTTTTTTAAAAACCTGACAAGTTTGATTAAGTGATGTTGCCTAGGCTGGATTTAAATTCCAGGGACAGTTTGTAGATGATTTAATTTTTCCTTCAAAATCAGACAACCCACAAGTATCAGTGCTAGGATCTTATTTTTCTTTGAAATTTGAAAGGAATTCAGTAGGTAGAAAACACACACACACACAAAATCCCAGTAAAAATAGATTGAACAATTTCCCATAAGGATATAATAGATTTCTGAAAAATCCACAGAGTATTCTTACCACAAGGAGAAACAAGAAGTTATAATAATGGGGAGGGGACAAATAATGCACAGCGATAGGTCAAGTGAGACTGGTAGGCAAAATGAAACTAAATTCAATTAAGTAAAGAAAGAATGTAGTCCTATACAATGAATAACAAAAGTATTTTGAGCAGACTAAATTCATGCATGCTGAAATGACTCCTCCTCACATTAATTTGACTCCAAATACCAAGAGCTGGTTTTGCTTGAACACCATAAGTAGTAGCCTGCATTACCGCTCAGACGAACTTTATTTTTATCACAAAAAAATTTTGCTATTACAATACTGGGAGCCAATAGCTCTTGCTGTCCCTCCTGACGGACAACAAGCTAAGCTACTTTCTCTCAGTAGATGGATGATCTCTAGGTGTTTTTTATAGAAAAAGTACTATGAAAAAAATTAATAGTAATCCACACTTGGGGACTAAAGCATCCTAGAAAATCCAGGAGATATTTCCTCATAATATGTGCAAAATACTCACAATATATACTGATGTCCTGAAGACATTTGTGGATGAGTTGCTTCGCATGAAAAAGTAATGATACTGTGAAAGCCACAAATACTCAGGTTTGCTGATGAAAGCTTGCAGTACAGTAGTCACAAAATGATCTGTGTATTCACTTGTAAAAAGAAAACTTGTTTATGAACAGCAAAGCCATTTGAAAGTATGTCTCCTTTTCCATCAGCAATATTCATGAAGTATATCTTGAGCTGATTTGGGAATACATCATATATAAACTACCTATGATTTTCAATCTTTAAAATTTAAAACAGAACAGCAAATGTAAGGCATATTCCCCACTCCTCCTGCCATGAGAAGTCTAAACAAAAGTTCTAATGTCTTTCTAACGAACAATTGTTTTGTTTATCTAGAATCCAAATAACAACCCACACAGGCTGAAAGGCAGCATAACCCACTTTGTTGCAAGAACCTTAAATCAGAACGGATATTAAATCAATACCCTGATGATCTTCTTCCCCAGAGCCCTCTCACTCCCACAAAAGGAAGGCCATTGAAGTTCAAAATAGTAGTGCATCGTAGTACTGATTTGTTTTAGTTTTACTGTAGCCAGGAACAGATTTTACCCAGTATTAAGTGCTTCATTCTAATTAACTCTTGCTTTTGGGGGGATGCACTTTAGGCATAGACCATCTACTCTCTGTGGGATGTAGGTTACATCAATAAATATACTGATCTCACACGTCTTAGAAGGAATGCTATTGAATGTGGTGCTTTGTATGGTGTATCCTAAATTGAAAGGGCTAGTATTAGGAAAAAATGTCTCTGTGAACTGAATGCATTTTTTGGTTTTGTTTGTTTTGTTTCACACTTAGACCAGAGCAAGTTTAAAACTGTAACTTCATGTTCTGAACACCTACTGAATCTGCCTTGTGACTCACCCAAAACCTAACAAAGTGAATGGAAATTTTTATATTGATCTCACTGAACTTTATAGGCTCTGGATTTTCTTTTCTATTTACAGTTTTATTTGTGAACATTATGTCCAGGTTTGTTTTAAGAGTGTATCTGAGTTATTGTGCTATGTCCACACACTCTTTGGAGGAATGAGCAGAGGCTTCCTGCATAATCACTGCAACAGTCAGGGCTCAGACCTGCTGAAAAACAAGGCCCCTTGCTGAAAAAGCTGAGTATGGGCTATAGTAAAGGAATGTGATGTTGGGTATGAATATATATTCTGCACCTCCTGTTTATCTAGGACAAGAGTTTGTTAGTTTGCTCACTGTAATTCCAAACTAAGTTAACATCACTCCAGAAAAGACAGTCTAATCTAGCTAAAAAGTTTTGAAATATATAAAGAAATAAAAAGACACTTGCTATATCTTAACATGGGTGTAGTTTCATTGTCTTCGATGAAACTGCTGTTCCAAGCAACATGAGAACCACAGAAGTTGCTGCATCATTAGAGGCAGCCATGAAAGACACTACACATCTGGTGTCACTGCTATAAAACAGCAGGCTGTCCTTATTACAGAACACCATTTATAGTTCAGAGCTCCTCATGGAGGGTTGAATGCTTTAAATACTTATGACTGAAGCCATAATGGCAGAGTCAATAATATCTAAATGATCTCATCTTAGTGTTCCTCAAAACTGAAGGCACTTCAAAATGACAGGTACCATAAAACCACAATTTGTCAAAAATGGGTGATATAATTTTTATGCTACACTTCTGCGTCTTTTCTGCCTATCATTAGTTCTAATAGAATAGACAAGACTGGTGATGCATTCCCAATTTAGCAACATATTTCATCTGCCTCCAAGCCCAAACAAATAAGAAACTTTATAGGCAAGTTTTAATATGCTTTAGTTATGACACTGAAACAATTGGTGTTCCACTGATAAAAAGTAAAAGAAACTCAGTATTCAGATTTGTCTCTCTTGCTGTACTGTATTTGTGCATACTGCATCTAAAAGGGGTGATAGTAAAGTACGTGTAATCTGCTCCTAAAGATTGTCTAAGTGCTCAAGCTCTCAATGTACAGTCGTAAACTGAAATCAGGGGAAGTCATCTCAGAGACATGCTAACTAACTGGGAGTTCTGTGACATTTTAATCAATGAACTTCAAAGCTAGACCCACTCACACTCCCATAGTTTGTCCTAAGACATTTTGATGCATTTCCTGCATGCTGCTGAGTTTATCCAGGAGGATGTTCTTGTGCTAGGATGGAAGACAGGTGATGGATAAGCCCCTTTCTATGAAGATAGGAGGTTGCAATCTCATCAATCAGGGAAAGGAATTAAACCTAGACTTTGCACGTGCCTGTGAATGCTGTGATAATGAGCTCTGTCACACTTGATGTCCATTTTGGAAGACAATCTCTGTTCAGTGGTTCAGGGTGATGCTGTGGTGAACGTATATACATACATATATATGATCCAGGATATATGAGGAGGTGCTTCCTGGTACTGATGGGTAAAGCACCAAACATTTCAACAAAGTCAAGATCTAAAATGTTAGCCTGCCCAAGCAGTGACTAGCTATCTCTAGACTTGCAGATCTTTTTTAGCTGACAAATCACTGCTAAATTTTAAACTTTCCCACGGGTAACTTTTCTTTCTTAGAGACACATTACTAAAAAAACTCTAAATAGAATTCTTTTATATGTTTCCAAGACCAAGCCTGCAGACTCTTGGTTTAAGTTCTGGAACTTGTGTCGCATCTCATAAAGAGGCACAAAACTGTCCCCAGATATGATACAAATAGTGCTAATATCTGACTCAAAGATTTGGATTCAGCTCTGGGCTAACTCAGTGTGTCCATTCTTTTTTGCATCTAGCCCTAAAAGATCTGATTCAAATTCACTGAAAGCAGTGGGAAGATTGCTATTGGCACTGGGCCATGTCCTAATGAAGAGATAGATACACATAGCCCCAAAACTGTCATTCAAGTTTGTATCACTGGTGCTTCCATTGAACAGTACTGATGAGCTAAATTACAAAAAGGATAAACATTTACTTTTTGCAAATGAAGACTTTAATACCTCATTGTTTGAGAAGAAAAGAAAGAATATAAATTGAGAGAGAGAGGACATAACCTCAGTAAAGATGAGTTTCAGCCAACAGTCAAATAAGGGAAGTGATTTGTTCTTAAAATCTCTAAAAGGCACTGGAGCAAAGCTTAATCCTTGGACACTATGCATATATTAACCTCTATAAAGACTTTGATCAAACCCTTAAATGTCACCAGCTTCCTTTCTGTTTCTCCCGGGCCATATAACATCACACACAGCACGAGAACTGACCTTTATTGTTTGCAGGCATGCCCAAGGATATTTACATCATCCACACACAGCCCAGAGATATCAGTCTCTGTCTCTTAAAACATCAGGGCACAGAAAACATAGTTGCATACCCATACAACAATTTAGATTAGAAGGAACTCCTGAAGGTCACCCGGTTCACCCCCCACCTTCCCTTCATATTCTCATTTGGTTCAAAGCAGGAACAACTTAAAAAGCAGGTCTGTCTTCAGGTTAGATCAGGTTGCTCAGGGCCTTGCCTACTTCAGGTTTTAATTATCTCCAAAGAGGGAGGTACCACAGCCTCTCACAACAGTCTGTTCTGATATTCAGCCTCCTTCATTATGCAAAAGAAGTTCCTAAAATCTAATTGGATTTTCCTGTATTGCTGTTTGTGTCCACTGCCACTCACTCTTTGACTGTGGAACCTCAATCTTCATAGTAACCTCCCATGAGGTAGTTGAAGGCAGCAATAAGATTCCATCTTTGCTTTCACCTCTTCAGTCTGAACAACTCCGCTCTCCTTTCCTTGTATGCCACGTGCTCCAGCCCCCTGACTGTCTTGCAGTTAGAAGTAGTTAGAGGTTTGTATGGGAACTCCTCTCTTCTTTCCCATGGCATGAAAACAGCAGTCAATAAGTGGATTGCTACTAGGATAGAGAACCCATTTGGTTGGACATGTGGGAGACTTACTCTCTGTATTTGTTATAAGGAAAGGCATTGCTGTGAAGACTTTCGTGTGTGTGTGTTTGTGTGCATGTGTGCGCATGTGAAGGAAGACTCAGATAATGAGATACACTGAGGAATGGCTTAATTTCAAACAAAACCAGCCTCAAAATGTGTTCTTTAACTTTTCATAAAACTAGGCTTCAAACTATATTGATTATCATTGGTTTGAGACATAGAACTTTTTTTTTGTAACAGCAAAGGAAAAAAACCTATGCTCTTCATAATCTCGCTGTCGACTGTATCATGTATTATAAACCCCAAACATTGAAAATATACCATACATACATTTAAATGCCTGGTTCTAAGTTTTTTTATTGCATCTGCAAAATCTGTGTGGGAATCAAACATTAAAAAGCAGTGTAATCATTCATATATAGACTATTCCTTGAAAGCCTAAAAATTAGTATTTTGCTGCTCAGATATGTGCCCTTCCCATCCCCAAACACTGAAGTTAGAGACAGGTGAAGATGTGATGGTAACAAAGGCAGCTAACATTTTTCTGAATATTTTGTACGTGATGTTTGTCTCCTTTTGTGAAGAAACAAGAGACTGACAAAATAGCTCCTCTGCCACATTTAACGTCAGTATGAAAAGTATCACTGAAGTGATAGCTAATGGTCAGAATCCTTTAAATAGCTCTGTCAGGCGTGCTTGAGCTATCTGACTGATTTTTATTTTGGTTTTTTGACTCATTTGTCCATAATGGTTTGCTTTTGCATCCAGGAGGAATGTGATACTCAATCAGGACTCAGTCGTGCGGTGCACTATGAGGAAAGTTACTTACCTGTTTGGCAATTGGAGGTCTTTGACACGTGTTACCTCAGTATGCATTTTGCTCTCCAAGGGGGTGTGTGCATGCGCTTGCTCACAGGAGACTGTGTCCCAGCAGTGCCTGCTTGGCAGGGGAAAGTGACAGCAGTGTCACATGCAAACAGCAGTGAGTGAAGTGAGTTTCTTGATCCTTTTTGTTTTAAAGGAAACAATTCGAATAGGAGTTGGCTCCCTTGAATTTCCATTTGGAAGCAGAGAAGGTATATTTTGGGGCCCCACAGGACTTGCTGAGGGATCAGACACTTTGTGAGCAGTATGGCTTTGAGTTACAAATGGAGGAACTAGCTGTTCTATCCCATTTAGTTTTCCTCAGAGCCCTCGGCAGTGTGGAAAACACTGCGGATGCAGTCATTAATTGATCTGGTTGTTCATTACAAAGGCCTCTGATGCCCTCTGGGCAAAATTTGGCACATCTTGCTTGTGCTGTCTACTGAGGGGTTCATTGACCTGATGTAGGCAAGGCCCTGAGCAACCTGATCGAATGTGAAGATAGACCCATCTTTGAAGTTGTCCCTGCTTTGGACGAAATGAGGATGTGAAGGGGAGGTGGAGGGTGAACCAGGTGACCTTCAGGAGTTCCTTCTAATCTAAATTGTTGTGTGCAGTTCTGCTTTCCATGCCTTGTGAGTTATCTAGATCTTTAAAGAGACAGAGACTGGTATCTCTGGGCCGTGTGTGGATGATGTAAGTATCCTTGGGCATGCCTGCAAACAATAAAGGTCAGTTCTCTTGCTATGTGTGATGTTATATGGCCCGGAAGAAACAGAAAGGAGGCTGGTGACATTTAAGGGTTTGATCAAAGTCTTTATAGAGGTTAATATATGCATAGTGTCCAAGGATTAAGCTTTGCTCCAATGCCTTTTAGAGATTGTACACACTTTTCATTTACCATGAGGGAAGTTTGAAAGAAACTGTTTATTGATTGCTAATGGTCCTTACATCGACTCTTTTAAATACTAAACCAATTCCAAGTCTTAGGAAACACAGGTGGGCCACAAGCACCAGCTGACACAAACGCAGATCTTTACGCAAATAATACCAAAAGCATTTATATCTATCTGAAAATGTGTACCTTTGAGGACAAGAGCTCCAAAATAAACTTCCTGACCTAACAGAATAATTACTTAGTGACCAATTGGAATCTTAAACAGGGAATCAAAATACTTAGTGTCTGAAATGTAAAATAGCCTCTTCTCTTCTTTGTTTCTCTGGAGAGAGAAATTGGGCAGGATGGGTAATGGGACCAGATGAGAAGGGTATAGTTCCATTATATCCTTTTAGAGAAAAGACCACACTCTCCATGTGAGAAATCTAAAAAGCGCATAGGAAAATTAAAGGAGTAGATATTACTTGATATTGTTTGCTAAAACTGGATGCAAGGATACTTACTATGGAGTGAAAATGCAGGGAATGAAAGGTATATCTCAGAATTTTTTTGGTCAATTTTTTCTGATCAAATTCTGAAGGGATTCTGAGAAAAAGGAGGTCCAATACAAGAGTTTGCAATGTAAAAAATCTTCATAACCATTACAGACAATCTATCTCTTATATTTCTTGATGTTTTCATGTTAATGGCTGAGAGTCAATGGAAATCACAAGGAGATTTCTTTCACCAGCATGATCATATGTTACCTAACTTAATTTTTCTCCTAGACATAGAATCCTCCTAAAAGTGAAGTGTAGTTTTTAACATGCTGTAAGACCTGTCTGACTTCTTTCTGAAGTTGTCCAGAGTGTCACTTTGTTGTTACCTACACTTTCAATGATGCCTCAATACTGTAGCCAGGAAAATATTGTCACTGTTACGTAGTCTACACATGTGAAAAATTATTGTTGAAGACTTTCAAGGCTGTTTGGCATGAAGACCTCACCTACAATTTTCTATGTGATTGTGATGATTTTGTTCACTGATCTAAGACTAACTGAAGTCTGTCAATTTGTCATACTTAATGATTTTACATTTGGCCATAAGCAATGGCTTATTTCTATTGAAATAGAAACTTGAAAATGCACTAACGAGTCATATTTATTTCCAAAGCAGTCCAATTACTTGATTTCTTTCAAGAAGATTAACAGGTTTGAGTGGTACTTATATTTCCTGTATCTCTACATAGCCACTGTGATGATAAAAAATATGGTATAGGAGTGTGTACAGGCTTTATTTGCACTTGTGGAGTTATACCATGCTTTAGTCTTCTTTGACATGGGAATAAGAATACTTGTAATAATCATCATCTTGTCTTTTGCAACCCTAGAAATTAAATTTGAAAAAAAAATTAACTATTTTTAGACTAGATACATGAATAAACAAATTTCATGTGTGTGGGCAATGCCTTCTGGAGAACTATACCAACCAGGTGCTTTACAAACCTGTAAAGCTGACAACTTTCTATTCTCTGGATAAGCTACTTTTTGGAGGCCTTGGAAGAGTGAAAATGATGAGTGGCAGCATTTCTTGCAGAGATGTTAGGGAATCTAACTAAGCAAGACAAGGTGTGTCACTTCAGTGACAACGGAAGTATTTAGGGGAAGAAGCAGAGCTGCAGCCCATGTGTTTAGAAACATACTGGCAGTCAAACCAAGCCAAATGCACCTTAATATCTGCCATATCCTGCATTAATTAGTAGGATGAGACCGTCATTGTTAGAAGGGTTCAGAGTTTATTACTATTTTAATTTTGTTAAGAAGAGCAAAGAAAATTTCTCTTTTGTTGCAAGGCTTATATGAAAATCCTGTTGCAAATGACTCCATTCTAAGAGAACTGAAGCCCTGTGGAAGAGTTGCTGGGCAGAGATAGCTCAGCAGGGCGGTGGTTGTGGCCAGTAGATTGTACAGCAAACACAGCTGGAGACAGCAGCTATAAAAAAATAAATCCAGCTCAAATCTGCAATATTTATTCTTCTGTGATGTATCTGAGGTTGTCTATATGTGTAAGAAGAGTGTTGCGACAAGGTAGGGGGTAAAGAACTGAAAAAAATATATCTCAGGTAAGAAAAGCCCATGTGCCCACACAGAAGCCTTTATGCCATGAGTCCTGAGGAGCAGCTCAGGCAGGACCCTCCAGAAACCCTCCACTCTCTGCATGGGGTTGGTTGAACTGCAGCTGGATAGGAGTACTCCTGCCTCTCCTGAAAGAGGCCGTGATTGGGTCTGGGAAGGAGTAGCTTTGCCCTAGTTACCTCTGCATGTTACAAATGTGATGGATCTTCATATGTTGCTTCGTGTTTTTCACAACACAGTCACTGAGCACTGGGCTTGGATTTGAAGATAAATCCTCAGAAAAGAAGAGCATAAAGTCTCTCTCAGGTTTACAAAGATAAAGACTTGCAATCCACTTCCTTTCTCTTGAAGCACTAATAGTGCAGCTTTTTTGTCAGCTGGTGACAAATTTATTTTTAAAAATTCAAAATTTTCTGCTGGGAACAGCCCAAATATCTGTCAGCAGCAAACGCATGATAAGAGCCATCACTATGCTAAACTGTTCAAACACAGAGCTTATTAAATGCTGTCCTACTACTTCAAGAAAAAAATCTTAATTGCACTCCTTTGGCCCTCTTTTTCTTTTCAGAGGGTAGAGTTATGATGACCTTCTCTTCTTGCAAGGCCGCTGTATAAACCTCAAGTCTTCATTCATATTTAGCTGAAAGGATTTTCATCTAGTACTCTGCAACAAATCAAAAACCTGCAGCAACCTGCGGATATTTTATAGTCAATCTAGCAAGACTCTGCAGTTTTCATAGTGAGCAGTAATATATGACCTAGACAAGACCTAGACAAGGGCTTGTGAGAAAGACTGTGCAGATTTAAAATGATTGCTTTGGAGGTAGGAAAGAAATATGGATAATCACTGCCATCCCCTGACCCAGGGCAGTCTTCTGAGAGATAAGTATACAGCCAGAGACAAAAAACATCTGGGAGCTGGCAGGTTTTGCAGCTGGGTTATATCGTTTGAAGCTGAGATTTAAGCTGATGTATATATAAATAAAACTTTTGAACATTACCCTGAGTGGAGATGAGGGGATGACTTGTTCTGTCGCCTGGGACAAGGGATTTTAAGCGTTACCAGAAGAAAAGTGTCTAGAGACAATGTCTACTTTATAGACTCCAAATAACTAAAATGGTTTCAAAAGTAAAGCCCTTAAAAATCAGAGGAAGGCTTCACATGGTGCCAAGCATGCTGTGCCTGTGAGAAATTTACCTCACTTCCTAGAGATTCTCCGTTCTCTGTTTGAGACCTTACACAGAGGAAAGCTGACTCCATGGGGTACGTGTGATAGGAGGCTACTGATAGCCAAAATAAGCTGTGAGATACAGTACAATCGCCCTGTAGTGCTGTATGTCTTGCATTTACATCCCTGCTGCTGCTAATGGCTGAATGGAAAGTGGGTCCTGGGCCTAGAGTTGGAATGTGAGGGAGAGTAATCTTCAGCAAGATACTTATCTCTCTTCTGTTGTTTAGTACCGCTATGCAGGAATCATAGAATCATAGAATTGCAGAATGGCTTGGGTTGGAAACGACCTAAAAGGCCATGTAGTTCCAGCTCCGCTACCAAGGGCAGGGACACCTTTCACTAGACCAGGTTGGTCAGAGCCTCATCCAGCCTGGCCTGGAACACTTCCAGAAATGGGGCATCCACAGCTTCTCTGGGCAATCTGTCCCAGTGTCTCATCACCCTCACAGTAATGAATTTCTTCCTAACATCTAACCCAAATTTCTGCACTTTTTATTTAAAACTGTTCCCTCTTGTCCTATCACAATCTGCTCATGTAAAAATTTTCTCTCCCTCTTTTTTTTAAAATTAGAAATAATTCAAGACCTGCTTAAAAATAGTCATAGTCACCCCAGATGGAGCTTTTACAGGCATCTGGATGAGAACCGGTGTGGTGGTTTCCAGTGTAGCATTACAAGCTGGCCTCAGAAATTAAGTGAGAGTTGGACTGGTTGCAGTACACAGCTCAGCAAAGTCCGGTGTGCCTCAAGGACTACCCTAAAATCCACGCTGTGGAAGGGGGAGCCCCCAAAACCTAGCCAGCTAGAAACGTAGGCACAGTGGGTCTGTACTCCCCTCTGCAAGGCGGTACTTGAACTGTTGTTAATATATTTAGTCTACTATAACCATGTTAGCATATTATACACTGAGGGGTGTGGTTGCTGTGGCAAGGTGGCACCTTTTTTTGAGCAGAAACAGTGGACTCTAATGTAAATTTCTGCCCTCAGAAGGCAATTTGGCTACTGTTGTGGCTTAATCCCAGCTGGCAACTAAGTACCATGCAGCTGCTCACACACTCCCCCTCTGCCCTCCACACAGTGGGATGGCAGAGAGTCACAAAAAGGTATAACCCATTGGTTGAGATAAGAACAGTTTAATATGTGAAATATAATAATAAATAATAAAACAATGATGATGAGGAAAAGGAAAAAGAGAGGAATAAACCCCAAGCAAAACAAGTGATGCACAGTACAGTTGCACACTGATCAATGAACAGCTCATCCCTGAGCAGCGATGATCCCCTCCCAGCCAGCTCCCCCCAGTTTATCTACTGAACATGATCTGTCTTACAGAATAAGCCTTTGGCCAGTTTGGGTCAGTTGTCTTGGCTACGGTCTCTCCCAGCTTCTTGCTCATCTCCTCACTGGCAGAATATGGGCCACTGGAAAGTCCTTGATTTAGAGTAAGCACTACTTAGTGACAACTAAAACATCAGTGCGTTATCAGCATTATTCTCATACTAAATCCAAAAAACCCACAGTACACCAAGCACAGTAGCAGCTACTAAGAAGAAAATTAACTATATCCCATCTGGAACTAGGACAGCTATAAAGGTAAAGTAGGCTTGGATATACTCCAGTGTTTAAATTTTCTGTTATCTGTCAATGCACTTTCACCGCCTGCCTACTCAGTACACATATTTTAAATCATACTTCTAAGGTTCTTTGTCTTCCTATGCTAATTAAACCATTTGCCTCCATATTTTTGGACTCATCACTGCGATCCAGCTTCTTGAAAGTTTGGTGTTTCTGTGACATAATTTACCAGTACCTGAATCCTCTATTGGAATCAGCCTGTGGGGATCACAGAGCAAATGACTTTTTCAAATGGCCTCTGATTTCCCTGCACTTTGTTGGTATTCCTATATGCTGACAACACTGCAGGCACTTTGTATAAAATTAGGTCATAAATAAAACCTGAAAAACATCTCTTTAACAATGACATCATAAAGTTCTGTGGTTATTGCTTCTCAGTGGTTTCAAAATCAAATTTGCTTTCTATATAAATAAAATGGTGGGAGATTTTTAGCTAATTAGCAGCCCTCCCTTGAAACATCAAAGTCAAGCACTTTATTTCTAACCTGGGAATTATTTCCTGCTCTGAATGAATTGCATTACAGGCAGAGTAACGAAACAACTGAGATCCAAATGGAACTGGGGGAGTCAGTGCCTGCACACAGCATGTTGATGAAACTTTTCATAACTGTCCCATTGGTTCCAGCTGGTGCAATGATCTAACTAACTGAGTACCCCCATGAGCAAGATTGCCAGAAAATGTTTTGCTGTCTGCAGATGTGTTACAGATCACCTGAGACAACTTGGGTGAACTGGAAAGCTCAGGTGTGAATGCTATCAAATATATCAGCACCAAATCTGAACGAGTGTGTCTGTGCTCTGGGAGCTGGAAGGTGGCCATTTGGGTGTGATATAAGACCTTAAGAATCTCCTGCATGCCTAGCTTGCAATTATAGTCCCAAATAATATATCCATCTATGCCTGTAAAGGCAAACACAACCTCTTCACTCCAATAAAACCTTGCCATGTACCTTTGTCAACTCAAAAATGGGTTATTGTAATGCACTCTATCTAGAGTTACTCCTCATGACTGCATGTGTGATGGCTAACCTTTTTGCAACAGCAGCTGGAAATTTCTATCTTGCCTTTTCCTGTTATCTTCTCAGTTTTCTTAAATATTTCCTTTGCAAGATAGTCTCATATTTTTTAGGTCTGGCAGCTAGTCATTGTTCCCAGATATATGACCTTGCGTCTGGCTCTATCAAAACACGTTTTATCTAAACAGACTAAAATCCTAGGTGACTTAGATCACTCTCTTTGGCTGTCCTATTCTATAAAATACTTATTATGTGTCCAGCCTGTGCTGCCTGAAAAACTTAGACTGAATTTTACCAATATAAACACTGAATGCTGCAAGACCTATCATTGGTTTTCACGGAGTCTCACAAGAAGACATGGTTAGATAAAGGGCTACAGTTGCATGGAAACATGGTGATTCTGTCTATTTGCTGAGATCAGTAAGCCAGCTGGTAAGGCCAGATACTTCTTTCTGAAATTAAAGGAAGGGTTTATTTATCTTTAAAAATCTGTCTCCGTGCTTACTATTTTTAACACAGGTTTTCTCCATGCTTCTTAGAGGAAGATTTTAAAGCAGGATGCTGAGTGTTGTCACTTTAAATAACAGAGATGAGTTACTAAGCTAGATTACAAAATTGATTATCTCTGTGAAAAACATGAGCAGGCAGAGATGTTCTGAGTTGTCATCTGCAAACTGTTGCCTTCACAGCATCATTCTCATTTTTTGCAGAGACCTGTCCAAGATTTTTGCATTTTCTCTACAAGGCAGCCCTTGAACTGTAAATTCTATATAGGGTTTCTGACTATGTAATAAACTCTATGCTTAAAGGGCATAAAACTGTTGCTGTACTTCTTTTTCTGAAGTGACTTCTAGTGGCACAGTAATTTCTAGTATATATTTTAATGTCAAATCAGCCTCTGTAAATAACCCTTTTGGGTTGCTTAATTTTATATGCTTAATATTGTAATTTTAGTTTCTTTTCCATGTCAGTGCTATTTTGATTTACATTATTGAGCCATCTGTTCGGAAATAATGTGATTTTATTTTTGATTTTAGCAGTCAAAGCTCTTAGTTATCTACTTACCCAAACCAATTTTCGTGGGGCCATCAAGCTTGGAAAGATAAGAGATTTAACACCATGATTGCTCCAAGCTCTCATCTCATTACATTTCTACAGGGTTCTTCCTGAATCAGGAACTCTATGATCCCATCTCAGACTATGGAAGAGCTAGCCTGTTGGTGATGCTGACACCATGGCAAGTAGAAGCATCTGGCTGCAGCACCAGTGAAGAGTCCCAACCACAGCTAAGATAGCAACGTAGCCACAGCCATACTACCTCCAAAGACACTGCTTAGAGGACTAAGGCATTTAAAGAACAGATACGTGTTGTTGCATGCTATTCACTACAAGCAGCACTCATTTCACCTGTCTTGTCACTTGAAAAGTAAAACTTTAGGCTAGCCTAGTTGTCTGAATTCCCACTGTAGTAATTTCTAGAGGCCAGTTCAATTTATCCTGAGAAAGTACATGGACTGGATGTCTGTGGGATTGCTCTTGCTGACTTTGCAGGTAGCCTAGATGCACAGCATGGTCAGATCTTTGTGTTATAGGTTCCTGAGGTTCATTTGCAATTCACACACCCAACTAGACACATCAGTTTTAGGTACACTAAAAAACAACCTCAACAGCATGAAGTATGTTCCTCTAGGAAAGACAAAAGAGATAAATGAGAAAGAATTGACACATAAAGCCCTGTGCTATTTGGAGATGAAAGAATGGGGAAGAGGATGGACAGGGGCCCAGCTACATCGTGGTAGTCAGAGATCCTTGAGATAGACCCAGCCAGGCTTGTTATACACCAAGGTGTTGAATGGCAGAACCATGTCAATTGAACCAGTTAGTCCCCTGGAGAGGCAGGTCAAGAGCTGCAGAATGGTGCTAAAATATCTTTATTGCCTCTAGGACCTGAGCTGGCAGCTTCCCATGGTGTGGCATGGTGCTGAGTGGCAGAGGTACACCAGCTCACCCAGAGCTGACTTCTGACTTTTTAGGGTGCGTTACTGTACAGCATAGAGTTGATCCATGAAACATTTTGAAAAGGATCTTGATAAGGAGAGGAGAAAAAAATGGGGCATGAAAGAGATGGCAATTTGTCACTAGGTTGCTAATGGGCAGTAATACCAAGTGGACCCACAGGGATAAAACAACAGCCACAGGATGAAGTCTTGTTGTAGAAGGACTCTGCTTTCCTCAGATGAAAGCCTCTGGGTTATGCCCCTCTTCTACACCTTTTCTACATGAAAAGGCTTCTAGGCCTTTTCATTTCAATGAAGTTTCACGGAAGTGAGCTAGAAATCAGCCAGTCTCCTTTCTCAGCTCTCCCCATTTTACAGTACAGTGAACTGTGCAAACTCCTGAGGCAGACAACCCTTCTGCTTGTTGTGCTTTGCTACCTGGCAGTTATAAGCCTCTTGATTATCTGTTCGCTACTGGTGCGCTGTGGTACCTGGAGGGCAGTTCCCCCACCACCATTTGGGAACATGCACGCTGAAGGATGATGCCTGCTTGCCTTCAGAAACGAGGGTCATCCTGATATGTCGAGGCAAAAGCTCCTGATGCAATTTTTATGAATGACTATGAATTCTGGACTTGAGCTCAGAGCCTGTGAATGTGGGATGTTGTGGCTGAACACTGACAATGAAATGATGCCCAGCTTTGGCCTTAAGTGAGATTTATAGCTAGGGCTGTTCATGATGCAAAAAATTTGTCACTATCAAGAGAGAAAACAGGCTCTGTCCATTTTAAAGAGAGGTTTAAATTGTAGAGACTGTTTTCAGTTGAACAGGGGTAGAGGCAGGGGATGTTAAAAAATTTCTTTCCTACGTGCACAAAACTCCTCTGTTTAGACTGTGAAGTTTTCAGTCTGCAAGTCCAAAAAACTCACCAATATGTACATGTGATGTGCTTATATGATAAAAAATATATGTATACTTTTATCACATGAAAACATTGAGATAAAGACACCCCAGATACCCCCAATGCTTTGGATTTAATGTAATACCTTGCCCAAAAATAACGCTCCGGCATAGGTGTGGTGTATTGCCAATGAACAGCTTGTATAAACACCTCAGCAGTGATCTCAAAGGAAAAATATTAATATAGGTAGACATCAACTTCATTTTATAGGAGGGGACACATTAAATATGCTTTTTCTTTGGAAAAAATGTCCAAGAGATAGCAGACTTTTTGACTTGCAATAAATGCTATTTACTCATATTGCTTCATATTTTGCAAACATTCAAGTGTAGTTTCCTGGGCAAGTTCCTCAGTTTTTGACAATGATTTTGAACAGAAATGTTTTTGAGCCAATTTGAATTTAACTATTTTATATGTGATAAAATGTACATGTATGGTAAAATGAAGTACTCACAGCTTTCCTATCTGTAGAGAAACAAGTACAGGTGGATTTAATCTTAGTGTTAATCCTTTTCACCTCAACACATCACTTATACACATCTCTATAAGAACAACCATGAAATCTAGATAAAGTTCTACTAACAAGGAAACACTAGCATTGCTTTTCTTACATTCCATGACAGGTGGCACAGAAAAGAAATGCTTTTGTTTCAAATATGATTTGCACTACTTTCCTTTTGCACAAATCAGCTAAGGTCCATAAGTGAGAAACAACCTGGGTTTTGTTTTAACCAGATTCATAGTCCATGAAAAAAATTACGGCTGTGTAACAGTGTAAGAAGTCAACCTAATTCTGTGTCAGCCTGCTGCTCATACACAAAGAGAGCTCCCTGTGCAGTAAGTGAAGGTTACTCACAGTGTGAAATGCAGAAGTGCCATGGGCTGGCAGCTGAGAAACCTTGTGCTTCAGAAAAACAATAATAAGAAAATGTTATTGAATTTCTCAAGGTGTATGGTGCATAACAGCACACAGTGCTTCTTTTCTTGGAGGAATATGACTGGATTCAGAGTTGTCTTGCCCCAGAAGAGAGATAATTGCTATAATTAATTAGAGAGGTTAATTTCCATTTTTCATTACCAGACCAAAACTTTATAAACTGTGTTGAATGGAATGGGAGCTTTTATTTCCTGAGGCTGCATATGTAATCATTTTAATTCAACCAACCAGTTGAACCAGCCTATACTGGTCATTACATCTCCTGTCTTCTTTCTGTCATTTTGTAGTTTAATTTCTTCATCAATTCATGCCTAGTTTTACATGTTCTTTCAATTTCTCTATCTTGAGGCATACAGCAAGCAAACTCATTGGTGCTGGTTGGTTTGTATAGTTTCTATAGTCTTCTTTTCAGAATAGCCCAGCCAACATCTGACATCAATCCTACATTATTTATGTTTCAGCTATGCAAAGAGAATACTTCCACACTGGGAATGACTTTAAACTATGTCCTATTTTAAGATAAACCTATTTATTTTCCTCATGCCCTTGCCACATTTGCTGATCAAAGGCACTTACATCTAAACAAGTTTTGTTTCTTACAGATGCTTTGCCTGTCTTATTTTATTCTACAGTAAAACTGCTTGAATTTATAACTCAGCTGAATTTATAACTCAGCTACTGTATGCATGGCTTCATCCTGTGATGGAAATGGCAAAGGGTCAGAACTCCACTATAGGTTCAAGAGGAAGGCAAAGCTGTGTTAAAAGAGTTACAAAAAGAAAAAAAAAAGAGCGAGACCACAGATTAAATCATTAAAATCCAGAAGACCTTTACCACTGTGACTGTAACTTCTTCAAGAACTGGCTTACAATATGCAAGAAGACAATCTGAAAGCTTTTATTGAAACAGCAGAAATAGAGAACCAGAAAGATGCAAAGCAACTCAGCAATCAGTGGACTACTCTAAGAGCAATCCTGCAAGTTTGTCTCTGAGAGTGACATTCTCCAGGACTCTCGCCTGGACTTTGCAGATCTACAGATGTGTTCCAGCTTCTGCAGTGCTATGCATCAAAGCAAGGAGATACGGAGCTGTGATTTTTTTCTTTTTTAAAGCTGCAATTCAGAACCACCCCAAAGCCAGAGTACTTCATGTTTCTGAACCTTTGAAATCTGCAAAATACAGATGCAGTTCTACTTCAACCTGAGATAACGGACTAGGTCAGAAGCTTACTTTACTTTCCTTATATACTTGTTTGTTTCTAGTCCTGACCAAAACCTGATAAAGAAGAAAAATAAAAGAATTGTCTGCCCTATTTGTATCTCCTGCCTGTTTTTCAAAGGAAATATGGTTTGATAGCCAAGAGTTGGGATAATCAGGATCTGAATTAATTTTTGACTCAAGTTCTTAGTGCAAAAGCTGTATGTTTGTACAGCTCTTAGATAACCCTTCTTCTTTTCAGGAATTCTAAAAAGAATTGTATAATAAAAAATAAATAAGAAAAATATACCATGATTTTTTCAATGCACAAAATGTTTTAATTCAATGGGGTGTGGGAGAAAAGGTAGAATAACTTATTTTATCCAAACTGGATTACCCATCCTCCTTTTATGTTGTTATGCTTCTTGGGTTCAATTATTTTCAGAAGATATAACTTGCCTCACATTATCCCACAGATGGCTTCCAGTCCTTTAAGAAATGTAGTATGCAAGCCAAATCTCTGTGATGTTTACACTTCCTTTCAAGGTGGTTTTAGCAATTTTATCTCATTTTATTTTCCTACTAAGGAAAACCTGGCAAAATATCAAAAGAAAAATGTGCAGATGAGTGCTTTTCATGTAAACTAGATGGATGCTTAGTACCTTCCCAAGCCAGGCTAACCTTGGGGTTTCTGATTAGCTTGTTGAAATTCAGATTCATTTGATGCCTGTGGATTTTTTCAGGATTAGTACCTCTTCTGATGAAGAGCAAAGTTAGCTCAAGCTCTCTTGCACGATGCACCCCAAAGGCTACAACCTGGTGGCTGTGTGGATGAAAAGCATCTCTTGGCTTTCCTTCTGTATTGATAAGCCTGCCCAAGGCTCATGATTTTGGCCTCCCTCCTCTGAATTCGCACTGGAGCGTAGCAGCTTGCTACCTTGGTGGCAGCCAGCACAACATGCTTAAAACTTTGGGATATATTTACTAGGCTGCAGTGCTGTGGTGCCATCCCTTATCATATAGATCAGTAGGTGAGGGGCACTAGGCACTTGCTTGCATTGGCCATACTGTCACGGCCTTTCACACCTGAAGCCTACAGGCAAATTAAAAGCTCTACATGCAAGGAAAAAGTAAAAACTTTACTGCTTGACCTCTTTGGCTGCGGGGGATAGAAGGAAACAAAACCAGACTTTTTGTTCCCAAGCAAAGGCCTCAAGAGTTTTAATGCTCTCTGAACCTGCACCTAAGCCTGGAGCCAATTCCCAGAACTGAAATCCCTAGCCACCTCAAACCTTCCTGCCTGCATATTTACAACATAGGGAAACAGTCTTCTCCTCAGTGTTCCCCTTCTCTCTGTGCTCCAGCACACCCGTGGTGGAAAACCCAGCACCTTTCTCTGTTATTGTACTCCATGAAACAAGTTTTTGATCCCCACATTGGCCCATGAAAATCATTTTGTTTTCCTCCTTCACAACTCACCATCTAGCCATAGATGGTTACTGTAAAAGAAAGTAGGTGTAGGTTCCTGGAGGCATATGAGAGACCACTAGGACAGCTTGATTTTCTTAGACTGGGCTGACCCCTGTAGGGCTGAGTAGAGAAGAAAAATTTCTATGAGTAAGAAAATATGATACTAGTTATATAAGGAATGGAATGAACCATATGGAATATCAGAATCTTATTTAAATAAACACACTTTCTGAACCAGAAAAAAACATTTAAATACTGGGAATCAAAATTGAAAACACTCCTTGCACTGACTCATCACCCCATTTTCCTCTATATATTCCTTTATACCAATATATTATGCCCATGGTTTCTATCTAAAAGACCCCCTCCCTATTTGCATTTAGCTGAACATCAATCTGACTTCTAACAGCTGCCTAAAGATCCATAGTTTGGATTCTTTGCTCCATCTGGTTTCTGCTAACAGGCAAAGCTTGATTAACTTATCCTGATAAGTTACTATGGCAACTTCCACCAGAGCAGCGAGAATAAAGCATTCACAGGTATGTTCTTATTAGTGCCCTTTTCCCATGACTATGTAATTTAATCCATTAAAATTAAATGATGAATTGTGGAAATGAGCCTTGGACTCCTTGCTGGAAATTTGTCATTAGCCTGGATTATAGTGTGAGTATTACTTTCTTTGTTAGAAAACACTTCAGCAAGCCAACAGCTAGCAGAATAAGGTCTCAAAACCAGATAATATTGCATCCAGAAGAGCAATAAATCCTAAAAAGAGCCTTACTGTTGTTACAGCTATTTGTCAATACTGATAGTGGAAAAGGACATTCCTGGCTGGTTTAGGGCATGACTACCTGAAAAAGTGCAAAGCAAACTTGGAAGTGTCTAAGCATTAGACAGTCTAGTAATTCGAATTGGGAAAAAATATGTAGGTATGGGTATAAAGTCAGCTGTATGGTCAATATGCAACATCTGAGCCCTTCCTGAAAGCACAGTTAGTTCACTTGCCTTTGTTGGAGAGCTTCCAGAGTGTTTGTGGCACTTGTATGGGTGGAAAGTTCAGAAACTTATTTGTGTCCTTAGCACGCACTGAGTACCTTCAGAGTATGGCTCATCTCCTGTAGTGAGAGGGCGGCCTTGGTTATTTGATCTGGGAGGCCAGAATTAAATCTTTAGGTGGTTATAAGATACAGAAATATCTTGGTCAGATCTTCCTTCCTGTTTCCTCTCTGATAAAGTGAATGGCTGAGAGCAGAGAGAGTGTTATAGCATGGGAATGAATGGCCTTGAAGTGATTATGGTGCCTTGCCATGGGGACACATTAAGAAATACATGACATTGAAGAATATGTCCCAATATATCATTAAATATTTTTTATATTTCTAAAAACGTGTTTGCCAGCTGTGTTATTTCACATTTTAGCAGAGAAATAAATCAGCATTACAACCTGTGGGAAATAGGATTTTTTAAAAGGACATCCACAACTAGCTTGAGAATTCCAGGGGTTTTGTCCTAGAACATTACCAAGTCAATTTGCAGCTGGTCACATTCCCAAGTGAGCTGCTGCACATTTTGCAGGCAGTATTTTTTCTCCAATCCATCCCTCTCGTATCTGTCTATATCCATCTGATTTAATGATAAAAGAGATTTTTAAGGGACTCAGTATTGCCAGACCAATTTTTATCAAGCAAGGTGTGACTTGAAAAGTATGATGAATCTGGGCCTCTCTCTGCAGGTAGAAAGCAGTTGAGTTATCCATTTTCCATCCAACAATGAAGTTCTTTACCTAGGTGAACTCTAGCTGGCCTGGGAATAAAGATCTGGATGGGATTCAGACAAGAGCTGTTCTCTTTCCTTTCCTGACAGTGTAAGCATTATAATCTGGAAGAAATATGTTGCAGATAAAAACAGCCATGGTTTTCCAGTCCCATCACTACACGTGAAAATACTTTGTACTTCATGAAGAGGAGGATATTCCTAGTCCTCGTGAGTCTTGTACCCTGGACAGTATTGCATCTCTACTGCTCTGCACTTGGAAGTGTAATCTGAACTGAATTGCCTGTGACAAGGGGAAGACTATGTCAGCTTTCTCTTCTTTCTCTTCTTTCTCTTGTGAGGCAAACAGTTTACAATTCAGACTTTGTTAACTTTGGTATTATGAATATCTTTCTTTACAGAACAGCTGATTAATTTTTCTAGATTATTCCGTTCCGTAGTGCAAATGGATGGTTAGAAAATCATATACAGACATTGAGCAATGACTGGGAGTCCTGCATCTTCTACTTCGGAAAAAAAGGTCTGCAAGAAAGATCTTATTAAAATGTTTAAGACAGAAACATATTTTTAATATGTGTTCAATGCCAAGCACAGGGCGGCCCCCTTGTTGCCAACAAAAGTAGAAATACCATCAAGGTGTATGATAGTAATTCCACAGTCTATCCAGACCATGAGCTCAATAAAGCAGAATCTGTGACTGAAATTCATCTCACATGATGTCAGCATTCATGTCCAAGCTACAAACTCTTCTTCTGCAGCCAATATTGAGAAGCAGGAAATGAGGAGTGCAAGCACTACTTAATCAAACGGAGATTTTTAAAGCAGCTCAGATCAACTGTGCCCTGAAAGTGCCTCTTTCCCTCAGCTGACAGCAAAGGAAACATTAATTGACTCTAGGGTTAGATATCTCAATTTGGTCAACTGTATTTTGTCTGAATGAAAGCACAACAGTTAAAGGACTTTTTATGTACAAATTATTTCTAATATTATAAATATTCCCTGATTTTTTTTTTAGTGAGATCATGGAAAAGGAAGTTTTTTTCAGGTTCATTTATTATGCAGTGAATTTTTTTCTAAAAATGACTGATCCTTTTTTCAGCAGAAGAAATATGTTACTCAGATTCCTGTTATTTCTCCATATATATCACACTTTAATACATGAGCACTGTAGGCATGTTATATTAAAAAACTCAATGCACTCCAAGCAATTAGCTTTTTGCTGTAGCAGTTCTGTAGGCAACACAGTTATTATTATTTACTGGAAATTTTTATGGGCTTGAATGTTTCAGAATAAAAAACCCTTTCATTCCAGTCTGTTTTCATTTGGTTTCCTATATAGTATTCATGCTGTCCAAGTATATAATAGGAAAGCAAAATTCCCAGCACTTTAAAGCAAAGGTAATTATCCTAGGGACTGTTGAGAGCTGGTTGTGTATCAGCAGCATTGTTTGCTCCCATGCAAATGAATAGGAATATCAGGCTCTGGCAGTGTGTTAGCCTTGCCTGAATTTAAAAGCTCTCAGTGTGGGTGCTGACATGTCAGCTGGGTGTCAAAGAACCCACCATGGACAGCAGAGACCTGGAGTTGGGTTCAGTTGTCTACACACAGATGTTCATTGCCTTCAAGGCTTTCCCTCTCTTCCACATGCCAGTACAGGCTTCCAATAGGTCCTGCACCAGAGACCCTCATGTGAAGACTCTAGATGCCTCTCTCTGGACAGCCTGTTACCTCTTAGTCAGCGGAGTCTAAGGAATTTTTCAAGTTGGCAGCTGCCTCATTTTGGTCTAATTTAAGATCTTATGGTAGCTCCTAGATCCCTCATTCAATACAGATATAAATTAATCTAATGTCACTTTGGAGTCCTTTGGAGCATCCAGAAGACTGAAGAACTTCTGTAAGGCCCTTATTACATCTGTTAGCTCTTTGCAGGTGTCTAGATAGTTTAGAGCATCTTGCTTAACACTAGTCACTTGCATTTCAGCAAATGATTTCTACCTGTCATTCACCACCTTGACTAGCTCCCCATTGTTATCACGGAATATTAACAAATACAGCTCCACAGAGCACCTGTATTAGAGACATTGAATAAGACACAGTGAATTCCATTTCTTATGTACCAGAAATGACATTAACATGACATACATTAAGTACAGAAGCAGCAAGACCCAAGAAAACCAGCAAAGACATGTACATGATGGGAATTTACGATTACTGCCACCAGATCACAAAGCCACAGGAACAGGGTGAAATTGTGAGCATCTAGTCAGCCCCCAGTGAGTACATGAGTCCTTAATTCTAAGTCTCAGTCACATTCACTTTGGTAATGTTGTTTGTGGAGAAGTCAGGTATTGAATGCTCAGCAGGAGTTAATCTAACTCTTTTCTAGCCCTCTGTAAGCTAAGTCTCTTGTCAAGCCTAAAGTTCTTCACAGTTAACAAACACTGGCATTTCCAGGGAGCTATTCATGCAACCTCTGGCAGATGTCTACATTAGACTGGGAATTACACTCTGAAAATGCCTGTTTTCGTAACCAACTGTGGAGTCCATACTACTAAGTCCACAGTACTAATCCTGTAGCTGAAGTTCTTTATTACTGTGTACCTCAGTACTCGCTGGTGTCCAGAATGGGATCTGTTGAAGTGTCTTGCAGGTATTCTCCTATTTTCTACAGTGACTCAGCATCTGGAGTGATAATAGCTGAGCCACTCATTTTGCCCTAATGTGGAGCTGCAAGGCTGCTAGGGTCTACACCCAGACCTGGGATCCAGAAGTGCTGCTGAGTCTGCTCACAGATGCACAGTCTTAGAGTTGTCCTCTATTGATAATGGATAAAATTTGATATGATGAATCCTTGCCTTCTGCCTTCCCCAGTATTATTAATCATCTTGGCTTTCCTATCAATGAGTGTCTGTAACTAGCAGCTCAAGATCCGCTGTTTACATTCAGCTCTGCATTACAGAAGCATCCTGTATTGCTATTGCAACAACCTAGACTGATACGTTGATATGATTGAAGGATGGGAGCTAAAAGCAGGAAGAAAATATGGGAAATCTTTCCTAATGCAAAATGTTTGGTTTTGACTAAAGAAGGTTCACAAAAGGGTCACAATTTGTAATGAAGATAAGCCTTTTTATTCCTTGTATTTTACCTCCTCTTTAACCACTAGTAATACACATAAAAGTCCATAAAGTGCCAATTTCTGTCTGTTACAAGGAAAAATGAATGAGATGTTTGGCTTGGGAAATCAGTTTCAATCTGCTGTAACCTACTATTGGTTCTTAATGGAGGCCAGCACTGCACACTCCTGTTATGAGTTCACAATATATCTGTGTGTTGCAGTCTAACAGAATAAAAGTGTCTCCAAAGGCTGGAGAAAGCTAATTGCCAGTAAAGCATAAAACTTACTTTTCTTTGGAGAGTGAGAATCACCATTTGCAATTGATTCAGAAATTACCAAAGTTTTAATTTCTCTGTTGGCATCCACACTTGTGCACAACTAACTTTGTTGCTGGAAAGACATTTTATGTTCTGTAGTCTCTTGCACAAAAAGGACTCTTTAATTCTCTAGTGCCAAGTGAACTGGTGATATATTACAAATCCATTTTTTATGGGAACTTATAATTTGTTGGTTGTGCTCATCTTAACAATGCAAGAATTTATCACAGCGGAACACTTTTGAGGCATGCAGTCAGTCAATGTTTTTACAGTCATATTACTTGGAAGCATCTAAATTAGCATGGTTTATGCACTGCAAGTGGGGACACAAGCCCTACTACAAGTGCAGAAGATGTTTATAAAGTCACTACTTTTCTTTATCATTAACAAGAACATTAGGAATTCACTTTCCTTCTGCACAGATTCATGCAAAGACATGTGAAATGAAATCCGATCTATCTTTCAGCTGAAACAGTAGTGCAAATATATTTTCTGCTTAGGTTCATCTTCCAGAGGCTGATAATATAAACTTTCTGTAAACTGGAAAAAAACCCCTAGCCTTTATTGAGCAGAAGCTAAAACATGAAGTGGAAGGAAGCAGATTTTAATCCAGATTTACAAGGCAGAATTGCCATTAAATAAAAGTTGTGCAGCCTTCAAATTAGTTATTTTTGTTCAAGCCATCCTTCTAGGTGCTAGATGATACCATGACAATGAGTATGATTAGCAGTATTATAGGAACTATCAATATATTTTATAGACCCAAATCTCCCTTATGCACATCTGATTAATAGAGCCTAACTCCAACACCCAGCATTATATTTAGACATCTATAGATTGTATGTCTGAGCTAATCATCCAAATTCGATTCATACTTAGTTGGAAAAAAGGGCTAACTCAGATTCTTTTCTTCTCTAAGTGAGTATCATAAGCAAGGTCTGGAGGTGCTGATCTCCACTGATTAGTAAAGAAATGAGGTAATAGCTCAGACTTTGATAGCAACACTAGAAACATTGAAAGCTAGGGCAAATAAATCCCACTTCATGTTCATCTGGTTTGACAGGGCACAGATGTGCAGATTTTAGCCTAGACATCCTGCTTCTCTTTACTGCAGCAGCTAAGCTCAGGAATCACATAATTTCTCAATGTACAACAACTGAAGCTCCACGACTATGCCATTTCTTCATCTTACTGTTTGCAGACAAGTCTAGTAATCAGGAGTGGATTCTGTCTACATGTTTTGTATTCCCCATCTCTCTAACAAGGATACATATACCATGCACACCCCTAAGACCTTCCTGGAAATGAGGTGATGACTCTCAGTGGGTCTTCACACCCTTCAGGTAAAGGAAGTTCAACTAGTTCTAACATGTATGTTTTAGAAGATGTTCAAGCAGGCACTGTGTTCCTTGAGACAAGCAGCACATCACTCTTCAGGCAAGGCAGAAACTGCATGGCAATCAAGATAGTGCATTTTTTTTTTTGACAACTAATTGAGGTAGAGATCTGAACCACTGTAATAAAGCTCTTTCTTACTGACTACCTCATGCACATTAGGAATGCAATGCATCAGATACAGCAGCATGCACAACCATTCAGCTGGGAGATGGAATGATATCACCATTTTTAAAAACAAAACTCTGTCAGGTCTCCCAGGAGGGTTCTGACAGCCAGCATCATTCATCTGCCTTTGCCACCTGAAACTGGTATTAACCATGAGGGAAAAAGTGATTCCACAGGCTTAACTTACTTGGATATTGCTGTGACACAGAAACAGAGACTAAACAAAACTCGACACTAAGCAAACGCTTATTTTTGGAGATCCAAACAAATCCTAACTCTGACACCAAATGACCACAATGAATGTTGCAAAACATATTTATTCATTGAGAGTATTGCATCCAAACAGCTAATAAGAAACAGGACTCTGCCGAAACATGCAAAACATGAAGCTGGAGGAGCTGTACATTTTGTTTTATAGGAGTCACCTGCTGATTAACATCACACATCCAAAAGTACAGCTTCTAAGGATTGTGGGGGTGTAGCCTATGGGAAGCTGGCGGGCTCCTAAAACACCTGTGTGAGCCTGTCATCATCATTCTTAAGAATGTGACCCAAACCTCCTGAGTTATGATGAATTTCAAAGGCTTGTTGTTTGTATCTTTCCCTATGGACTCTGGACACAGAAGGTACTTGGAAAATTAATCTCAGGATTTTTAACTGTCTAAGATTTATACCCACTGGATTTCATTCTAGGGTCTCTTGAGAAAAAAATGTTGAGGACAAACATTCTATCTCAGGAAAATTGTCTTATCACTGCCTATATTTAACAGTTCTAGATTCCGAACTAAATGGATTCTAACAACTGAAACAAAAACTCTACTTTCAGGAATGCCCCAGAGGATTCCCTGGGCAATTCAGATCAGTGTCTGAATACTGTCCTGTTACTTTTAGTCTTCTATAACTAAAATGCAAAGCAGATTGTATTTTTTTAAATCATATTTTCTATGTCATGTAGTTTTGGAGCACTGGGAAGGAATTCTTCACAACAGATTTGTTAGATTACTATCACATTTTTATTATGACAAAAGTCATTACACAATGGAATAAAAAAGTTAAAAAGATGACTGAATGGACACTTAAAGTACGTCCCACTTTATTCCTAATAAAGATGGTTCAGGGCATTTTCCTTACGGAAATTGAGACTTTATTTACTGTCACTTTAAGGAAAGCAGGAGGGACTCTAAAATAACATTTTCCTACAAAATATGACATGTTATATTCTCCTCCCCAGGGTAAAGCGCATGAAAGGTGTTTTTTTTTAGACTGGGTGCATGTTATCTATGCAGCCACTATACTGTACTTGAATGTAAATCACTTGCGAAATGCCACAGCCAATTTCTCAGTCACCTTTCTCCATAGTTATGCATGTACATTATGTATTATATGGTTAATAGTGCATCAGCTCCCTTGTGGAAAATCAAGAAAGCTTCCATGATCTCCTGAAAGAAAACTTGGAATTATTTTATACCTGTCCAGCTAGGTTGGGCTGCAGTATGATCTCGGGAGAAATTCCAGCTGAATTAAGACAGCACTGTGCTGTACAGTGATGCTGTAGATACAGAGGTACTTGAGGCAGTATGGCTGTATCAGCATGGTGCTCTCTGTAGGCTAATTAGTCCTGCTACGGAGTTGGACTATTAAGTTCAAGCTAATGCATATCTGTGTGGTGCTGTGTTCCTGCCTTTCCCTTGGGCTGTGCTGAATGAACCCTGCTGAGGAAGGTTTTCTGTCCAAAACCAGGGACCTCTAACAGGCACAAAAACTTATGAAGCTGTAAAGCATAAGGGGGTTGGACAGCAGGCAATTCTGGGGAGAGAGCCCAGGAAGGCCTGGGAGCTCATTTCCATTGCTCCAGGCACAGGACTCAGAGCTGAATGTCACTGCAGTGTCTGCTTTGCTGCACACGCATTTGTGGGGTCTGAGACTGTGGGGATGCTTACAGCAGTTTTTAGTTCGCTGAGGGAATACATACACTCCTTTCTGGGGTGGGGCATCATCCTTGAGGTGAGAAAAAAAATGCTGGAAGGCACCAGCTCTGGACACTGTGCAGAATGAAATCAGCCACAATACAAAATTACGGAAAGAACTGCTAGCATTTTAGCCTACAAGACACACACACAAAGTAAAGATGGTGAAGATGAAACTTAAACAAGTGTTTTGTACAGCATTGTACAAAGACAAATGGGTATGAAGTGAAGAATAAGAATACCAAAGCTTACACCATGTTGCATTGTCCTCCAGATAGTCCTCTGGGAAGCAAGAGGGAAACAGATTCAGGGAACAGAAAAACAAAACAAAACAAAACAAAATAAACCACAGGTTATACCAAACAGGCAACCACAGAGAAGGTAACGAATCTTTATAAGCAGTTGATTTTAAATGAGAAACTTTACATCATGCTCTACAGAAGCAGGTGAGCTCAGTCGTTAAAATTATTTAATTTTTGACAGTTTTTTAATTTATTTATATTCAGGTGTACTTGCTAGATGCCTAGACTAAGGTTGTCACTTTGTAGTAGGGGGACATGGAAAGATTTTTGTGAGCTGTTCAAATGTATACTTTAGGATGAGATGAATTGTTCTTTAGAAATATTTGATTCAATTCAGTTGCCTAAACCCATGCCTAGAAAACTGAAAGAAGGTCTTTATTTTTCTGTGTTAACAGTAAAAAATACAGCCATCCAGACTCAAATCTAGACAGTTGGTTATAGGTATCTGCACTATGGATCTCTATACTGAATCAGAAAAGTCCTCATTTTGGCTTCTGTTACAGTCACTAGAGAAATAGGGTGGAATACAGTTATCTAAATATAGGCAAAGCAAGTGGATTTAGTAGCTCTGAGATATTCCATCTTACTTTCAACCAGGTCTCCTGTGACTTCAGTTTCACATTTGGACATCTTAAAGACCAGGGCATCTCAAAGAGCATTGGGTGACTATATTCATGTAGCTGAATTTCACCCAGTGGAACATGCAGAGAACGGGTGGGGCTCAGTTCTGTTTTCCCACTTGGATGCCACATAGTGGACATCCTCTAGGGTGTTCTATCCAGACTTCAGCTGCCAGTTCAGAAGGGCATAAGCAACCCAAATTACTGTCCTATCTATCAGCTCAATTAGATGTCTTATAAACTCCAAGGCATCTCAGTCTTACATATCTACATGTGGGTATTGCAATCAAGCCTTTTTTTTACCCAGTCTTTTCCCAGTCTGAGAGAAGTGTCTGTGACATGTGGGGTGAATCACTCCCAAAAAATGTATGTTTTTCTACATTGACTTCAGAGAGAGCCTGACTTTTAGGCCCAGTACTGTGAAGATATGATTGAAATGCCTTAGCATAAGTAACTTGAATCGCTTGAGCTGCTGTAGTGTATTCTAGCCAGCTCTCCACTGCTGCTCCAGAAGTATACTGGTCTCTTCTAGATCTTTGTGCCATATCTGCTGGTCCCATGTTTCAGATACCCTGAGTTGTCTCAGATGATGCTTTACATCCATGCTTCAATAAGTCTCTCAAGCTCTACATAACTTCCTGAATACATCTGATGCTTTTGAAACCACATATACCACAGCTTTTGGGGTGTATTTAATTTTTTGGTATATTTCTTATGATTTATTGTGATCTACTTCTTATTTGTTAAGCCTTACTTGTTACAGCTATGACAATAACACAGGGAAACCACTTTCCCTCATTTTGGAACAGAAGAGCTGGATTAATCACATAATTCAGGCAAGGATAAAGGAACACTTTCTCAGATGGGTTCAGTACTGGGTTATTTCAGTGCAGGCTTCTTATCAGGGTTGCTTTGAGCAACATACCTGATAAAATATGCTCAACTGAATTAAGCTTAGAAATGGGGCTATGAACAGGAGAAAAAAAAATTGGTTTAGATGTGCTACATTTTTGTATAAGATTGGGATGCAGAGAAAGTATTTTCTAAACTTGGTTTCTTCTCCTGTCAAAGACAGATAAAAACAGAATTGTTTTTCACTTCTTTTGAGGTTTATGTAACTTCGTGTTTGGACTTTGCAGTGACAGTTTAGAGTTAAGTTGTCTGACAGTGTTTTATGAATACAAACTCCAGAATAGACTTCTAAAAGCATTAACATAACACTGAACAGTCAGCTGACTTGCAAGAAAAGACTTGTTTCTTATATCTGCAGTAATCAAAAGGATTTTTAACTGTTTGACACTACCATCAAAATACCAATATTGCAGTATATTTATATTAAGTGAGCAATAGAAAATGATCAGTGTGTAGACAGGAAAACTGCTGTGAGTGGGGTTCTCCTTATGTCCTGTTAGCCATGCAAGGGTTAGGAGGACCTAAATGAAGCTGGTCCTCCAAGCTCTGGCTATAGTTAATGAAGAGAGATATGTCATTCAGGGAATGATTCAGCGCATGAAATGCTAAGGTTCTAGACCAGTTAAGTGGTGTTTCCGTGAGGCAGGAGTGTAGCATTTATATCCTTCTGGATAAAATTACCCAAGAAAGTGTGAGATGCAGGAAGTGACCTTTACCAAGTGCTGCTAAGGGATTACAGCTTGAAATAAGGCCTTCTGCTTTAATCCACATAAACAACCTTTCCCAGCTCCAGATGAGGTCAGTGGCCATCTCTGAATTGAGGGATTGTTGGTCTCAGCCCAGAAGGAGACAACACATTCATCACTGCCATTTGAAGATATATTTGAAACCAACACTCATCACTAACAGACCATAAATAGTTATTAATTTAAATACTGTCAGCAAGAACAGCAAAGAGGAAATTTGTTTGAACATATTAAAAAGTAACAGCAGCAATACTAAACTCTTTGTTTTTTTGTCTGAAATAATGCATGAACAAAACAAATCATATAGAGATAAGTCCCCTTTTCAAAATCTCGAAATTATCAGGAGTTATAAAGTTTATCTGCATTGACAATTATCTTTCACTGAATTATCTTTCATTAGCTACAGTCTTTAAAGGCTGGCTGCTTTATTCAGGATGCTGCTTAGTATTTTGGAAGCTTGTAGTTTAAAAAGAATATTAATGTGCTTAGAAGTATTCTTGTGTCAATATCTCATGTTCCTTAAACTTGCCTCTTTCATTGCAAAAATGCTCCAACTGTTCTTACATCATAGTAATTCAAATTGAACTGTGCTATCAGCCTTTATATACTCTCTGTCCCATTTCAGCTGTTTGCAACCTTTAGCTTTGACAGAGCATGACTGAAACCTAAAGGCTTTGGTGACTTTTCACTTCACCTTGGCTAATTCTAGATTAAGATCCAGGACTCTGCTATGAGCAATACAGAAGGACTCTGAAGGTTCTCTGAATATAAAGTGAAAGTATGAAGTTGAGAGCCCATCAAATATGGATTAAGCATTGCCGGTCAGATTTTTAGCCTGAGATTTTACACTGGGCTATGAACCTGCTGTGGTAGAAAGCACTAAGTTTGCAATGGAGGTAAGCATCTTTTCTGCTTCACCATTTAGGATAACCAGGCTATACTGTTTCCAGAAGAGCAGAGAACTAACAAATGCTGCTTTTTGCTGCTGGGTAATCCCATGCCTTGACTAGAAATGCCATGTTACTTTCCTGTTGAATTGCCATGAAGATTGACAGAATAGAGTAGACAGGATACAGAATATATAGAAGTGGTTGGAAAGATTGGCACTGTGAAAGACTACTGTGATCATCAAATGAATTTGATGAATGGTGGTGTCCAGAAGATACCCAGATCCTCATCTGAATTAGTATATTTGGGTTCCTGCTCAATGATTTAAGTTGCATATTGGAGAAATCTTTAGACAATTTAGGCTCATGATCAGACAGCAAGAAATTTTGGTGCCCTAGTGCAGTCAGCAGCTGCCTGGCAGCCACCAGGAGTGCAGGTCACCATATACCCATACCTGTTTCCACATGAACTCTCCTTTCCCCTTACTCTTGCTATAGACCTGAGTGCTCCTCTATTCAGCAAGGGAGAACAGTGCTGTGCAAGTGTGCAGCAATAAGCTGAGGACATGCAATACAGTGTGTTTTAATTCAGGAGCTTTAAAACTCTTCGATTTTGCTCATTGGTTTCACCTAGAGAGGAGTCCTGTGATGATATTAACAGCTATAGTAATTAGCCTTCTATCAATCTATAGATGTACAAATAGCAGGAATATTGAAGTCTTAAATGTCAATCCAATGACTGGTAGTAAAGAAAATAATCTTATAATAAAGTATTTTTTTCCAAAATGATTGAATAAGTAAAGCAAAATTAAGGAGCACTGCAGTTTTAGTTGATAAAAGTCAATTGTTGAGATGGATGGAAATAAAGCAGTGTTACTTTTATAATTAAGTAAAAAAGTGAAACAAATTAATGTGCCTTTGCAAGTGTATTAGTTCAAGAACTAAGTGATAAAAATGGCCTCAATATATAACAACTTGTTTTTAATATAAAATAAACAATTTAAAATATTGCTGTAGATCATTTTTAAAAGAGAATTTATACCGCAAGGTACCTGTCATGGCTTATGTGTTTTTTGGCCTCCAGGAAAGAGCTTTTCCTCTTCTAACATTTCTAATACATAAAAACAGAGTCATATTATTCTCCTACAATGCAATTCTATACCATTTCCAATGGGGGAAAAAAGATTTACTGAATGCTGGAACAGCTGGCAAAGAAACAATAGCAATTATGAAATTATTAAATTAGGAGATTGCAACCTTCTAGTATATTATTAAGCCTTTTCTACTAATTTGAAAATGGAATATATTTTGTTTTACCAGCCTATCCAAACTTGTGCCAGCAGCAGTTGTAGGTCGCTCCTCTGGGTTATATGGTCTAAACCGGGTATTGAAGTTTTCAGGGACAGAACGGGAAGATCTCAGAGCAGGTGCTGGTTTAGGTTGGCCACATCCTTGGAAAATCTGAAAAAGACATTGTTGGTTATACGAAAATCATAAAAAAAAAAAAGAAAGCTAGTATTTTGTAGTTTCTTTATTCTTCCTTTTGTATATTTTAAACCAGATTTGATTGACATTTTTATAATAGTGAATTGAGTGCTTAGCCTGCATTAAAACTCCGTTTAAATAATTAAGCCTTATTAATTAATTGGTGAAGGTATAAAAACACATAGGGACCTTAAAATCCCCTTGATTTAGGACAACATCTTAATTGCTGTCTTTCCAGGAGGAGAAATGAGCAAAAGGATGTTCTTCGTGGCAGGACTTAGTTGATAACTGTTTTCACTTTTGTTAAAATGTGGTATTTACCCAGAATCAGAGGTCATTCATAATCCCTACAGCTCTTCCTACCTTGCAATCTTATTTGTAGTCTTAGAGAAAAGGTCAGTGATGGAACAGTCTTATAACTGGACAACTCCCTTATTCCCTACCAATCTCTCTGTAGAAGAGGGGTGAGGCACACTGAGTGAGCAATAGTGGTAATTATTTTCTGCTAGTCTGTTTGTTTTCTAGGTATAAAAAATAATAAGTTCAGGGTTATGAAATTTTTTATATGCTTTCATTTGGAAAAAAGTTTCAGTGTTATGTATCTGATGGGTACTAAAGTATACAGAGGACACTTTTGACTACTGGATATCAAATATATTTCCCAGAGGCATTGTCACACGAGTACGCATCAGAAAAGAGGTAGAATATCCACAGAGTTAAAATTTTCAAGTGCTCTTATGAAGTAGGATCCTAGGATGCCTTCATACTGATTTTTTCAGTTCTACAATCATCTTTCTTTTTTTTGTGACCATTGTATTTTGGCTGTTTCAGCATTTTGCCTTTATTCAGAAGAAAAAAAAAATTAAATGTCAGAATTTCTTGTAAGATATATTTTACAAAACCCTAATGCCAGGCGCAGACTGCCTGGATGAGCTTTATGGAGGTGAAAACTGTGCAGATGATGTGTTTTGATTGTAGGACCAAATTACTTCTTTTTCTGTGGCTGTGTTGGGTTTGGGTGGCCACGTTTTGATATTGGGGAGCTATGAGATGTCTTCTCTGAGAAGCTGCCAGAAGCTTCCCCCATGTCTGGCAGGGAAAATGCCATGCAGCTCCAGCCTGCTGCTGTTCAAGGCCAAACCAATCAGGAGTGATAGAAACAGCTCTGTGATAACATATTTAAGAAGGGAAAAAAAGTTATTGGATGGATGTAACTGTGGCCAGAGAAGAGCAAAGTGAGAATATGTGAGTAACAATTATGCAAACACCAAGGTCAGTGGAGAAGGAGGGGCAGGAGGTGCTCCAGGCACCAGAGCTGAGGCCCCTGCAGCCCGTGGTGCAGACCATGGTGAGGCAGCTGTGCCCCTGCAGCCCATGGAGGACAATGGGGGTGCAGAGACCCACCTGCAGCCCATGGAGGAGTCCCATGCTGGAGCAGGTGGATGCCCAAGAGAGGGCTGTGACCCATGGGAAGCTTGTGCTGGAGCAGGGTCCTGGCAGGGACCTGTGAACCTGTGGAGAGAGGAGCCCACACTGGAGCAGGTTTCCTTGTATGTCTTGTGGCCCTTTGGGGGACCCCTGCTAAAGCAGCTTGTGCCTGAAGGACTGCACCCCATGGAAGAGTGACCCATATTGGAGCAGTTTGTGGAGAACTGTTGACTGTGGGACAAACAGAGAAGTTCGTGGAGGACTGTCTCCCATGGGAGGAACCCTATGCTAGAGCAGTGGAAGGACCCATCTCCTTGAGCAGTGGCGGGAACGATGTGTGATGAACTGATTGTAATCCCCATTCCCCATCTCCCTGAGCTGCTGGGGGTGGAGTAGGTAGAGCTGGGAATGGGGTGGGGGAAGGTGTTTTTAAGATTTATTTTACTTCTCATTATCCTGCTCTGATTTTGTTAGTAATAAATTCAATTAATATCCCTGAGTTGAGTCTGTTCTGCCCATGATGGTAATCGGTCAGGGATCTCTCCCTGTCCTTATCTCAGCCCATGAACCTTTCATTATATTTTCTCTCCCCTCTCCAGATGCAGAGGGGAGTAATAGAGTGGCTTTGATGGCTGCCTGGCATCCAGCCATGGTCAACCCACTACAGTGGCAAATAAGACAACAAGCTCACAAGTTACGTTGTGAGCTTGATTAAAAAGACTCATATTTCACTTTCAGACTTTTATATTTTCTGCCTTGAGTGGTTCTGTCCTGAAGTAGCCATGGATGGTGTGACTTTTGTTTCTTTCAGGATAAATTACAATTGGCTTTCAGTTAGGTTTCCTGATGTTAATTTAAAGGCCCCAAATGATTCAAAATTTGCTGAAAAAATCTGATTCATACTAAATATGTGTCAAACCATCAGATCTGTTTTTGCTCAAAGTCCAGCAAGTCAGCTGTTGTATGGCCATTGGGATTTTTAATTTATGAGTGGAATACCATTTGGTCTGGTTTGCAAATATCTGTCTTAAGATTTTCTAGCCTCCCTAGTCATGAGGACTATTGGACAATACATTAACTTAATCAACAAAGAAAGGTGATTTTAGCTTGCAAAATTCTAGCCTTTTTTTCACCAGGAAAGAACCTTATTTTTCCTTTCTGAAGAAATTCAACAAAGATTATAGGATTACAGGATTCAGGATTTATACATGATTGTGTAGGATACTGTACAATTTAAAGGGCCAAAGATATATGTTAAGGGCATGAATTACACTTACAAAAGTTTACTTACATTTTTTCTGACTCAAGATAAGTGATATGGTGAAAACAATTGTTTATTTAGATATCTATGAAATCCCATTGACTCAACTAAGCAGTCAGGAATTTGCTTACAAAGGGACAATTATCCAAAACATGCAACTAGATTCTCGGGGGAAAGTGAGGGCACTTCTTAAATTTTCCAGTGTGTGACTGTTAGGCTACTTGTATGACCATGTGCTGCAACTGTAAGCCTCCATAATTTATATTTCATCTTTCTTATGACATACTGTAAAAAACCCAAAACAGACTTTGTGGCATTTAGCTTCATCCAAATAGTTGTAGCAAGTGGGTTTATATGAACAAAGTTATGTACAGTCAGACAATAACAGAGATGCAAACTAGATAGTAATTTTTACATCACAGAAGAAGAAATAACTTACTTTTTAAATGACCTGGCAGAAATGCAGTAAGAATACAATATTCAGTAACTAAATTTTGAGTGCAAGAGACACTTTTAAATTTGCATCCTGATATTAACTGACAGAACAGAAACTGTAAAGCTGATGACGGATATTAACAATTGCTTCCTAAGAAACACATGAAGTACTTGCTTCACCATGCTATTCAGAGATACTGAGCAATTTCTGGAAAAATATTTATGTGTTTGATTACATATGTTGTGAATTGGTAACATAAATCCACTCTCTTTAAAAAATTGCCTTTTATATATAATTGGTGTGGTTTGTTTTATCTGAATTTAGAGAGTGGATTCCATTTGAAATGAAGAAACCTGAATTTAGGTGTGTACATGTGTTTACATTTAAGTTATACATCTGAGCTTCAATTTTAGGCAGTGGAGGTCAAAACTTCCTTGAGTTTCTTTCTTATCAGCATCTATAGTAGTTCATCTTAACACAAAGCCATTCCCCATTGAACTGCAGTTAAAGCTCAAATGGACCAGATCTCTATGGTCAGGGATATGAACCAAGCAGTGAGAGCAAGTCAATAGAGCCAGTGAAGAATAACATCTACTGAGCTGACTAAATGGAGGTATCTACTTCAGGACTAGGATGTAGATACTGTAAAAAAAAAGAGTCCTTTTCCCAGGAGAACTTGAAGTTTTGAATTTTTGCAGGGGATATGGTTTGATCTCTATGAAGCCTTGAGTCATACTGTTATTTAGCCATGTGCCAGTTCTCACTGTTTCCAATTCAGTGTCTCTATGTGACTCTGCTCCATTGACTCATCTTCAGATAGAATAGCATTGATTTTTTACCTGAAATGTTGTTTTATTTTTCCTGCACAGAGCTCTGGAAAGAACACAGATAAATGAAGAGGTTTTCTTAATATGAAACTCGTGGACTATTTTAAGAAGAACCTTGGATGTAGTTCTGTGAAGATTTCCTCCTTATAAATAATGCATAGGTAGTCTGCTATGTCATGGAACTCATTCATCCATTTAGCTGAAGTAATTGCTAAGAAGGAACATATATTTATAGGTTAAAATGGCACATCCATCAGCTCAGATAAAAGCAGATTTAAGGCTTACTAAGGGAAACGCAGCTATGGGATAGACTTTATGAAAGTGGAAAAATCTTGTCATGGCAGCCAAATGACTCTTATTGCAGTCAAATGTATAGAACCAAAGTGTTTTAAATGCAAAAAATAGTCCAGTATGTTTGTGTAGCAATGAAGACATGATTATGCTGATGCAAACAGATCAGGAATTTCCTCCATTTTGAAAAAAAAAGGATGTTATTACATCTTTTCTGCTGTTTTTTGAGTTTTCCTCCACTTCTCGTGAATGAGCAATCTCTGCAGATGTCATTCATGTTAAAAGGGAGCAGATGTAGCATTTACCTTTTGAGTTGAAGCAGGAATGAAAGATAATGGTACTGATAGCCTTACAGGAAAATTGTGAAGGCCCTCAAAACATGCTTGTTTTGGCCAGGATTGAAATGAGCATTTATATGTTATGAGTCTCAACACGACTACCTGAGTTACCTCAGGGAGAATGAGGGTGAGAATAAGGTAAATGTGTGCTATGACCAGGTCTTGGATATGAGCTGAACCATGGGAAACAATATACAAAATGTAAAAATTTTGCCTGAGAAATAATCAACATGTTGCTGAGTGCTGAGTTTGTCACTATATTGTTCAAATACCAAAAAGGTGTCACTGGCGAATAACAAAAAGGTTTCAACAAAGAAGATATCCTGTCTCAGACATTACAAGAAAAAATCCAAGGTAAATCTATTGCACCCTGACTTCTGCCACAGGCAACCTTCAGGGAACACCACTGTAGTCTGGGTAGATCCAGATCACACAGCCTGCTAAAAGGTATTGATGTCTTGGGAGGCATCTCAGGCAGCCCAGGCTAATTGTTTTGCACTCTGTGTGGTTTGGTTTGCAGAAGGTGCTCTCTAAGAATGGCTGCAGTTGAATGATGAATCTATGGAAACTGCTTTTGATGATCTTCAGTCCTTGTCTTTTTTTGGAGAAGGGAAACTTCGGTCTGATTCAGAGCACATAGATTTCTCTTGCCTTGGGCCTTGGGCCTTGAGGTCTGACTTTCTAGACCATTGATCCTTTTTTGACAAGTATCTCCAGTTATCACAGCTGTCAGGAATGGGACTTTCCCTGAGGCAAAATAAGGACCTTGTGTGGCTGTCATTCAGGGACATGACAGATGTGCAGGGTGAGCAGCCATGAAGCTTAGAGCTTTGGAATCAGACTTTCTAGACCACCAGTGCTGAACATAAACTGCAGACAAATATTAGGAAAACAGAAAGATTGCAACCTCAGGATGAATTGGATCTTAACATAATACTAGTACCTGGTTAATGTGAACTGTGCTAGAAGAATCAACCACAATCATGACAGAAACAAGAAAAGTTACTGGCCTAGGAACAGAGATGCTCCATTTTATGCAATGACAGATACTGGGATGTGGCTGAGTCTGTATGTCCTTGGTTGGAAGTACAAAAATGGAAGAGGTACATGTGGCATCTCTATAATTCTCTGTCTCGATATTGATGTGCATGATCAAAAGTGGAAGACAGAGGGTTTTTATCTTCTAAGGAAATGAAAGACAAGGAGTGAACTCAAGCCATAAGCCTTGACTGTCTGCACTGATTAATTATTAACTTGTTGGCTATTTCTTGGACTGCTCCAACTTGCTCTTGGCAGAATGAAACAGCTCCAGAGGTAGCTCTCAGCAGTACAGAAATGAATCAGGCTGTGACACTTTGGCCCCAAGATCAACCACGGTCCTTTTCCCCCTTTTATTTATTAGTATAACTGTAACCATGAAGACTATTTCTCAGAAAAATAGTGCTGAAAAGAAGGTGCATATTTATAGGGAAAAGATATTGGATAAGGCCTTCAGTACTACATCAAGTGAAGAATTGAGGGCCAAACCATAAAAATGGAGACTTAGAAAGTTTATTCTGTATTTTTCTGCTGATGTCTAAAATTGAAGACTTCATTCACATGAGAGTATGCATTGTTACTTATTTATATACACTTAATATGTTGGAAAGTGTACGTTGTTGCTCACTTAATTGTGCCTCTATATGGACAGTAATGTACAGTCACTGTATTATATAAAAAAATCTATTTTTCTCAAATAGACTTCAATATATAATTGCAGCTGTTATAATACAAAATATAATTTTGTAATACAAAGACAAATTGATAGTGCAAGTTAATGTTAATGACTTTTGGAATAGGGCAATTTTATATAAATATTTGAAACAGGAGTGTATGGATTTTGGATTAAATGAATTCTGGGTCTTCGGCCCACAAAGGGGATGTAGTAGTAGAGCTCCTTGAGGAAGAAACTTTTTGTTTTCATTTTTTCTACTCTTTTTAAAAGAGAAACAACATTATACAGTGTGGTCCAAAATTCTGCTTTTTCAGCATAGAGCCTTCTCTCAGACATCAACCAGATTTTTAGGCAGAAAAGGCTGCATGTCAGTGGTGAAAAATAATCTATGTGTGTGTGGGTGTTGCAGGCATAATATTATTAGTGTGTTGCCATTTTCCCACTATAAAAAGGCACTGACTGACTTGTGGAAAAATAGCTGTGATTCCTAGTCACCACTTTTTTCAGTAGGTATACTCAAATACAAGATACAAAATTGTTTGAAGAAAGAGAAAATAACATGATTTCAACACCCTGCCTGAAGCTTTCTGAGCAGCATCTCAGAATAATTGACAAGCATGGCTTTTCTCCCACATTAGGTCTGCAATTGCATTCCATGCACCCCATTACATCTGGCAAGGTATCTGTCATTTTCACTGAAGCTCTAAGTGGTCAGTATGTATAGGGGGAAAAATTAGACAACAGAGGACTGATTCGAAGTCTACTCGTTTATCATCTCTACGGATCTGACATGGCAAAGAAGAGCACAGCACTAAGCCCAAAGCCTTTGCCTTCTTATACATTTTTTTAAAGAAAAAAGCATTTTCATGTGACCTGAATAAAGATTGATATAACCAAGAAGATCAAGGAAATCATATTTCAGGAGACACAGAAATACACAAAGGTCCCTCAAGGAGAGACAGCTCTGTTATCTATGAAAATATAATACAATAAATTTTGCTGATATAATTTCTTTTCTGTTCTGCAATATTTAAAAAATTATTGACTAAGGTTTCTCTTAGAGGAAAAGCTTTTGCATTGCAAATGGCATTGCAATCACTCTCTACAGCAAATATTTTTGAGGGGCAGGAGAAACAGTCTGCTCTGCTATAAATGAGTAGTGAGATGAGCTCATGCCAATATGTCATTGGACTCTGGCAGGGGATGCAGCTTCCCAACTAATAGGAAAACTGTGAAAATCAAACAAGTAAAAAGGAAAATTATATACACTTGGGCCTTCAGCGAGTTTTCAGTGAAAATATTTTTTGTTAGGGAAGGGCTGAGTTTGCTGAAGCTAGCCTTTAATTCCCAAAATATTTGGGATCACTTGATCACTGCTGCCAGAACAAAGTCTCCTCACGCAGGATGTAGTCTGCTTTTAAAATCCAAGAAACATCATGTAGGTTGAAAGTAAAAAGCATCTTGAAAGAAGCCCTTAAAGACCTGTAGCACTGGGGCCATAAAAAACATCTAATTTGGGTTGGCAGGAAGAATATTAACCTCAGCCTCCTGCCTTTTGACCCACATTTTTCCCAGCTACAGCAGCTTCCTTCCATGCAATGGAAATTCACTGACTCAGATGGCAATCTGGCCAGCACCCAACTGACTACTGGGAGTTAAATGCAAGACAGACACTCCTAATGCAGAGAATGTGGCAAACTGTTGACTTTAGAATTTCAGCAACAGTGCACTGATGAGTATTAAGAGAGAGCCATTAATTGTTGGCTATTGGCTCAACAGCACCTGCTACTGAATTTGAAGGATCTTATTAACAGGGGTTCAGAGGTGATGGTGATCTGTGTATACACACACACATTAAAAATGGAAAGGAGGAAGCTGGTATCATTACCTCTGTTTATCTTTGTGTCAGAATCCAGACAAAACTCTATCAAACTGAGGTCTGGTAATCAGAGACTGTCCAATGTAATATTTCCCCTGAGTGGCTATTAAAGGAGGTTAAATGGAACATTTTGTGTATTCACCTCAAACACATTGCACTTCACTCTGACCTAGACAGATCAAAATGTGTTTGGAAGCTAATATGGAGAATCACAGATGAGACACGAGTGGAAGTTATCAGGTGTACTCTGCAGGCTATTGCTTACAGAATTACTGCTGATTTTCAGCACTCTCTATTTTCCTTAAATCTCTTACAGCTATTAATTTGAAGTTTAATAAATGGTAGCTTTCTTCCTTCCACTTCCTTTTGAAAAGTTCGAGCTTGTTTAACTGGACGAAGAATTCAAAGGCAGTCTGGTAAACTGTTGAACAAAGAAAAGCAATTTCTGGTGGTCTGGACAATCTTTCTTAATAGTCTAGACAGAAAAACTGGTGGAGATGTTTTCCCCCCGCGCTTGTGGCATTCAACAACAGAGAAGGCACGACTCACACAGTACCTTTGCTGACACCTGCATGCTGTTCTCTTGCATGTTCATGATGGCTTCAGAAATCTTGACATCAATAGGATCCATGACTGATTCAATGTTGAATGGTCCCTCTAATCTCTCCGCTACCAGAAGCATAGCATCTGTTAAAACACAAAGCAGCCATTCCCTTAAAGAAGGGATACCTTTGGGTGCCTCAGGCAGACCAGTGTTGCCAGCTGTAGGTGTGGGTACTGAGCACTCCTGAGCAGGAGCCTGTGGGGATGTGTGGCAGCAAGAGTGTGAAGCCTGCAGGGCAGCTTCCCAGCTGCCAAAAATATCTTCTTCTACTGCTGCCACCACAAAAAGAGGAATAAAGACTGTGAAAGTTAGCTTAATGTTAGTTGATATGGCATTACTGAGCTTGGGGTAAAATTATTTTACACAGTTTCACATCACTTGAAGCAACCAGTGCTCTGAAGTGTACTTATGTAATCTCCTTCCCAAGAAAAACCAGGATGATAGAAATGAATCCTTGGTGTATGTTCTTAGAGTTTTTGTGGGATGATGAAAACTTTGATATGATATATCAGGGTGTTATAATTAAAGCAACTGTTCTTTCTGACCTTAGTGATCTCATTTTCTTGCAATATGAACAGCAGATGAATATTGGATTTCTGCCATAGTATATAGGTATAAACCATGTTTGCCTTGCTACATTTTCAAAACATGGTTGTAAGCTGCATGGAGAAACATATTCTTTGTATGTTTTGAATTAAAAAAAAAGTTTGCTTAATTTATATTAGAGCCCCTCTCCAAAATAATTTAAAAGTTTTCAGCATCTAATTAGCTTTAAACAGATGCCACTTGTAACTTTAATATGATAACAAAAATCTTTCTTTGTGGAGAAAGCTTGGAGCACCCTGTAGCCCCAATAGCAGTGTTTATTAGCTCCACGCTTGGCTGAAAGTCACAAAACTTTATTCCAACCTGTGTGGCCATCTTCCCCCTCCCCACAGAAGCACATGTGCATGGAGGTAGGGGAAGAGGTGGCTGGTGTCTCAGCCAAGCAGCTGAGACACACACTCCCGTGCATAGCCTCATCTGAGGGCAATATGTTGTTTATGTGCTGTCAATGCATGCCTAAAAATCCCACTGAAACTAGAATTACTTGGCATGTAGTACCTAAGCACTTTTGCAAATTTACATCTAATATTTCACAGTACTTCTAGGCCGAAAAGAGTGTAATGGCAGTTATTTGGTGTGGGGCACTTGCTCCTAAAGGTGAGAAGTGGTGAGATGATAGGAAATTGGTTTCAAACAGAGATGTTGTTTTGCCTGCACATTGTTTTAAAATTCTTTCCAGTGGGAAATGGTGAAAACAGGAACTACCTCTGATAGAGGAAACAGTTTTCATACGCACAGAGACATGCATACATATACGCATGCACACACATATACTTACAGATTCCTGCAATAAGCCATTTTTCCACATGCAAAGATAATATCTAAGTGTGGACTGCTATAAAGGATTTTCTTCCTTACACATTGAGTGACTTGTATAAAACATTTATGCTTTAGCACTTAGTGAACAATGTGTCTAAATCCTAGATGCCACAATCAGTACTAGCCATTGCTAGGGCACGGGTCTTGATGGCTGGATTTTGATTGTTAAATTCAGGATTAGAATAAAGATTGGGGTAAATGAATAAAACAGTGATGAGGAGGTGGTTGGGGTTTTTTCTTTTGGTTTGGTTTGGTTTTTTTTGTAGACTACAGCTTAAGGACAGGTACCTCTTTGTACAAGTCCACTTTAGTTTGGAAACTAGTAGGTTGGACAAGTCTAGCGCTAAGCTCTAGTACATGTTTTGGATCAGGGACTGTGTTGAAACAGCATTCAGTAAATAGGTAGTTGCTGCAGACCTCTCATGAGAATGGGTAGTGGCTTGAATCTACTTGCTGTTTCTTCTGATGGCATGGGACACTAGTTCTGAATTAAACCTTGAAGTGAAATCTCAGATATGTGGCAGAAAAGTGCATCATCCTTAACTGCACAAGAACTACAGCTTTGATTACAGAAACAGCCTTTCCTCAAGCCAAGTGCCTTCAGCTTCAAAACTAATAGCTCTAGGAGATGCAAACTAAAAATCTCTTCCTGGTTTAGAGAGCTTGTATCTTTAGAAAGATATCCTTTGGTTCATCAGCTTTTATTTTCTGAACTTTAAACCTAGTCTTTACATATATATATATATATATATATATGTAAAGATGAGATTTTGTTATGTTGGGCTTCTTTCTTTGATATAGTATGGTATAGGTCTGATGGTGAGTTCAAGAACTTGGGTTCAAATTAAGGTTAGAGTCCAGTATTATATTTCAATTGCATGGGCTATAGATCTATGCTATATAGAAAGGAAAAGAAAGGAAAAGAAAGGAAAAGAAAGGAAAAGAAGAAAAGAAGAGAAAATGAAGAAAAGAAGAGAAAAGAAGAGAAGAGAGCAAGTAAATCCCTGCTTGTCCATATTCATTAACTGCTTGTCTCCTTCTCTGATTTGGAATGAGTCTGAACCACTCCAGGTAACTATTCTCAACCCAAATCTGTGGAGAAGCTAGCCTGAAGCAGTGAGGGTGTGAACCAACAGTAACACTTGTCATTAGATCCTTGTGATCTCTTACTTAGTTGTATCTATAAGGATATGACTAAGGAACCATGGGTTAAGGGAGAATATGATTTGAAATATTCACACCTTTACTGATGACAGGTACATCTTTATATCAGCAGTTTGTATTTTTATTTTGGGGTTAGTGGGACAGGACTAATGCTAAACTAAAGGCCTATAGAGGGACATATTTGAAGAGGAAGAGTGTGAGAAATGGATTAAATGTTGCGACGAGAGATGCTTGAAGGGCTGAAGTAAAACTGGTTCTTCCTGAAACATTATTTCTGAGGTTGACACAAGTTGTGCTTCCAGTTAAGGCTCATTTTAGGGATCAGCTCAGACTAGAAGTCTTGGGCAATTGCACAGTTCAGATGAGTTCTTGCACAAATGGAAAACTAATGTTGTTTGAGGACTCATTTTGTCATCAGTTTCAGCAGCTGTGTGGGGCCATGGCTGATTTAGCAGTGACCGGGCTGCTGGGTTACTCCTGTTTCCTTCTGGTAGGAGTACTACAAGCTCAGTTGAGCAAAAGACGATGAGCAAGTGCCACTTCTATGAATGCCAAAATGATTTTCTTAGTCTCTGTCTGACTGAGCTCTTTCTTCTACCTTTTCTCTAACCATCATGTTGTTCATAATATTAAGTCAAACACATCTAGATGATACCTGACAGCTGTAGACTAAGAGAAGCCTGGAAGAACTTAATATAGTCTTATATTGTAACTGTGCAGGCCCCTTGGGAACATAATCACTGCTGTATTTAACTAGCTTCAGTCTACTAATTTTTTGAGTTAGCCCTCAGATTTAAATTAAGACTGAATATTTCATCCTTAACATTGATTTTTAGAAAGAAACACCCCACAATGTTTAAGGTGAATTGCTCCCTTGAAAAATATTTCCTCAGCTCATTAGATTGAATCCTCGTTTGCCAAACCTAACCCTCAGTCCAGTGCTAAACCTTATTATTCACCTGTACTGTTCTATATGAACACATACAATATATACACACTAGCTATTCTGTGCAATTGAGTGAAATGGAAGTTGTTACGTTGAATATAGTGAAAATCAGATGAAATGTAATGATCTGAGATTTATGACAGAACAGTCAAAATGTTGTAATGGTCCTTACCAGACAGTAGCTCTTCAAATCTATAATCATGTATCAACAAACACAACACTCTTGTCCCAAGTCCTTTTTTTTGTCTCATAAAAATGTTGTAAATATTATTACATGAGAAGCTGGAAAGATTTCAAATGAAGTTAAGAAAATCTATATGCCTCAGCCTTGAAATAATAATTTACAAGAACAGAGCTTTGAACTGGAAGAAAGCCGACCTTAGTTCTATGTGACTCTGTGTGTATTTAAGAATTTCTCAATCAGGTCAAATAGAAGATATGAGGAGCTTAGTTATTGTTTGTGCCATAAAAATCCAAAAACTGATTAATTGACTACCTGGGGGTTTTTATCTTGTTAATACACTTAGACTGTATTGTTTAATTACATGTTTTTTATTTTTACCTCTTTTGTATTTTAAAAATCTGCTTTATCAGGACATCTCTTCCCCCTCCATATATATATATAGCACTTGGCAAAAAGCTGGCATCTAGTTGCCAGCTAGGGTGAGTGGATCAGGATCTCTGTTTAGGTAAGTAATTCTTGCATTTTGGGTTTTTTAGGGACTTGGAAACAATTAACCTGACTAATTGCTCACTTGAGGACACAGACTTGCAAAATGGTCCTGAGAAAGTACAGAGCATATGGCATACCAGATTCACCATCAGTGCCACTGCTCTTGAGCTCTCCTAGATGCATGTTGCTCAAAACAGGAGTGGGGACCTTCCTGATGCAGTAAAACACCCATGTCTACTGGAGTCCAAGGTTGTAGTCCCAGGGACCCCAGAATGTTTCTCCTGGCTGAGCACAGCAGCTCTCTTTAACTGTTTTGCATTTCCTTGTCCACATCAAGAAATACCATAGGTATTTGGCTTTTAGAAGGACATTATTTAATTTTAAGCAATATATAAGAAAGAGATCCTGCGGAAAGGATACTGATTTATGAGATATCCAATAAGTGAAAAAAACCCCAAAACTAGACTGAAATACAAAGTTCTTGTAAGAACAATCATTGCCTCCTTTTTCTTGTCACCCTTCTATCATCAAGAAAGTGCAAGGAGGATCTGATAGGGAAGACTCAGGAGGCTGATAAGGAAATGCATTTTTTGGGTCTCTGTGAGTTTGGCTGTGACATCAGTTTTTGCTTTCATGCACACAGTTGCTCTTCTACTTCAAAATTATCTGTGAGGTTCTAGCAGTGGCTGAGCTTTCCTCAGGGTCACCCAGAAAAAGATCTGTGGATGAAGTCTCTATAAATGTTGTTTTGTCAGGGAGACAAAGAATGGTAAAATAAAAAATTGCATGCCCTTCACAAAATTTTAAGGTATATTTTGTTTTGGAAAAAAAAAAGGAGGAAGATCTTATCTTAAATTTCTGATTAGGAGTTTTCTATATTTTTCTAGTCTCCTATATGTGGTCTTACATTTACTTAAGAAGAATTGTGAAGTGCTTGTTCACATACTTGCTGGTGAAAGAATGTTAGGATAAATTTTTATTTGGGAAGCTTCAAAGGATTGTCTATGGACAAGTCCATGCATTGCAGACTAATCAGTTGTAAACAGCCTGAGCAACTTGTTGCAGTTGACTATGACCTTGAGAGTGGCAATGACTGTTTTGGAAAAGGATATAACTATTGATATGATGGACTGCAAGGCAGGGATCATTTAGTAGCTTCCCAACCTTCTGACCAAGGGCAAGGGAAGGCAGAAGTTTGGATTGTGTTTAGTAGGTCACATAGGCAAAACTCAGTGAGTTTTCCATCATGACACTAAATATAGCATATATAGTGGTCATAAAATCTTTGAAGCGTTAGATGGTAAACTAATGAAACAAATTAAAAACTAAAAATTGAAAAGTGAAATATGGGTACGTATTGACTTTTTACAAATATAATAACAGTGGAAATACATTCCTGTAATACTCTGCCAAAACTTTTACTGCTAGATTCTGATTTACTAAGAAAATTCAAGAAGAGGGAAGTAAAACTCTACCTCACATTTAAAGGAGATGAGAGTAAGGAAATCAGAGTAAGGCATGGCAGTAATGCCAAAACTGCTGTTTTTCTTAGGGCCCATTGTTCCTTTTTCAAATTATTATTCATATGAGAACAGTGTATGGTTCTTTTCTGATGAGGCTAAATTGACAGATTTCCTCTCTGACTATCATTAAGCTCTACATATGCTTTGGCATATTAACATAATTTTCTACATTCTACTTTTTTTTTTTGTAAATGTGGGAGAAGGTACTTTTCTTAAAACTCATGTTTGCACCTGTGCAAAGGCAATCTCAATATTCCTCTTTTGGATATTCAGTTATCAATATCCAGTTAAGCTTCTCTGTGAAGGTATGCAGGGAAATGACTAGTCTCTGCTTGAGAAAAACATGAGAAACTGCTGTATGTGAGGTGAAACTTTTCTGGAGGCAAAAAGTATCAGCATATGTAGCTGAACAAAACAAGAAGCAATGGGGAAAAGGTACCTGGGATTGTTTACATGGGAGAAAAGAAGGGCAAAGAAAGAGATGGATTAAGGTGAGGTGAGGAAGAAGCTTGGGATAACTCAGGGAAGAGAGCGTATGTCCTGCTAGCAAACTTCAAGCTGATGGATGATCTGGCAAGTAGGAGACCAGCTGCAGGAAAGGGCTGACACTTGGTGAAGGGTTTAGGTCTGGGTACAGAGTCTGGATGGTCATGAGGTCCAGGCTATGGTTCAAGGGAGTTGGTTTAAGAGGTCGGTATGTGAATAAATGTGTCTGCATGCATTTCCCTAATGAACTGCCACAGCTGCAGTCCAATAGGGATCTATCCTTCTGAGCTTACAATTTCTGTAGATCTTCCTGGAGCAAGGAGTTCTTCAAAGAAGTAGTGGAGAAGGATGCACTCCTGAAGGTGCCCACCTTTACACAGTACAACCAAGATGTGGAAGACTCCATTTCAATTTTGTTTTACTTCAATTTCTTTTTACTTGCTGGAAAAACACCCTAACTACCTCTGCTATTCTTAAGTGCCCAATAGTTCTCCTTTCAAAGCTGTTTCTATGGAATCCTTAGCTACTCACCTGGACAAAAAGACTGGTCTCTATCTTAGTATTTAAGACACATTATTAAGAAGGTGTGAGTCCAGTTTTCTGGCTCATGTTTGTAGGACGGCTATCTGAAGAATGATGTAATGAGTAGGTCAAAAGTTCTTTCAGGAGGGACTGGAATGCAGAATCATCCCTTCTAGGTTAATTACCAACTAATTAAAAAGGCAAACTTTAAAAATGCATACAGATAATCAGATCTAGTTTTTTGTTATCTACGTTTAATTTCAGTTATAAGAATTTGCAGATTTAACAATTAAAATGTGAGGTTTGATATTTCTGATCAGCTATGTAGCCATGTTCATTCATGACAGTATCACTTACTCTTCCCATAAAAAAAGGGAAAAAATAATTGTCAACAGTATTAATAAACTAAAGTTTTCCATAAGCAGTTCTATAATAATGGAGAATTTTTCATTACTCCTGCTAGGTTTTTATCTGTCTCTCACATAGAGTAACTCAAGAAATTAGTTTAATATCATGTACAATATATGTATGAAAACATTATTGACATGCAGTTGTCATCTTTTTGCATCTGACAGAAACAAAATGAATTTTGTTGGGTGAACTGCAATTTTGTTAGAGTTTTTTTGAGCATTTCACATAACATAAATTTTTCTTCCATGTTTAAAAAAAATGACTATATAAAAATGACTTTTCTTCTTTTTCTTTCTATAACTTTGATCAATTCTACAGAGTTTAGTACACTGTTATTGGCGGCCGCGGGGTCGCTCCCGCGGTTCTCGCGCGGCCGCGGGGCCGCCCCCGCGGTTCTCGCGCGGCCGCGGGGCCGCCCCCGCGGTTCTCGCGCGGCCGCGGGGCCGCCCCCGCGGTTCTCGCGCGGCCGCGGGGCCGCCCCCGCGGTTCTCGCGCGGCCGCGGGGCCGCCCCCGCGGTTCTCGCGCGGCCGCGGGGCCGCCCCCGCGGTTCTCGCGCGGCCGCGGGGCCGCCCCCGCGGTTCTCGCGCGGCCGCGGGGCCGCCCCCGCGGTTCTCGCGCGGCCGCGGGGCCGCCCCCGCGGTTCTCGCGCGGCCGCGGGGCCGCCCCCGCGGTTCTCGCGCGGGGCCGCCCCGGGGTCCCGCGCGGGGCCGCCCCGGGGTCCCGCGCGGGGCCGCCCCGGGGTCCCGCGCGGGGCCGCACGCGGTCCCCTCCCCCCCCCCAGCGGGAAAGGAGAGAGGGAGCTTCGCCGGCGTGACCTTGTGCCCTCGTGAGAAAGGAGAGAGAGGAGAATTGAAGCCTCGGAATACACAGAGGTTTGCCGGTCTGGTTTGGGGAGGGGGGGGTAACAAGGAGGCTGTGGGGGTCCTCGGACTGGAGGGTGGTCAGGTAAGTAGTGCGTGGGAAGATATGAGGAAACACGGTGGGGGGAGGACAAGATCAGAGTGGATAATAGTTTCCTCTGGGGCTTGGAGATCTTGGTCAGGCTGGGGCCTAGAGAGGGCCTCGAGCCCTAGATGGGTACGGTGGCCAGAACAGTTTCGCTCGTTTGTTTGTTTTTGGCTCACCCGTGGCTACTGCCCAGGTTTGGTATGTCCTGGATTTATCTGTTACATCCTGTAAGGTTGGTCAGGACAAAGGGCTGATCCCGGGTGCTTCCCTGGGATTGAATATAGACAGATGGCAGAAAACTAGGTAGTGTAAGACTTGGCCTAATCGTTTTTAATAGTAAGAATGCAACCTGTATACCCCTATGTGGTTGCGAGCTACGCTGGCGATGGTACATGCCTTTGGTAGGGTCGCCCATGCCAGACAGGTCAAAACTATAGGGTCAGATACAATAAATCTGTGGGTAGGATGAGCTCATTAGCCTTCTGGCAGTCATCCTAGGAGAAGGACAACTCTAATCCCAAACCCGGGCAGATGGAGCTCGCTTAGCCCTGTAAGGCCATCCATCTAAGAGAAGGTCACTCTAATCAAACCTACATCCTGAGGACCTCACTGCCACCGTCCAAGCTCGCTTGGCCCTGGCAGATGAACCTCAGGACTAAAGGGTGGGTTCAGTTCCGCGCATACTGCATCTCACCTAAAAAATCCATTGCGCAGGCTTGAAGGCTTTACCCACATGCAAAAAGTCCTGTAGCGACGGGCGAGGGTCGAAACGGCAGGTGAAAGATGCACTGGGAGCCGCAGACTCAACCCTGCATGCAGGCGGTTCAGGATATTGGTCATTTGAGACTGACCGGAGATGACAGTCTCTTGAGGCAGCACCCTGAACGACCAAGCAGCCTTTCCAAGGACAGCACTGCTTGCTCCACTCGGAGAGGGGCCTAGAAAAGGTGGCCTAAACAAAGCTCATCTCCACTTTCACCCGGTTGGTTAACCGCAGACCAACGGGCATCTTCCTCCAATGCGGTCGCACAAAGAAAAGTCAAAGGCACGCACCTGCCTCCAAAGGTGTACCTAAATTAACTCTAGCATGTTGGAACGTCAGAACCATGCTCGATTCTGCAGATAGCGGACGTCCTGAGCGTCGGTCTGCCCTAATTGCCCATGAGCTGGCTCGTCTCAACATCGACATTGCCGCTCTCAGTGAAGTTCGCCTTCATGAAGAAGGCAGCCTCAGAGAACATGGTGCCGGTTACACACTCTTTTGGTCAGGCAAGCCCAGAACCGAAAAACACCTCTCAGGAGTCGGCTTCATGATCAAAAACTCTATTGTTCCTAAACTCGAAAATCTGCCGACAGGTCACTCTGACCGCATTATCTCCCTACGCCTTCCACTAAACAACAAGCAACATGTTGTCATCTTTAGTATATACGCCCCAACTCTCCAAGCTGACCCTGCTGAAAAAGATAAATTTTACACTGACCTGCGCCTCCTTACCCAAAAGGTCCCTGCAGACGATAAGATCATTATCCTTGGTGATTTCAACGCCAGAGTAGGCAAGAATTTTGAAGCTTGGAAAGGTGTATTAGGCAAGCATGGTGTTGGAAACTGCAATGATAATGGTCGACTTCTGCTAGAATTCTGTGCAGAGCAACAACTCACCATCACTAATACTATCTTTCAGCAGAAAGATAGTCTGAAGACAACCTGGATGCACCCCCGTTCTAAGCATTGGCACCTCATCGATTATGTCCTGGTGCGACGGAGAGATGTCCGCGATGTCCACCATACCCGCGTGATGCCCAGCGCAGAATGCCAAACAGACCATCGGCTGGTGCGCTGTAAACTCAATTTCAAGATCAAAATCAAACCAAAAAGGGGCAGCATCCCAAGGAGAAAACTCCAAGTTAACAATCTCCAATCAGCCACAGTAAGAGACAGTTTCCAGGCAAACCTTCAAACTAAGCTCGATAACATTCCCAAAAATTCTGCAGATTCCTCTCCTGAAACAATCTGGCATCATATTAAAAACAGCATCCTGCAATCCTCCGAAGAATCCTTAGGGTTCTCCCTCAAGAAGAACAAGGATTGGTTTGACGAAAACAACCAAGAAATCCAAGACTTGTTGAGGAAGAAGAGAACCGCCCACCAAGCACACCTTGCACTGCCATCCTGTCACGCAAGAAAAGCAGCCTTTCGTCTCGCATGCAGCAAGCTCCAACAGAAACTCCGTGACATCCAGAACAAATGGTGGATTGATCTAGCTGAAAAAACTCAATTATGCGCAGATACAGGTGATCACAAAGGCTTCTATGAGGCCTTGAAAACAGCATACGGGCCTACATACCAGGTACAAAGCCCTCTACTCAGCGCTGATGGTCAAACACTTCTGACAGATAAAACCTCCATTCTGAATCAATGGTCTGAACACTTTCAGACTCTTTTCAGTACCAACCGCACAGTCCAAGACTCAGCAATTCAGTCCATCACACAACAACCAGTAAAGTATGAATTGGATACTGCCCCCACTTTAGGAGAAACCCTCAAGGCCATACAGCAGGTGAAAATTGGCAAGGCAGCTGGGATTGATGGAATTCCACCTGAAATCTGGAAACATGGGGGCCCTGCACTCCACACCAAATTCCATGAGTTCGTGGTGCGCTGTTGGGAACTCGGCGAACTACCATCTGACCTTCGTGATGCAGTCATCATCACCTTGTATAAGAAGAAAGGAATTAAATCTGACTGCTCAAACTATCGTGGTATTACTCTGCTCTCCATTGCTGGCAAAATCCTGGCAAGAATACTCTTGAACAGACTAATACCCACTATAGCAGAAGGTATCCTTCCTGAAAGTCAGTGTGGTTTCAGAGCCAACAGGAGCACCACAGACATGGTATTTGTCCTCAGACAACTGCAAGAGAAGTGTAGGGAACAGAACAAAGGTCTTTATGTAACCTTTGTCGACCTCACTAAGGCTTTTGACACTGTGAGCAGAAAAGGTCTGTGGCAGATTTTGGAACGTTTAGGTTGTCCCCCTAAATTCCTCAAAATGATCATCTCACTCCATGAGGATCAGCATGGCCAAGTCAGATATGGCAACACACTTTCTGAGCCCTTTTTAATTAAGAATGGTGTGAAACAAGGCTGCGTTCTCGCTCCTACCCTATTCACCGTCTTCTTTAGCATGATGCTCCAAAGGGCCACAGCAGACCTCAATGATCAGGACGGTATCTACATTCGATACCGTACTGATGGAAGTCTATTCAATCTAAGGCGACTGAAGGCCCACACTAAGACCTTAAACCATCTTGTCCGGGAGCTGCTTTATGCTGATGACGCCGCCCTTGTTGCCCACACAGAAGCAGCTCTGCAGCGTTTAACATCCTGCTTTGCAGATGCTGCTGAGCTCTTTGGGCTGGAAGTCAGCTTAAAGAAGACAGAGGTCCTCCATCAGCCTGCACCTCAGGATGTCCCCCATCATCCCCACATCACCATTGGTCAATCAGAGCTCAAATCAGTCCAACAGTTTAATTACCTCGGTAGCCTCATCTCCTCAGACGGTAAGATTGACGGAGAGATAGACAACAGATTAGCAAAGGCATATAGTGCTTTTGGAAAACTCCATAAAAGAGTATGGCGTAATAAACACTTGAAGAAAAGCACCAAGATCAGTGTTTACAAAGCCATAGTGTTGTCTACTCTCTTATATGGATCTGAATCATGGGTCATCTACCGCCACCACCTGCGTCTCTTAGAACGCTTCCATCAACGCTGCCTCCGTACAATTCTAAACATCCATTAGTCAGACTATGTCACCAACACATCTGTTCTAGAGCAAGCAGCTATCACAAGTATTGAGGCCATGCTGATGAGAACACAGCTGCGTTGGGCAGGTCATGTCTCCAGGATGAAGGACCACCGCCTCCCTAAGATCTTGCTTTACGGTGAACTTGCCACTGGCTGCCGCATGAGAGGAGCCCCGAAGAAAAGATACAAGGACTCCCTGAAACAACATCTCAGCCTTGGCCATATTGATCACCATAACTGGTCTACTCTGGCCTCAAATCGGGAGGCCTGGAGACACACCATCTATAACGCAGCTGATGCCTTTGAGAAAGCACGCAGGATCACCCTCGAGGAAAAAAGGCAACGCAGAAAGAACCGTGTATTGCAGAATACACCATCTAAGGAGTCTTTCTGCTGTGCCTTTTGCAATCGGATATGTCTGTCACGGATTGGCCTCATAAGCCACCAGCGCGCCTGTAGCAAATGTGGATAGAGCCTTCCCAAATCTTCGTTCGCGAAGCCCAGCCATGAGTACACTGTTATTAGATTATATTTTATTTTTGTTCATGTAGACAAAAAAAATAAAATAGCGAGGACTAGGAACAATGGCAATCCCTGTCTACTATTCTTATTTTTCCACTATGCTATACTAGCTGGATGCAAGCTGTTCTTCTGAACTGGACTTTTAGCAAATGTTATTGCTAAATGTTGAGGATTCTGTCTGAATGTTTGACATGCATCCATTAATAAAATGTAGTACATTTATAAAATCTTTATCTTGTTGATGTTTCCATATGCCAAGAGATGTCACAGAAAATGTTAGTAAATGAAAGAATCCCCATTGATGCATGCCTGTGTGCTACCTGCTATAAATTAAATTTGTATTAACATAGACTAGTGTTCACAATTCTTTTAAGATAGGTGGAGTTTGGAACACTGAAAAAAGTCTATCTTTTTGACTCTTTCTTGATGAGATAGGGTCAAATGGTTGAAGACAACAAATAATAGCCTGAAATTTCCTGTTTAATGCATCCTTTCCTCAGTAAAAATCTCCTGGGTATAGAGCTTGCATTATCTTGGTACAGTCCAGACATTAGAACCTCAAAGATCTTTTCAGCCATTCTGCTGCCCATGCAGAGTTACTACTCATGGTATAAATTCCCTAGAGATCTATGCAGACAAATTTTAAAATAGCTTTATTACATTCTTCCCACATTTTTTAAGAAAACTATTTCATTGTCTGCTGTACATCATTATCAGAATATTTGTCCAGTTATGCGGTGTATTTTTTCTGCTGCTTAATTTGACTCAACTGTCTCTAATAAGCTACTTCATATAATCTTGAACATTTATATTCTTTTCTTGGTTTTTACATTCCTCAGATATATGTAGACATTTATCATGTCCTTTAGTTTGTGCTCGGTCATACTTTCCATGCAATTTTTCTTACTCTGTGTCTTCCTCAGGTCTTTTCCTGGTTTCTTTATCTCCTTTAAAAGAGTTCTCTGGTATTGTGGTGTCTAGAACAAATTAAACTTTTAGAGATGGATCTCATTAGTGTTGTTTTGCAGAGGTCCTTTTTGGCCCATATGTCTGACTCAGAAAACTACCTCAATTCCCTCGATGCATCTGATTTCCCTATCCCCTTCATCACAACTGATTTATAATTCATATTTCCCATGTCAGTCCTGACATATTTTTCAAGTGTCTCTTATTCAGAATTTACAGTGAATATATTTTCTACACTGTTTTTTTTTTCTTCCCTACTTATGTTTCTAAATTTTGTGCAGTAGAGTTTTAATGGGCTGTCCGTTATCTCTTCTTGAAAAGTGACACATATTTTACTTTTATAGGAAGTTAGTTTCAAAAAATTTTTGGTTATTTCAAGAATATTTCAAGAACTTCACCCTTCAGCAGCATCTAATCAATGCATAGCATAGAATCATATAGTAGAATCTTACAGAATGGCTTGGGTTGGAAGGGACCTTAAAGATCATCTAGATCCAAGTCCCCTGCCATGCACAGGGACACCTTTCACTTGACTGAGTTGCTCAAGCCCCATCCAACCTGGCCTTGAACATTTCCAGTGATAGGGCATCCACCACTTCTTTGGGCAACCTGTTCCAGTGCTTCACAACTCTCACAGTAAAGAATTTCTTCCTAATGTCTAATCTAAACCTACTCTTTTTCAGTTTCAAGCCATTTCCTCTAGTCATGTCACTACATGCCCTTGTAAAAAGTTTCTTTCATAATCTTTCTATGAGTAAGTCTGGTGGTATCTATGACTTTAATGTCTTCTTCTGTAAAAACCCAGTTTAAACCTAACACTTACATTCTTATTCTCAGTTTACCACCTTACAGAAGGACATTGGTCCTCATTCTATTTTTTTCTGTTCCTTGAATAACTTTTTCTCTTTCAGTCTCTCTCTATTGCTGGATGTAATGCATCTTCAGTGCTGCAACAAGATTACCAATGAATTTTTAGCCATTCTTTGGGTTAAAAGAATCCAGTGGATGCCCATCTGGATGATAATGCTGGAAAACTTGACAAATAAAGGCTGAATGAACCGGATTTGTTCAGCTTACGAAAGTCAGGCTTAGGGGAGATCTCATCAGTCTTCAGTGCCTAAAGGGTAGGTCCAGAGAAGATGGTTAAACTATCTTTCCACAGAGTGGCAGAAGAAGACAAAATGGGGACAGGTTTCTTTTTGTGTATAAGAAAAAAATCACCACATCAAAAATTAAACCCTGGAATAGGTCAGCCAAGGATGTGATGGAATCTCTCTTACTGAAAATATTCAGACTTGGCTCTGCAGAGTCCTGAGAAACCTAATCTAGGGGCTTCGATTGCAGGAAGGTCTCCGCAGGTCCCTTCCTAATGCAGACTTTTTCTGTGATTCTGTGGTTGGGCTTCAATCAATTTCACCTATCTAAAGTCAAGCTTGCAGTCTGAGTTCGTTGTAGAAAGCTTAGATTGGGATAAGTTTTGTTCTAAAGACATTTTTAACAAATTCCACAGGACCCTCCGCCTAAGACTTTCCTGTTGCTACCTGCTTGTAAACAATCTGGGACTGGGTGTAAACAGTAATATGAAAAAGCACACTGGTGTTACTGTTGAGGAGAGTAAAGATAAAGATTATCCTAGAAAATCTGAGAAGGGCTTCATGATACTGAATGACTGAGCAATAAAATGGAATCGAGTAATGAATATAAGAAAAAATGAAATAAGTCCTAACATCTTTTAGGCAATGAAGTGTTCTTGAGATGACCATTGTCACTCAAACCAAGCTTTTTAGTTCATATTACCACAGGATTGGTTTAACAATCATTAGAAAACCTCACTCTGAATATTCAGAATAACTAGAGAAGGAAAAGAGCACCAAAGAAAATATGTTTATATTTATGAATAAATCTACAGTGAAATAACATCTTGGATAATGCATTGAAGAAGAAGTGATAAATGTAAGCTTTAAAATATGACACAGGTCAAAATCTAACATTCTAAAATCTTGAATTAGAAGCCAAACTGTGAGTGACATGGGGTTGTGTTAAGGATAATCGCTTATTCCAGTACAGGGAAGTAGGTGTAGAATATGAAACTAGAGAATCACATTTTATTAATTTCGTAATGTTACAATAAAGATACCTTGCTAATTCCAAGACCATATGGCAAATTTCTTAGTGTTGCCATCTTTTCAGAGAATATCTGGATGATCATCAGTTCCTTCGGTAAACTCAGCCTTTATTTCCTCTGAATCAAAGAAAATCTTTGCCCCTCTTTTATGAGGGAAGCCACAATTACTATTAAGGTCTGAAATTCCCCTGGTATAAATGCCAGGTTTTTGAATAGACATCCTATGAGTAACATCTTTCCTGATACTTTGTCAGTAAGATGGCTTTATGTCTTTCCTTGCCATGAATAAACAATCAACCTATGACCATCTTTGCTGGCATGAATCCATCCCAATGGAACAGCTCCTAAGGAGGTGTCACACACAGTTGCACAGACAAAATTGATTTTTGCCTTTCATTTTATTGATTAATATAGAAATGTACTGCGGATATCTCATTGCATTTAAATCCTGCCACTGTGCAGAGAATTTTGAGATGCCTAACAGCATTTTCTCCCAGTGAATCTCAATACGGGAAACAAAAATGGTATGATATTTCCCCCACAGATAAATCTTTGAATCCCAAGTGATTGAATACATCAAGGTTGTCACATATCAATGGTGTTGGTATGACTAATCTATTTATTGTTTTGACATTCCTCTTGAAAGGAAAGAGCAATTTCTCTATGCTTGTCTAGCTGCACTAACTATATTATGGGGATGAAACAGAACTAATCAATAGGATAGGGGCAACATTGTAAAAATCCTGCACTTGAACTCCTTAATTCTTCTAAATTGTCTGTGTCCTGATCTTTTAAATGATTGGTAGATCAAAAGTAAAAATTTTTGTCCAGTCTAGAGAACATCAAAGTAATATAAAAAGTTAATGTTCATCACACAAGGTCACTTGCCTGATATGCTGTAATCATCATAAATATTAATAATAACACAGAGATAGGTTTTGCAGAAAATAAAAGATCTGTTCCCACTAAAACTTTCATAGCAGGAAAAACGCCTTTAATTGAGGGTGAAAAATTAAAAAATGGAACATTTTCCACAGTAAGATTGCTGTCTGGCTGGGCTGCACATTTGTGAGGCTATCAGGCCAGTGGCCAGGGAACCATTGTGTTAATTCTCCCTCAAAATTTTTGATTACCTAAAATGAACATTTTCCAGATCAAAAAAAATCATCTAATAGCTCCAGCTTCATCCAAGGGGGATTTATGAATATGAATTAACTCTATTTCCCCATAAGACTGCTGAACGTCATAAAAACATACTAGGAAATCTAGGGAGGTATGGGGATGATTTGGGATCAATTCTCTGTAACTTTGAGTTTTAACCTCTTCTTACAATTCTAAGCATTTAGTTGAACAGTCCGCCCTGATTCCCTGAATATTAAATGTGGACATGTAGTCAGCTCTGGAGACCTCTGGGGGCAGATCCCATTCACCCAGTTTGTCTAGGGATTAAGTTCGCTGTGAATTTATTCACACTGGATCCCCTCTTAAGCAGCTGCCCCACTAAAGCAGCAGGTTTGTGCCTCTGCATTCAAGATGCTCCACAGCTCTGTCTCGCCCTCCTAACCCACCTGAGCTCCTCCTCTGTCACAGACAGAGGTGTGCTTGACACCAATTTTCATGCAATTCCTAATCTTTCTGCACATCCGCTTAATCCAGGTCCTCTACTAGAATAACAAATGTTGATGAAATTCTGCTAATTCTGTTGATGTAATTCAGCTATACCTCCGGGATACTAACACTGATTTCATTGCATCTCCTTTCACCCAAAGCAGATTGATATCATCCGTATACCCCATCTTCAAGTGGGGTCTCTACTCTTGTGAAACCCAGCCTGGAGTACTGCATCCAGGTCTGGGGCTCCCAATATAAGAAAGACATGGACCTGTTGGAGTGGGTCCAGAGAAGGGCAGTGAAGCTGGGGTTGTTCATCCTGGAGAAGGCTCCAGGGAGATCTTATAGTAGCCTTCCAGTACCTAAGAGGGACTGCAAGAAAGCTGGAGAGAAAATTTTCACAAGAGTATGCGATGATAGGGCAAGCGGTCATGGCTTTAAACTGAAAGAGGGTAGGTTTAGATTAGATATTAGGAAGAAATTTTTCCTAAGAGGAAATAAGGGTGGTGAGACACTAGAACAGGTTGTCCAGAGAAGTTGTGGATGCCCCAGCCACGGAAGTGTTCAAGGCCAGGTTGGATGGGGCCCTGAGCAACCTGGTTTAGTGGAAGGTGTCCCTGCCCTTGGCAGGGACATTGGAATTAGAAGATCATTAAGGTTGCTTCCAATGCAACCCGTTCTATGATTCTATGATAGATTTTTTTAGAGAAGCGAGTTAGACAACCTGCTCTCTCAAAGATGAGTTGTAAGTCTGGTCTTTTGGTGATGTTTACTCAAACCATGGTGCAGAAATATTTATTTTGATTATTTCAAACATTTCTCTCTCTATGGAAATATAACAGCTAATAAATTCAACTTACCCCTTCCACTAACTTCATTGCTTAACTTTTTTGTTTATTTTCTTCTGCAAATATTGGTGTATTTGGTGGTAGTTTACACGAATATTTGTAGAGGAATTTCCATTCACAAACAAATTATTGTGTCTGTGTTTCAGATGAATTTGTTTAGCCCAAAATTTCTTGACAGAAATACAATACATAAAAATTTTAGTAAAACATCAGTCACTTAGTTAAAAAAGACACTATGTGAAAAGACAGTTCTTACTTTTCTCTTTTGTTTGATTAGAAGGAATCTCACCAATTTAAAGTGAAAGAGAGTCTTGCAAGGAAAGAATATTAAATATTTCCATACCTCTACTATGCCTCTTACTACAAAGCTTTTCCTTCCTTCGTTCCTATGGAAAGTCTAAAATATCTAATCAAGGACTGAAAATATATTTGTTGTGAACTAAGTGGCCAGGTACCAAAAAAAATGCATGTCAGATTGTCCATAACTCATACTTGTGGTTTCCTTTAGTGTAAATGGTTTGGTAGAACTGAAAATCCACCTCTATTTATAAAAGCTGTTCTTTGAAATGTAGTGAATAATGACTGTGGTCATGACATGATTGCATGCTTCTGGATAGCTGCCTGAAGGAACAACAAGAGACACAACAGTGTTCATGTGCCTCCCCAGGCACTTTCTCCTGTCCTTCTGCTATCCTGGATGCAATACGCAGTCTGGATATCTACATGGAGTAGTGGAAAAGAGGAGCTGGATGTTATGCATGGAGGAGATAACTTCTGAGAAATTCTAAAGGAGAAAGCAGTGTCAGAAGACTGGCCAACTGTGCCTGCCCAGATCAGGATGCAGCCAAAAAACCTGTTAAAGCCAACTGAAAAAGGGACTTAATTTCCCCCATACCACTCAGGACAAAATTTTGTCCTGCTCCATGCCAGCTGGTGCTCAGGAAATATATATGGACAGGTGCAGGGAAGGATGGAGGTGGTTGGAAACAGAATCCCGTTTTCAAGCAGATTAATTTTCAGCAGGGTGTAATCTACTGCACAGCAGACAAAAAGATGTTGGGAATGCGAAGGAGCTTGCCTTACAAAGGCATCTTTTGTTAGTGTGGCTTTTACAGGTACTCAGACTAGTGTTGCCATCTGCTTCAGGTTTTTAAGTGCTTCCCACCACACCAAGGGTTTGCAGGAAGAGGTGACTGCAGGCCTAGACAATGGATGCACTCAGAGGCACACTGTTGGGTCAGAAGGCACTGACCAGGAAGAATGAGTACCAGACTTCCTCTGTAGCATCAAGAGCAGCTCTGGAAAGGGATGTGCATGCTGTATGGAAAAGTATTTCAGAGGGATATAGTAGGAACAGCATATTGGAGAGAGGCTGCTTTGCTGAAGTTGAAATAGAGGACTGCCATGGTGCTGGAAACTGCAGCCAAAGCAATATTACAGTACTGTGAGTCAGCAGCAAAAGATGGGCCACAGCAAAGAATTGATAGAATGGCACCAGAGAACCATGACAACAGCTCTAAGAACAAAATTCTACCCTGTACCTGCTTCTCAGTTGGGTTACTTCTGTGCATCTGCTATACTTCTTAGACCTCTGTTATTCTACAATAACCAATGAAAGTGCTTTGAAAGTGCTTAGGAAGTTCCAAAGGCCTCCACAAAACAAACTAAAAAGAAAATATCAACAGTAAAATGACATCTTGATATGTCAAGGCATGTCATATGTGCCTTTCAGTGAATGCTGGGTATAAAAATGAATTGTTTCTGGGACAAAAAGGTGTCCATAAATCATTCTTGTTTTAAACAGTAAATGGTTTTTAGTCCTTTTTATTTTGTGGAAAAGCAGGAAAGTATAACAATAACTGCTGATTGGGAAATGCATAAAGAGTTATGTACTAGCTTGTGTTCATTCCATCTCCCTACCTTTGCATGCTTGAGAAAATGGTGAGCAGGTTGTGATAGCAGATTGATGGATTCTTCCGGATGATTAGGAAAGAAAAATCTACAATACAGGGGAAGAACAGGGCAATCTCAATCCTTTTCACAGTGAAGAACAAAACAATTATTCATGGGGACAGAGGCCATTAAAGACATATTTATTCTGAACTTTTTTTTTTTGGTTCAGTTAAAGGTAGACTTTTATCTTTATTGTCACTTATGATACATCTAAGGGTTTCTGATATGTGATTGCTTTGTAGAGTTTCATGTTGCTTGAAAGAATCTAATTTCTTAGATAAATACTGCCATTATGCAATTGTTTATCCCTTTACCATTAGGGCATAGTCTTTGATTAGTAGTGTTACGATTTGGTTACCATAGAGATTGCACTGTGTTGTGCATATTCTTGACAATCAGACAAAATACCCCTGGTTCACATTCAGCTTCATTGTTGCACACTTAGCTAGCTGGTTTACATAAATCACTTGCTCACATTTGCTCTGAACTCTTAGATCTATGCCATTAACAAAAAAAAGCCCACGGGCTTTCAAGTGCTTTGCATTTCTTTCCTTTCTCTCAAAAGTGAACAGTGTTGTACAGGTATCTCCAATTCCATCTTACCCACACCACTGCTTGATGGTATGGGAATTAAGCTAATGACAGCCCAGACTGAAGTATACACCATCTTGTCTGTTCATACTGGTTTCCTGCAGTAAGCATACTTTAGAGGAAAGAAAAAAGCCTCTGATGGCAATTGCATTTTTATCTCTTGGGTCACTGATTGAAAAAATTCCCAGATATTGCTGGAAGTTTTACAGTGCATTTAATTTTGTTTCAAAATTAACAGTAATTTCCTTCACATCCCATTCTCTCCCAGATATCATGCTCAAATTGGATGCAGTCTCCAGAAAGACATTTTATTTAACAAGAGTTTAATGGAGTTTGAAGCAAGAGAATAAATAGACACTTCTTTTATTCCAGATAGTGAAGTATAAGAGACCACATGTCCAAGGCTACTGAGTCACTGGGTAAAAGTGTTTGTTTTAATAACAAATTATCAGAAGACAAGTGTCTTCCACCCCTTAAGTTTTCTATAAAAGCCTTCTCTGCAGTGCACTACAAGGCATGTGAATGGCAAATATTTCTCTATTTCAGTCAGACCAGGAGAAAAGTCCCTCTGAGACATGGAGGGCCACTCAAAGTGTCTCACATCAGGTTTGACTTCCAGAAGAGAATTGTTAGTAATGTCAGCAGAGGAGGCAGGGCTCTACTGGAAAACGCAGCAGATGGCATACACCAGACTAGGAACAAGAACATGGAGTAGGGCTGTGTTATGGGGATAAATGTCTTGCAGCTGTTAAGTAAGGCACCTCTCTACTAAGAGCTGATGAATCCTACAGCACAGAAACAGAAGAGAGGGCTCTCCTCAAGTAACGATCCATCTGTCTTGTAACAATTTTAAAAAACTTAACACCTTTCTTTTAATGCTTTTCTTATTTCATGTTTCATGCTGTCCCTAATGTACTATTAAGGGCACGTCATGAGATCATTCCTTCAGTTGTCATAATTTATTTTAAAGAAAAAGATCAAAGAATTATAATTGCAAAATCTGCTCTGATTCAACTGTCACTTAAAATGCAAAATGAAGGCTGATGAAACAATTCCTTCTTTATAATGGCTTTGGTGAGACCTATTTTCATCATTTGGTAGGGCTGTGCTTTATGTGTGCACAACCATGCACACATACATGTGTGCACACACATGTACATTTATCAGTACGGATACAAATTTCATAACTGAAAGTGCTAGACACACAGATGCATATCTAGATGCAAACACCACTATCTGTTTGCTAGTTGCTAGCACCAAGCTATGGCAAATAAACTCAAAAACTACAGTACATCTACGAATTTTTGCAGAAAATTCCACCTCTGTAAAAATACAGGCCTAAAAAGCCACTTGGTGTCTTTTTGTTGCTATTCACAGTTTGCCTCAGATCTATTTAAGGAAGAAAATCTAATGAATTTTATTATTCCAGTCTTTTTGCTAAATTTATAATAGATGAAGGACAGGACAAGACAGATTTATACACCTGAAATGCTATTGGCATATTCTGTGCATTTGCAGGACCTGATTATTTATGCTGCTTAAAACTGACCGGCACATGAGTCCAGCAAAGAAACTGAGCAGACAGCTGGGTTTTCATCCCTGGATAATTTAAGAATTTTGCAAAGGCACTTTTGGCTTGTACATTATTATGATTTACAATTACTACACACAGAAAGGGGAAACACTACAGAAAATAACAAGATAAATTATTTAATGTTTTCAGCTTCATAATTTGCAAAATAGAGCAATTATCTGCTCTAGTTCCACACATTACAGGATGGGGCAGTGGGAAATCAGTCAAGTGGCAGAACATTCCCTGCCTTATAATGGAGCAGCCATAATATCTTATCAACCACCTGCTTAGGGCTGGGAGAACATGAGGTATCTGGTCCTGAATCAGAGTAGGAGTTTCAGTAGCATGGAGATCTCCATGTGAGTAGTCTTGCATGCCAAGGCTGAGCCAAATTATCCATGAGACGTTTGTGTGCACGCTGGCAAAGGCGCATGTGTATCTGTGCATATACATATGTGTGTATGAACCCAGTCCTGCACCCATAAAGCAGAGCCCCACAGAATGATCTACATTTAAACTGGCAAAACTTTAAAATGGAGATGACATCATAGAATCATAGGATACGAGGTTGGAAGGTTCCTCACGGATCATCTGGTCTAACCTTTCTTGAATTAGCACAGTCTAGACCAGATGGCTCATCATCCTGTCCAGGCAAATCTTAAAAGTGTCCAATACTGGGAAATCAACCACTTCCCTGGGGATATTATTCCCATGTCTGATTGTTCTCATTGTGAAAAATTGTCCTCTTGTGTTCAATTAGAATCTCCCCAGGAAAAAATTGTACTTGTTATTCCTTGTCCTTTCCATGCAACTTCTTGTAAAAAGGGAGTCTCTCTTCGTATCCTCCTCGTAAATACTGCAGCATGGTGACAAGGTCTCCCCTAAGCCTTCTTATCTCAAGGCTGAACAAACCCATGTCTCTCAGCCTTTCCTTATGTGCCATGCTTTCTGTATTTGGAACATCTGTTAAAAATTTTTTTTTTTGGACAAACTAATATTTGCCATGAAGCTGTTTTTGTCAGTACTTTTGTTACTCAATCCAGTTGGAAGCTGAACAATGGTCCAGTTGGGAGATGAACAGTGGTCTGCTGCCCTATGCATAGCTCTCAAAAGACCATGTTGAAATGCATATAAAAATTAAGCCATAAGTCCTCACCTAACTTCTTCCGCTCACAGAGGTTTACAAAATATAGAGTTCTGCATTTTTTCCCCTTCAGTGGGTTTTCAATGAAAAAAAATACTGTAATGTAAGAGGTGAGTTGAGCAATGATCTCTGGTGCGTATCAGTGCATGCAGAACCTTTGCAGACTGGTGTGTATTTGTCTCCAACCAAGACTGCAGAGGGAATGCAGTGGTTGTTCAATGCGATAGCGAAATATCCGAACCCTAATTTTATAATACGACCTTGATTCAGAACTAGTTATAGGTCTGGTATATTGGAATAATTCCAGAAATTACTCCATTATTTTTTAGAAAAGTTCTAGACAAAATGTAATGCATCAATTCTGCCTATGATAAGCAATTTAGGGCTGTGAAAAGGCTCAGAGAGAACAGCTTCAAGCACTGATAGATTGCTTGTGTATTATCCCTACTGATTACTGAACACTGCATCTCGATAAGTACTTTCACTTTGAAGATACAAGGTGCAGACTTTGATCAAAATGAATTAAATGTTTACTCTGCAACACTTTTCCAACTGCAGGTAAAGACAATGCAAGCAGGAGCTGTAGTTGTGATCCATGTGCAATGGGGAAGGAAGAGTTGAACTTGAGGATCTTAAGGATATTTTTCAACCTAAACAATTCCATGATTCTATGAAGTCAAAAGGAGAACTGTGTCACCAACACAAATGTCAAACATCAGTTATAGGTGATTTTTTTCTATTTTCACTTTGAAGTCACTATTATTATACAAATACCAATTTTCTTGCAATGCTATGACGGTATAGGTACAGAGTAAGTACGTTTCTTTAGTAATGAAATGAGAATTAACATCTCAGGCCAGTACAAGCTGCTTCTGGATGTTTCTCTTTGATGCAACACCCTAGGAGCTCAGCTGCAGAGGGGCATCCAAAAGGCAGGAGCCCTGGGCATCAGCTACCTCTGACTATTGCTGCCCAGTGACCTGGAAAGCAAGTGGCTTCTGGCTGGCAGTGGGATATGCTGTGCATAATGCTGGATATTTCTTCATGCTCTCCTCTCCCTCAGTGGTCTTCCCACATGCATCAGGGCTCTAAGCAGTACCGTGACTCTCCTGAGGGCTACGTGCAGTGAGACCCCAGCCCTTCCTCAGCAGGTGCACTGGAATCTCTGGCTCTTCCTCATGCTCGGCTCATGACCAAGCCCCAGCAGCTCAAGCCCACCTTCCCAGAACACCAGAGCAACCCTTCCTTATGTGAGGCTGTAACCCAGAGCTCAGCATTGCTACAGCAATCACCCACCACCCAGCACGGAGAAGTCAGGGGAGCCTCCTCAAGTCACCATTTGAGACTGATAGCTGACACACGGTGCCTCCCTGCACACCTCTGCTGAGTCCAAACCTCATATCTCTTCCTCCCTCCTGTCTCATCTCTGGTTTTCTGCTCTGCTTTGATTTATTCTGCTTAAATTTAGGCATTGAATTGAAGTAAGTGAGAAACTGGAAACTTGAGAAACTTGACACTGGACTAAATCAGTGTGTGTATTAAAAAATAACTGACATCAATGACTGCATGGAGCTATTTACCTTTTATTTTAGTGGTCATCATTTAGCAGTCATGCTTGACTGTACAAATAAACCAGTGTTATGCCTGTTTGAGCTAAGTTAGCTAGGCAGAAGTGCAGTGAGAGTACTGTGAGAATGGGCTGCTCAGCAAGGCAGTGGCAGGCAGTAAGTCAGCTGCCTTCTTGATTTTTCTTGTTGAATGACATCTTTATTCATAGGCTAATCTGTTATGCAAATTGTCAAGTGAAAACCCAGTTTGAAAATAACATGTGCTCTCCTTCTTTCATCAGGTTAGTTCCCTCTTCAAAAGATGATATGTTTTCCTTTTTTTTTAATTCAGAAGAAACAGTTGCTTCTGTTGAAGAGCTGCAGCCTCTGGGTTTCTAGTAATTTCAGGCTTAACTCTCTTTGCTTCCTTTTTCTCTTCTTCTATTATCTGTTAGTTAAACATAGGCTAGGTAAGAATAAAGAAATAAAAAACTTTGCAAACTAATTTGCCATGTATGACCTCGCTTTTCTGCTATAGATTCAGCTGCTTCCTGAAATCCTTTGAAAGATACAAAATCTCTGTCTTTTTTTGGTGTTGTCTGCAACAAGAGGACAAACATCACGTATGATTATCTTTAAAAGAGTAAAATCGGCCCTTCTCAGACATGTTATTAGAATGATTGTTTTTGAAGGAGGATATGAGAAGCAGAGGCTTTGACTAGAAGAAATGGAGGGATTGTAAGGGAATATAGTACAGGGATGTTTCCTTTCAAAATGGATGTACTGCAAATTGTGGAGATAATTTCTATAAAAAATATATAAAACCACTTAGAAGCCTTTTGAAGAGTCTTAAATTTACTCCACAGTGAAATATAGAGGAGAGAGATAGTCAGAGCTGTAAGGGCTTTGTCCAAGGTACCCAAGAACAAAGCTCTAGAATGTGCATCTGTACAACAGCAAGATTTTTTATTCATTTTAGTTGCTGTAAAATGGCCATGGAAATTGTTCCATTGCTGACTGAAGGTAATTTTGTTTGATCATACCTACCACATGCAATTTTGATATTCTTTTCCTTAGACAATGAAATAAAGGTATATGAAAATGACACAAGATTATATTCTGGGAAAAATAATAAATATGGAGAAACCCAATCTCTTTAGCTCTTTTTAGTATTTGAATATTCAACCTCAACAATTTTAGCTTTGAACACATACATGAAATGCCATCTTAAGTTAGGTATCCAGTTTGCACAGAAAGTTTAGCTGTCCAGTGAAACAGTTTAGCTGCAGTGGGTGCATTTATTCTACTATTTTTGTGCAGATCAAGATTACTCTTTCTAAGCACATTCCTTTCCTGTCCTCAATGTGCTTTGGTTCACTTTGCAGTGTGGACTCAGGACACACAAACTGGATCCTTTTGAATGGAAGCTGCAAGGGAAGATGTACATCAGGATCATATACATTATATTCCCAGCGTCACTGGACATTGGTGCTCAGGATCAGGGCAGAGCCCTGAAATGTGTATACTGCAGATAATCAGGTCCTCTGCACCAACTGGTTTGCTTTGAAAATCTCCCCCTATTGATCTACAATTCTGGCTGATGCAGAACATATATTCTGTACACAGAATTCGTTTTTCAGTCAGTGGGGAGACATGTCAGCAGAGGCCTGTGGAAGGACATCCCTGCCTGCCTAGCCCAGACACTATAACCAGTCTGGCAAGATTTCTTCTGAGAGATTTTTGGAGCCACATTCTTCACTGTCTAGATAAGAAATATAATTGTTTATGCCGGGAGCTAAATCAATACTTAAAGTTTGGGTGCAACTTGTGATGAAATGGAGTTCAGCTTCCTTACTGACTGAGTGCTGGCAGCTCTGCTGTTTAACTCTCTTTAACCAACTAATTATTTTGAGCACACACGTAGATTGATAGTTTTCCAAAAAATATTACTATGTTGATTTGCCTCCTAACTCTTTTTTTATGTGTACAACAGATCTATATCACTAGGGAGATTCTTCTTTCCAAATTAAAAACTCATGAACTAAAACTCCCTTTAGCATGTATTGATGATCAGAAAATAAACCCCTTTTCATAGGGTTTCAGATATTACTTTTGATTTACATTTATGTTTCATCCAAAAAGTTTTACATATGTTGCATTTTTAAAGCTGCCCTCAGATACTCTCCTATTTCTGTAGTGTCCTACTTCTCTCTCTCTCTCTCTCTCTAGGTCTCTTTCTTTTTTATATGTACATATAAATATTTTATGGAAAACAGATGGTCTGGTAAAGTTGTGATCCACTAAAAAGGCAGAAGATGAAACAGAATGGATCATATTATTCCCTAACTTATGCTCATAAAATAATTCTATTAACATCAAAGTGGGCACTTAAAGCTGTAGGATTTACCTCCACCTATTGAAGTGAGTTACCTACACACAGCCTAAATCATAATTATTGTTCTAGGATGATAACCATAGTTAACCAGCCAAATGGTGTTTATACATGATTAAAGAGCATAAATATTGGTTGAAAGAGACATTAACTTTCTCTTCCTCAGTCTGTTCATCAAGAGATGGTGACCTTTCATTCTGCGTATTGAAAGGTCTTTCAAGTTGGGGAATCTTAGGAGTGCAGATCTCTGTTGATCCTACTTCTGTCAAAGAATGATGGGGGCTTGCAAGCCAACTTTTAAGCTCCTGGCATTTCAATAAAAAATGCTCTAAGGTAATAAATGATCAAAGACCTGTTTCTTTTCTTTATAAACAGTAAGTGTATCTCTTTGTTGGTTCTAATCTGAGGAGCTACCCTGAGGGTAATGTAGTTTCTCTTTTCTCTGTGCAATGCCAACTGGACGTTCCACTAAAAAACTGGAGAAATTTGAAAATTTGATGTGAGACAAGGGCCTCTGAAATTAGGGCACATAACAAAAATAATCACTGTAATAAATGAAGTCACTACTTATTTCACGGTCTACTCAAATGTTACTTCAATTTGAATTTTCTATCAACTGACCCTGCAGAAGTCCATGAGGAAGTGCTGATTTAGGGAAAGAATGATCACTGTTATTTTACGGAAATAACTTCTACCATACCCTTATTTCAGCACAGAGACGAATGAAAATAGCCTTTCCAAATGAACTATGTTGAGTGTAGCATTAAGAGCTGAATAAACTCCTTTTCATCCTTTTAAACTTTTGGGTGAAAAAAGTTTTTTAACTCTTGTGGGTTTTTCATAGTTAAGTTGGTTTTCTCTTTTAGTGGGGAAAAATGTAACTCTTCTTTTAAAATGAGGGAACTAATGTTATCTGTTTGTTTTCTGAGGTATCTGTTGAGCCGGCAAAGTGTACATTGCCAATACTCTCTGTTTGTTTGTTCAATACGTATCAACTCAGTTCAGATTTTGAAAATATATATGGTGTCTATTTCAGATTTTGATTCAGATGTGCCGTTAATTTACAACAGTACTGATCATATACCTGGCAAACAGCTGATACCACACTTTAATTTGGCTGCAAGTTAAGTTTTGCAGTCTTAGGCAGCAGCATTTTTTCTAATGTAAAATTCCAACCTTTAAAATAGGTGGCTATATGTTATTATGTTCATATGTTATTTTATAATTAAAACAAAGTCTCTCTGATGAAAAAGTAACCTGCAAGAGCTTTAAATTTGTTTTTTAAGAGAAAAAAAAATAGTGTTTACAGTGTTTTGAATCTGATTCACTTCATGCTGATTATTTGAATGCATTGCACTAGTGTTCCTCAGACTTTTACAACCTAGAAGTGTATAAAACTTCTAAAGTCAGGGTAATTTTTCTGCAAAATATGGATTTTTGTGTCATTAAAAAATGCTTTACAAGCTCTCTTAGGTACCATTGCTGGAAAAAGTCCTGTTGTTAATCTTAGTGCCAATGACAACATATTTAGAAACTCCCAACACTGACTTCCAGAACGGAGATTGTAAATGCAAATATATATTGGATGATGTGATGGGAATTAGTAACATGTTTGTGCATATGTACACCCCGGTTGGAAACTTATTTTATTTTAGTTGGAATGCAAAGAAATGAATAGGGAGAAATTCTCCTGGTTCCTGTTTTAATTTAAATTGAGGTCTAAACTAAACATTGACTTATGAAAGAGGTTTTTGAAGGATGAATGGAGTAGTCAGTTCTCTGTAAAAAAGAGGATAATTTGAAAAAAAGCTGGTCTATCCAATCAAAGGAATCTGCCTGCTCTGGAGATATTTTTCTGTCTTTAAAATGATGCTGTTTGAAGCTCTTCAGCACAGACTTATTTGAACTGCTTGGCTCTACTTCCTCTCTGTGTATTCGCCCATAAGCAAAAATAGTAATTTTTATAGGCATGCAATCATGTTTTTCTACTGAAACATTTGCATGTGAAGGGTTTTGACTCTTTCACTTTGAAAAACATTTTTAAAAGTTCTTTTTAATGAAAAGAAGCTATCAAGTACTCTTTGTTAGAACCAGCACTTTATGAAAAGGATAGGCCAACTTTACTTGAAAAAGCAATGGTGAATTTATAGTAATAAATCGTGACTTTTTTTGGCAAAAAGGATTTCTTATAGTGTCAAAATGATAAGTAGCATAATGGGAGAACACCGAGAACATAGGAGAAGTGACAAGTTTTGAACTAATATTGGAAAAAGGCAGAAAGGAGGTGAAGCAAAGGGCTGTTCTGAATGGCTGGAGAGGAAAAGGAGAAACAGTTCTGGGCAGACTGTATGAAAAGAGATTTTTACTATTGGGTATGAATCTAGTGAGCAGTTTAGATAGCTTGAATAGGATTTGCTAGGGTTTGAAAATAAGGAAAACAATTCTAATGAGAGATTCAGTGGGAGTCACTTTTGACTGTGACGAGTAGTAAAGCAATAAGAGAAAAACAATTTTCAAGGGTGAGTGCTCCAACTTGCGTACATTTACCTCACAAACAAAGCAGCTGCAACTGCAGATATACTCTCAGAATTAAATCTGCCTCTATTGAAACAAATAGATAAACTCCTGTTGTTTTCAAGAAAGCCAGTGTTTCATTTCCAGATAATGTACGTGTGTAATAAAAGCAAAAGGATTGTTACCCATAGATCACAACCATACAGGCCTATTTTTATTTATTTTGTGATCTTGGGTTGTATGCCAGACAATATAAGATAACTTGTAAAATACACTGCAAAAAAAAAAAGTTTACCAGAATGTTCTTTATCCTGCAGCCCCTGCATGTTTTATGACATTAAAAACTACTAGCTAAAATAATGAAATAACATATTTTGTTTATCTTGCACTTTAATTATCACTAGCCACTTAAAAATCCTTTCACTACAAATGTTAAATAACATAACAGTATGCATTTTATAAGAGCAAGATAAGCAAAAACCAAAGATAAATGATGACACTGAGTACAGCTTTTTAATTACTAAATGTCTTTTAAGCTGTCCTTTGTTTCTTTTAATGGAAAGTTCATAATAAAAACAAATCAAAAAGTAAGATTAAAAAATGCATTGCATCTAATACATGTAAAATGTATTGCTACTATAATTTCCTTACACAGTATTTTTTTCTATGATTTAAAAAAACTCCAACAAACATTTTAGGTGAAAGGACAAACTCTATAGACTCATACATATTAATATAATAATACTTTCTTATATTTCTTTCCAGATGTGGGCTTAAAAGCTTTTTGAAATATTCTTTTTTTTAATGGCAAAACTGAAGCAGAGAATTTACTTTACTACTTTAAAAAATTGTGAGGTTTTTTTGAAAATCCTGTTTCCCTGTCTCTTAAATTGCCAAGTAAAACATAAACATTTTGAAAGTCTTAGTCTACCCACTCCGTTCACATTGAAGTTACTTATCTCAGTGATTAGCTACTTCATATTTGACCAAATATAACTGTTACATTCAGAGGGCACTAGTGCTAATTATAGGAGAACAGAAGGCAACAAATTTGATTTTAATAGTATCTGGATAATTGAAAGTTAAATGTCCAATAAATGTCATAGACTGGATAAACCAAACCTTTATGAAAAGTAAAGGTATGTTTTCTTTGAGGAAATAATTCCCATTCCAACATCAGTGTGCTTGGCTACCTGGGATATCTCCTCTTTCATATTTTCTTTGCAGATGTCATGTTAAATGGCAGATGAAATATGATCACCTTAAAAAATGTTTTCAGATTCTTTCCTGATTGTTACAGAGCTTGCTTTTCTACAGGAACACTTGAGATAACTTGGACCAACAAATTATTCATCAAGTTTTCCTTTTATGTAATTGCTTTAACTTGTAAAGGTAGTCTTTTTGACCTTCTTGAGGCTTTGAAGACAACATATTGAATGAATAAAAAAACTAATCTTTCTTCCACTAGCTGTAAATCAGATGTGTTTTTTGAGCATTTTACTTCTGTACCAAAAAAAAAAGTAATATTAAAAATAAAACCAAATTCTTTAGATACAGAAAAAAATTATGAACTAAAATAACAAAGAACAAGATCTGCGAAATGAATATATGAATTTCATAATGTGAGATTTATAACCCTTTGTTTAGTGTCTTACTTCTCAGCCTAGATCCTGTCTGATGTGTTTAAATTTATACTGACAGTCATGGTGTGGTCTTTTCATGTGTATGAAGACATTGACAAATAAGCAAAAAAAAAATCCTGTTTAATTTATATAATAGTAGGAAAAAGTAAAAAGTCTTTCATTCCTGGTGCCCATGAAGATGAAAGTCATGTAGTTTTGCTTAGAGGGAGATCTAGGATACCCTCACAGGTCTGATGGACAAAACGAGGACAGGATATGCCATATAGTGCCATGTTAACACAGGCATGCAGCTCCCAGATTGGCAAGCACTCCCGTTGGCCCTCACCCGTTGGAGTAGTCATGTCTACGGATGGCCTTTTGTTGCATAGGTTCTGCTCAGCCAAAGCATTTCACAATTTATTGTGTAGTGCTCCCTCACTGAGGTATATGCTTGTGCTTCCTGTCTCCTTTCCAGAGACATACATACCATTTAAAAACACACACAGATCTCTAATTCTTGTGATTGCAATGTAAACCTGGCCTGAAATCAAAATCTTTCTCGGGTTCTATATCTTGCTTCTGTAATTTTGGGATTGCATCCCATGTCTGTATACCAGGATAAACCTCAGAGTTGCATTTAGCCCCTCTCCGGTTTACACGTAAAAGAAATCAAAGATCTGGTCATGGTGCCTTATTACTGGTTCCCAGTCTGGATGACCAAAGATCTGAGCCATCTGTTTGCACCAGTATGGTATGGATTTGTTGAAGGGCTGATCCACAGCATGAAGCTCTTGTGCAGTTACCAGTTCATCTGTATGCCACTGAAACTACCAAGAGTGTCCTTAGAGAGAAAAAAGAACATCTATTTTGCAAAAGGTATTTCAGCCAAATACCTAGAAAATAGAACTTGGCAGTCTAATTAATTTCAATGGTTGCTAGTAGAATACTACATTTTAATCTTAACATGGCTGTCCATTTCATGGCACAAAGTCCAGAAAGAAATAAGAAACAGAAGTACACGAAGCTCTGTATTGCTTACTTGCTTTGGAAATTCTCTGGTGGACTAGCAGGGGATGCTGACAAAATTGGTTGGCTGTGTTTCGTTTCATTTTTGTCATTTTCAGACTCAGTTTTCAGACTCATTTGAGAGCCACTCATAAAACAGATAATTTAAAAGCTCTCCTCAGTGTACTGCGCTCTTGACCTGCACCAGACTTCACTCTTCACTTCTACACTTGTTACATAGTAGTTTTATGATCCACACTAACATTCACAAGAGCACAGGTTGACACTGCTAAGTCATGTCTGCATGGACAATTGAATTTTGACCCCAGGTTTCTAGAGACGAAGAGTTAAAGCACATTCCTCAGCTCCATTTGTGACTTCCTACCCTCTCCTTCTGACATAATTTTGAAAAGCTGGGTAACACTAAGTGAAACCATTAATGCTGAATTCCAGCCAGACTAAATCAATCTGTAATTAATATTTTATAGGTTTAGTTCACAAGTTGGTAATGCCATATGGTTCTTCAAAGTAGTAGGCTGTGGGGGCTTATTCAGCACCTGAACATAAGGATTTACATTGTTGTTTCCTACTATTATTAATGGAAGAAGCCACATCTATTCAAATAATATTGAAGTAGAAAATGAGATGGGATATAATGGAAGAGAGTTATTAAGTTTCATGCAAGTGAAAGCTGATACAAAAATATTGTTTATCGCTGTATACAACACATACAGAATTGCTACACTGATTTATGTAGTATTAAATAAATAAGTAGGTGGTTTAAGTTTTGTGGATGCTTAAGGAGTTTTAGGAGCTGTAAATTGCTGTATCAGGTCAGACACAGGTTTACATAATTTACTAATCTCTGGCAGTGGTTAATAGCAGATGCCTAGAAAGCATGGAAGAGCAGGTCAGGCACATACTGACATGCCCTTGAAGAGGCATACTGCATCTTTGTATTTGAAAGCCCTTATCTGATTTTACTTTAGGGTGTCTGCTTAATCCCTTCTCTAAATTCATGTAAACTTCTCGGGGAGCTGCACCACCTGGCACTAAAGTCTGAGGCTTAACCATGCCACGTGTAGAGGAGCACCTCCTTCTGCTGATTTGCAATCTGGTATCTGTTGATTTAATCATGTATTTCTCACCTCTTGTACTATGAGGGACAGGAAATAAATTCTCTGTGCACATTCCCCTTGCTTCTTGGGGTTTTATAGGTCACTGCAGTATCTCCCTGGAGGTGTCTCTATTCTATTCCAAGATGAAATGTACTGGTCCACAGAGTAATCTGTAGTGTGGGAAAATTCCTATTTCTTTGTTCACCCTCTTTGCTCTGTCCTGTATCACTTTTAGTTTTACTCAAGATTTTCAAGATGTGGAAGCCAAAGCTTTACAGAGTATTTAACATCAGCTATTATCAGAGTTTAGATGGACCTTAAGGCAAATTTATGTGAGTAGCTGCAGTTTGCATCTAAAGCTTTTTGATGCCTGTGTGGTGAATTATATGTTTCATAAAACACATCACACCTTAAGTGTGGTTCCATATTTTATACTGTTGATGTTTTATTTAACTACATACTATCCAAAAGATTTTCTCCTATGTGGAAGAACACTGTTTATACCCTGAAAAGATGTTTTTATCTGGGTTCATAAGAGGAAGATAACAGACTCGTTCAGGAAATGTATGGTTATTACTCAGATATTTGTTTTCAGAAGATCTCTCATGTGACATTGGAAAACAAAAATCTCCTATTTTTGGGGTCATCCTTTAACATGAAAAGATGATAAAAACACAACTATATTTGATTCTGTCTGGTGTTTAAATCTAGGAACACTTAGAGTCTGAATGCTCTAAAGGATCCAAGTGACTATACTACTACAGAGACAGCAAGAATACAATCAATTTGGATAAATAGCTTCTTGTGGCATATGACAGTCCTATTTTGTTCAACGGGATGCTGAGAGATTGTTTTGCAAGTGATATAGTACTTTATGTTTCACTTCAAGTTTTTTTCTGTCCAGAGCTTGTCTCATCTCATCTGCAACATCATCCTGAGACTGCACAGGAGAAGAAGAAAACACAAAATTATCTGTGTCTAATAAAAACAGAGCATGTAGGTTCACCTCTTCCATGTAAATTTAAGTGATCTTCCATTTTACAGGAGCGATATTCACCAGATGTGAATTATACCACTTTCTCTACAGTTACAGAAGCTTTCTGTTCAGATTGATTTTGATGTGTACATGTTTCAGTGCCATGTACACTCATCGACACCTTGCTTTCCCTCTGTCTCCTTGGGCATATATTATATAGACCATTTAGACTAAAAAACTCTTAATTTAAGCACCAGGGAGTGGTATCAGCGCTCAGCACAGATTCCTAGTTCTTTCAGCTGATCTGAGAGCATTGGTGATTGCATAAGTGATTAAAGCACAGAAAATGGTCAGCCTGCTTGCATGGTGAGAAGGAACTGGGGGGATGCATGCCACAGTCGAGGTGACTGATGTCCCAGGCTTTGAACTGACTGATGGAAGAAACAGGTAGCAGCTATTTTTATTAACAGTTCTACAAATGACGTTAGCAGTTATGAACAAGTTTTATAATCATATCTGCTAAAAATTAATAAAAACGTGGAGGTCTGGGTTAGAGATGCTACACCAAAATTGTCATATAATAAAAAAAGTGGCATTGAATTTTCAAAGAAAAATTGTTTCAATATGCGTATGTATCTTACATTCCTATTTATTATTCATATAAAATGAACCTTAAAATGCCATTAAATTATGCTCAGTGGTATCAGACACAATTATGATTAAGTGAGAATAATTTACTGCCCAAGTCCCTCAGATTCAAATGCTTCACATTACCATATTCATTTACTTACATTGAGCATTTATCTACTTGTTTTTTAACATACAGCTACAGAAAAGTCAGAATATAAACTTATGTTCCCTTAGTTTATCTTCTAGTATAATTTAATTCTCATAATAGCTGTTTCTCATTCTCTTTTTCAAAACTAGTCATTATAGATGATGTTCCACCCTCCAAGCAGAGGCCACCATGAAGTGCAATATTCAGATGCTGGTCTCACTTGGACTGTGTTCATAAGTACTTGAATCATAGGGCTTGAATCGAGCTTATCTCCAAATTATCAGGTTGCTCTCCAGAAACTGAGATTCCTACCTCTATGACAGGATGATTTGTCACTCTGTTGGTATTTACTAGGATAATTTTACCAATACATTTCTTTTCGTGGATGCCTTATTTCTAAGTAATATCTGAATTTCTCCTGCTTCGTGAGTTATGCTCTTTCTACAATCACAGGGTAACTATGCTTCTATATTTCACTATAGAAGAAAATGCTACGTTTCATTACCAATAAGTCTCCAATAAGTAAGTGATATTGTTTTTGCATAAATTTCTAAGAGGCAGTGAGATGTATCTGTATTTAATTAAGAAAAGAGAAAGAACAATAAAACTTTTCAGACTTGACTCTTTCATGTAATATAGCCCTCTTTTACCATTCCAGTGACTATGCAGAATGAACAGTGGCTTTAAACAGCTCTCCTAGAGTACAATAGTGGAAGATAATATTATTATCCCTGTCCCTCCTAAGACCCTGTGTTACATGAAAAGTCCTCATCGAGTCAGCAAGAGGTGTTTTTTCTCTGTCCTATGCTTGAGTAAATCACACAGAACCTGTGAAATGTTTAGGGGTCTTAAGTAGCTCTGAATCACACTTGGGCTAGAAGTGTAACAAAGAAGGTCCAAGGGTGGCCCAACTTATGCTCTGGCTCCTTGAAAAAGAAGGAATGGTAAATCTGGGTAACTGAATATTGCATTTTGCAAATTTTCAGGATTTTGCATTGATGAAAGTAATACTTAAGACCAAAATGCTGTAGAAGTTATTTCAACAGGCCCTACTGGGATGTCTGAAATCTTTCTTTCGAATTCAGCATTCATGTTCTCCTCATGATGAACAGACAGTCTGTATAATGAGACTGAAGGATACCCTATAACCTCACTGTCAGTGAAGCTCTGCGGGTTGACTTCAGACTGGCACACTCACACCTGGTAAGATGGATGGACTCTTGCTGCATGCAATTTGCACATACATTCTCATTTATCATTATCTCTTTAAACCCCATTCCTTATTTTTTATTAATCAAGTATTAGGAGACTTTCTCAAAGATGAAAATTTTCTCTGTGTTTTTTTCCCTACAGACAAAAATAAGCCCCCAACAGTAACTTGTTTTTAAATTCAGGAGAAATACAGCACTTCTAAAACACAAATAAGCTCTCTGTGGTATTTTGTATCATGGAAACAGTGACAGTACATAAGCAAAAGAAGAGAACACGTTCATATTACTCAAAAAACATCTACCTTCTTCTCCAACTGAGCCTGGACAGATTTGAAGAGACACAAAAGCACTGCATGTTCAGCAGTGCTTAGGTATTGTTTGTTTATCCCTATTGCCATTTGAAGGGTTTCCCATGTTTAATATAAAATTTTACTCTAGATCACCCTAGAAAAACCCTTACTTACTCTGATTTTTTCCTGATCTATATGCATACATATATGTATGTAAAAAAAAATCAGCACGTTTTTATTACGTATATTTAATATTTTTATATGTTTTTGAATGAGACACAAACACATGCACACAAGATGGTGGAGATTAAGCTTTTTCATGATTCTTACTGAAGCACATCTAACAGTTAATATTTTGGGACTTTATCTGCCTCTAAAAAATCTAATATAAATGTTTCTATAACAAAAATGGCCAACATATCTCAATTCTTATTCTTTCATTCTCTGAAAGAAGACATCTGGGACACTGGTGTCACCGCAGAATTCACTGCCTGTATTGGAACTTTGCTCATAAATCTCATCATTAATGTTTTTGTTTGACAGTGGTTTTTTTTATTTTTTATTTCTTTTTAATGAGACTTCAGGAGAAATTTTCATTTTAAAGACAATATTAAAATATTAATTGAACTAATATTCAGGGTTATAGGTTCAGAGCAAACTTTCCTAAATATCTTGCCAGATATTTCTAATATATTTGTGTCATTGCAGAAAAATTCTGAAATAATTCAGAATCTATAAGGTCCATGCAAACAATTAACCAAAATTCCTCTTTCCTTTCTTTCCCTACAGAGATCCACATACATATATATTTTTATACTCACTTTCTTCTGTGAAGAGCAATTTTCAAACAGTGGGAGTCAGAATTCAGGCTATGGGGATTTAAACTCTCCTGAATTTCCTAGGCATGTGGTACACAGAGGAAATTTTTACCCACCCAGGCAGTCTTCACTGATTTCACTTGTCATGCTAAGCCCTTAGAACATTGTGAAAACAGGACTGTTAAAGACAAATATTGACAATAATTTGTTGCATTGTATAATTTATCTTAGTATATTAGACTTCAGCAGAATCAACACAGAGTGAGGTTAGCGCAGCCTAGCTGTACCAAAAAAACACCAAGAAAACTATAAAAATAAAACTTCTGTGAGAATTCTTGTAGTCATTTCTGCAACCACACACATTTTGACAACTGAAAGATGTCTTGGTAGCAAGAAAGAGAATCTCTCTTTAAATGAAGTTATATAGAATCATTTAGGTTGGCAAAGATATCTAAGATCATCAAGTCAAACTATTAGGTCAGCAAGGCCAAGTCCATCACTAAACCATGTCCCCGAGAGTCACATCTACATGTATTTTAAACACGGAGTTTTCTCCAGGGATGGTGACTTACCACTTGCCTGGGCCACTGTTTGATGACCTTTTCAGTGAAGAATTTTTTCCTAATATCCAATCTAAACCTCCTCTAGTGCAACTTGAGGCCATTTCCTCTCATCCTACTGCTTGTTGTCTGGGAGAAGAGACCGACCTCCACCTTGCTACAACCTCCTTTCAGGTAGTTGTAGAGAGCTACAAGGTCACTCCCAAGCCTCCTTTTCTCCAGGCTAAACAAGCCCAGCTCCCTCAGCTGCTCCTCATAACACTTGTGTTCCAAACCCTTCACCAATTTCATTGCCCTTCTCTGGACGTGGTCCAGGCACCTCAATGTCCTTGTAGTGAGGGATCTAAAACTGGATACAGGATTCAAGGTGTGGCCTCACCAGTGCTAAGTACAGAGTGATAATCATTGCCCTGGTCCTGCTGACCACACTGTTATTGGCACAGGCCAGGATGCCATTGGCCCTCTTGGCCACCTGGGCACACTGCTGGCTCATGTTTAGCTGGCTGTCACACAGCACCCCCAGGTCCTTTTCTGCTGGGGAGATTTTCAGCCATTCTGCCCCCAACCTGTAGCACTGTGTGGGCTTGTTGTGACCCATGGGCAGGACCTGTCACTTTGCCTTGTTGGACCTCATACACTTGGCTTTGGCCCACTGATCCAGCCTGTCCAGATCCCTCTGCAGAGCCTTCCTGCCCTCAAGCAGCTCAACACTCCCATCCCAACTTGTTGTCATCTGAAAATTGACTGAGGGTGCCCTCGATCCCCTCATCCAGATAATTAATGAAGATATTAAACAGAACCAGCCCAAATGTCGAACACCCCCAGTGACTGGCAGCTAGCTGGATATAACTCCATTCATCATAACTCTCTGGGCCTGGCCATCCACAGAGTTTTTCACCAGTGAACACCTGTTCAAGCCATGGGCAGCCAGTTTCTCCAGGAGAATGCTCTGGGAAACAGTGTGAAAGGCATTACTAAAGTCACACAGAGAATCGCGCACAGAATCAACCAGGTTGGAAAAGACCACTGAGATAATCGAGTCCAGCCCATGACCCAACACTACTCTGTCAAGTAGACCATCTAGACATCCAGGTAGACAACATCCACAGCTTTTCCCTCATCCACTAGGTGGGTCACCTTGCCATAGAAGGAGATTGGGTAGGTCAAGCAGGACCTGCCCTTCACAAACCCATGCTGCCTGGGCCTGACTCCTGGTTGTTCAGCACGTGCCATCCAATGGCACCCAAGATGATCTGTTCCATGATTGTCCCTGGCACTGGTTATTTTAGGGCTATACCTTGTTATTGTTAACAAGTTAAAGAATAGATGTTAAGTAGGCAGAAAATTTTTTTTCATATTAGTAAAGTAATAATCCCAATGACATACAAAAAGCCACATTTTTTTCCTACAAGCAGTTTAGCAAATTTCCTTGCTTTGTTCACACATTCCACATAGTTAAGTCAAAACTGACACAAAATCAAAACATTTCTGACTTTTGTTTAGCATCTTGGTAGAACACAAGGAAATCACCTTTTCAGAGCAGCACTTGACATGCAGCCTGCATGGAATCCACATACCTTCGTTAAATGTAAAGCAGTATGGAATGAATACAACAATCATGCTGTTCCTCTTTCCATTTTCCAAAAGTGGTGCCTTATTGCATAAATGATATTATTGCCCAAGTGTTTCAAGAAGTTTAATTAAATGTATCACTTCCCATAAATTCCTTGGGCAAAAGGACTACCATAGGGGCACTTAAAGAATGTGAACATTAATTGCATTTGAGATTAGCCTTGTCGAATTGAATTCTTGCACACTGATACCCTTTTTACTTATGCCATAAATATCTGGCATTTATATATCCAGCTATTGGCAGGTTTACTGTAAAGTAATATTCCCACTAGACTGCAAGCCTACACAGGAAAAAGTTCCCAGTAACAAAACTACCTACTTATAAATGACCAGTGAGGGAGACAGAACTTCTCTTTTGATATCCTTTACGAATTAGGCATTTCTGTTCAATATCATTCCATTAACAACCTCTGCATTAGAGAATTGTAGATTAAAAAAAACCCCTATAGTTATATAAACCACCAAAATTTCTGGGGAAAAAACTCAGTACCACTACCAGAAAAAAACACCTCACAACAAAAAAGAAAACCAAAGCAAAGACACCTAATGAAAAAATCCAATTTGCTGATAAATTAATTAAATTCCCTATTGACCCAACCCTGACTGAACATGCCCCACGTGGGAGAGACTGAAAGGCAAATTTGCTAATTAATGTTAATGCAGAGATTGGAACAATTAAAAAATAGAAGAACATCCCTCTTTTGCTCAGTGAGTTGCAAGCATTGTAACTAGATCTTTACATTTGCAAGAGCTATTGTGAATTAAACAATTCCATTACACAAGTAATAATATTGCAGTCCCCTTGTGGAGGGAAATGTAAAACACGTTAGGAATAGCTGTTCTTTCTGGGTTTATATGTAATTGTGTCCCAATATCTTGAGTACCATGGGAAAACCTTAATGATTAGTACTACTGTGGCACTTCAAATAGTCTGAAAGATTATCATGCCTGAACAACTTTTCTAGGCAGATTCTAATAGAGACTTAACTATTTGTAATTCATTATTTATCGTAATTTTTTTTCAGTGAATATAGTTGTAAAATAGAAAATTGGATAAACTCACCTGTATGGGATTACAGACTAATGAGAGATGTGAAGGCTCCAGATGAATCAAATTAAAAGTGGCTGAATTCCCTTTATCAGTGCTTACTTTCACCACTGCTAATTTTTACAATGAGTAGATGAAGACTGCATATGTGGTGGTAACTTGCCTGACTCCTTCCTAGTTTTAATAGATCTGCTTTAAAAATTAATTCTGGATGAAGTAAGCTTCTTAGCCTACACAAGGGAATCTCATAATATCAGTTATAATTTTATTGAGTTTATTGGTTTCTACATGAAAGAAAAAATAGTGCAAAAGATATTTGCCAGTTCCTGATGTTTTTACCATTTTTATAAATAACTTCTTTAGGATTATTTATCATGTATTTCTATTTTTCCACCATGCTAACTCTTAATTACTGATCAATATGACTCTAAATATAAAGCTACTCAAATGGTAGACTATAAGGAGCCATAATGGTCTACTGGATAACTAATGTGTGTTTTAACAAGTCCATAACCATGTATTTGCTATAGGAGATACTTTGCAATGGCTCCAAAGGAGCTATTACAAGCTATTGACTTTGAGCACATTCCTACCCATCTAATTATGTATTAATGTTACTGCTGTTACTGTCACAACAGAGAGAAAATTGAAACGAGACAAAAAGTTAAGAAGTGAAGTAAATGCAAATTTATCTAGCATTGAAAATTCTAAATTAAATGTTTTTCTTCTGCTGTTTACATGTTTCTTAGTAAAAAACATAAAATTGGTGAGCAGCTGAAAGGAAGAGGGATGCCTATTAGAGCTTTCTAACACTCAGTGGATGCAGTTTCCAGTAAGTTAGACAGTTGCTTTGTTTCGTTCTACATTCCTGAACAGAGACATCCCACAAATTTCTCTTTTTAATATCGAGCTGAGTGAAAGGAACAAGTTTGGTTTCTTTTTGCATCTGTACTGTTGCACTGATTTTCAGCCTAAATCTTTATCGAGAAGGGAGATCCATTCCTTTTGATTTATCTGGGTTTGATTTTCAGTTACATAAGGAAATGTGAAGAAGAAAAATTTCATTTATTCAATTTTACAATGAAGAATTTTCACAGCTTCAGTCCTGGCATCATGTAAAAAGCAAAGAAATAAAAGAAGGAGTAATTAAATCTTCTAAAAGGGAAACAAAGCTAAAATGAAGGAACCAGATGAGCTAAGTATCTTTCCACCTCCCCAAAAGACAGCAAGTCCTTGAGCTACACTCCCAGCTTTTCTGCATTAAGGGGTTTGACTGCATTCACATTTACAGAAATGGCAACTACGGTCTGAGGCTGATAGTGGAAAAGACAGTGGATGTATCTGATAGTGTGACAAAAGACAAGCCAGGGACAGTATCATTTTGGAAGACAGCCAGCTTCTAAGCCCTTCTCTACCACATTAAGATTCTCACAAGGAGTCTTGTAACTTTGTGTATGATGATGAGGCAATCCATATGTGGACATCTTACTTTTCTAACAGATAGCAGACCTAACTAATAAAGTGGGTCAAAAGCAGAGTATTTTCCTAAATTCCTGTTGAAAACTTAATCAGAAGCCTGAAATGCAGAGTGCAAAATACTTTTTCCTTTAAATAAAAAAACACCCAAATATCTAATTCTTTCTTCAGTAGCTTGTGCAGTCTTCAGCACCTCTAAATCAAGACCTTTCCCTAAAACATGCAACTGTCCTCATGCTCCAGGAGAGGGAATGGAAAATAAAATTTTTCAGCAAAATTGCTCCTGGACATGATTTGCTATGGCCTCTGACCAAAGACTTCCTAAACTGAAATGAATCACCATGACAGTTACAAAAAACTAAGCAATAGGACTTAGAAATGGCCACAGAATACATAAGCCACATAATTCTAAACATTAACCAGAATCTTAGATGGATTCCATTTCACCTAACTTCAGGCATCTGTAATGTTTAGAGCTGAGCTAAACAATTAATCTAGGCAGTGTCTGCTGTCATTTGACAGAAACAGAATTTTGAAAGCACAATTAATTTGACTTATTTTAGGCATTTTTACCAGAATAATCTACATTATAATATAAATATTAAAAATAAGCCTAATGTGCCCAGCTTAGATATGTAGTAATCCACATTTAGTTTGATCAGTTCCCCTTCTTAAAACAAAGTTTAAGGAGTGCAGCTTATATATCTGAAAGAACTACACAAAGGAACACATAAGACAGAGAGCTTTTCAAGTCTCCTTTAACAGCATCTCCCTTAATTACACTAAAAGTTACAGCCCACAGATCATATTTTAAAAAAAAAACATAAAACTGAAGCACACCCAAGCAAACGTCCAGAGAAGCCTGACTTTCCCTCAAATTTGAGAGATTTAGTGAAACAATGCTCCACAAGTAATTTCTTACTTCACAAGTTACTAGGACCTGTTAGACCGAATGATATTTAAATTTGAAGGGATATGTGGAGGTCATTAGGGCTAACTTTGAGGATTGATTCAATTTCAAAAGTAGCTCAGGTTCTTAAGGGCCAAGTCCAACTGAGGGATTAATATCTCCAAGAATCCACAGCCTTTTTGGGACACCTGTTCAAGTAAAATGTCCATTGCATCAGCAAACATTACAAACTATGGTGGAAAAGCAACAAGACTGCTGTTAGCAACAACACTCTGCAGTCCTTCATTTAACAGGTAGCATTCTACATGAGAAAGAAGTAGAGGAAGCATGTACGTACACTACCTAGAGAGAAGCCCAACCATCTGTTAATATTTCTTTGGCAGAGTTTAGTAAGCTGTCCAGTTTGATTCAGTGAGATAATAAAATTAGCTTTTACAGTTTTATTCTTTAAAGGAAAAAGAGATAAAAAAAGAGAAAAGAGTTCTTTAAAGAAACCTAAGGACAGGAGATGCTATAGTCTTTTTTGATAATTTTGCAAAAACAATCTACTAAACAATGGGTGTTATGAATGCTCAATTATGGCTAACTGACAACAAGTAGCTAGTGATAGCTAACAGCTCAGGTAGATATAATCTCTGTTCCTGATGTCCCCAGATCAGTTTTAAACAACCCTGACTACTATAGCTATATTTGATCTTTATTTCATAGAAGAAGAATGTGCTGTAAGTGAAAGAACAGGAATGAATGAGGAAATATGGTATAGCTGCATAGCTGGAACAGCCTCAGAGAAATTACAGACATTGCAGGTATCAAATCACTGGCAGAATTAATTACCTAATGAAATGTCATTTCTCAGTTCCCTCCTTCTACATTGTAATACTGCATGCCCTTGAACTGCTACCTGTACTCACTCACAAGTCTTTATTGTTGGAAAAAAAAAGGAACACACAAACATGTACTTTCTATTATATATGCTATGGGCAATTCCAAATTATGCCAAATAGAATGGGGTTGCAAAAATGCTGCAAAAGCAACATTGACATATATATAAATATATATAATTCAAGAGCAGGAATTGTTTTTGCAGTATCATCAAAGCTATACCCAAGTTAGTGGGCATAGATATAGTCATATCTTTATTCTGTATGGTAGAATGGTTCACTGCTTTCTGCTGTATATTCTGAAAGGGAAATTAGGGCAGTTAGGCATGGATGTTCTAGGGATGATAATATCACCAGCAAACAAATCAAACCAAAAGGATTCGGCCCTCATTAAGACAGATGAACCTTGTAACTACTCCTTTCAGAAGAGTTAAATAAAGACACCAAATAGCGGTCGATGTCCATATGCATCATTTCTTCTCTCCTTTCCGTTCATAAGAAGCAATTCGAACAGTTACAGCTTTATGGTGATTAGATGCTTTAGGCAGAGGCGAACAGTCCTACCTAAGCTAAAGCTGGTGACCTCCATTACATAGGAATGTGTGTGCTAAGAATATTGCTAAAGCTGTCCAGGTTACCCAGGACCACCAGCAAATGGATAGTAAATGGCAAAATTAATATCCAGTCAGAACTTCAAACTTTCTGTCTGAAGCAGTAGGAACTCAAAAACCCAAAGGAATTTGGAATAAAGCAGCAGCAACTGAACTCAATAAGGGTTCAGGAAAACTATTCAAGAAGTAAGTAGAAGTCCTTACAAATCAAATATTAAGACTGCAACGACAGACTTATTTTTCAAATCCTTTCTCCTAATGCAAATCAAAGAACTCTATAAGATACTTGCCTTCATATTCCTCCTTTCAAGCTCTGACATATTTTCTGATCAAATAAAACTCCACACTGGCAAGGATGGTGTTAGGTGTCATAAGTCAGTAAAGCAATTTATCAGAACTGAATTTATAGTAAATCAGGGTTGCATGGTGTCCTGTTCTTCCAGATCACCAGGATATCAGTAACAGTATTGCCACTGAATGAAAAAGTGCTGAGCTATATATAAATGATATATTTCCCAGAGCTCATATGAAAGTCATGACACCTTTGCTAGAGGAACTGCTAGGTTAAAAAATGGTCCGTTCATGGTTGTCATATTCTTTGTGAAAAAAATTGTCTGATGAGTCAAAATGGCCTTTTATGATTACCCTTCATCTAATTTTGTATGTTTTCAAGGAAATACTCCTAGTCACTAGCAGTATTGTCTAAACACAAAGCTGCATCATGCTGCTGTCTGGTACACAGAATCCAAAGGCTTTGCTTTTAGAGTCAGCATGCACGAGGAAGAGGATTTTCACAGTTGCTTTGAGTTGTATTTCTTAAGAGATGTGGCTTTGCTTTTTTATTATTGCTTTAAAACAACTACATCTTTTGTACATTAATGTGAATATGGAACTGTACCTTAGACTAGGGTTTCACTGTATTTTTTCCCTCCTACACTGAAATGCTGAGCAGTGCTTCATTTGCCAAAAAACAGATGCTTCTTCCTGTTCCTCTTGTAGCCAAATGTTTGATGCGGATGGGGTTTTGCATCTGTTATACCAGTTATGGGAATTGCAGGAACTCATTAGCACTCAAGCCCTATGTCAGTAGACTTCCTTTGGGAAATAGAGGGAAATGAGTACCCCACAAATAATCCACAGCAGGAGGTTTCATCCCTTCAAAAATATCAAGACAGGTATCTATAGTTCTGTAGCTATTTCTGTAAGCATTTCTGAAATACCTACTTTTTCTCCATAAATTTGCTTATATTATTTGCTGCCAATGAACAAGTCTGATCTTTGACTTCACTGGGAACAGAAATATCAGAATATAAATCAGTAATTTATAATTAGCCGACTTTTTAAGGACTGGATTTACTTTGACATAAGTAATCCGTGTATGCAGATATATAAAAAACAAACTTTGCAGGCTGCTGTTCAAAGTTACACCATAGGTACTGGCAAAGCTTTACTTAGATTTTTTTTCGTTTTTATTGGCATCTTCACAGGACACCACCTTGCTGGCATAAAAATACACTCCTCCTTGATAAGGGTAGCTGGTTGTTACAATGGATATTGTCCAGGAATTACCTGAAACTGAATATTTGTTGTAACTTTATCACTTTTTTTCAGGACAGACATTTTAAACTAGCATGGAAAAATGAGAAAAGGAATATATTTGTTTTCTTTAGTTTTCTCCAGAATTTATTTAGGGCACAAAGGTGCTGCCATTTGGATCCTTTAAAGTATAAATAACACATTTTCTCCCTTTTATGCTGAATAAACAGACCAAGCTCCTATGAAATGTCAGATATATTCTTAGCAACTGAGATATTTCTCATAAAGGATCAGAAAAAGTAAGCATTTTTTTAAAATTTATAAGCCTTTCCAGTCAATCCTATTCTTCTAAATGTTAACATCCTAGATGTTCTCTTCTGTTCCCTTTGAGCTCTGTTGCTTGAAACATATGAGACAATTTTTTCTTTTTCATTTGGCTGCCATATCCCCAGGGAAACAGGAATTAGTCTGTCATTTATTGAGTGTGTTTGAGAACAGTTGCCCAACCACCACCTCTTAAAAACCAGTTGGCCAGCTATGCCACACCAAGTACGGATTGCCAGTGGGTACTATGAAAAGTATGTATGTTCCCTGTTCTAAGATGAAAGACATTGCAAAGCACTTAAATACACTGTTGAGAATGAATAGAACCACTGAGGATTGAATGGTTATTTTCATATACATATATATATGAGTGATTGTGTAAAGCAGCTCAGTTGAGCAGAGAAGGTTGTTCAATAATAAACTCAAGAATTATCTTCAGAACTTCTGTTGTTAAATGAGTGGCAGCATTTGTCCAAGTTGTTTTTGGTTTGACAGCTATGATAAGAAATCTACTTTGTTCCAGTCCTTGTAGTAAGTTTCTTCACTTATCCCAACCCAAGAAGCCACAAGAAAATGACTGGATATAATTTATACCACAACCTATGTGAACAGAGGCTTGTTTAATTTCCAAAACCATCCTGCTTCATGTATTATTCCTGCAATTTAATGTAATGACTTTTTAAATGTTTCACTTGGATTCACTTCAGTGAATGTCCTTTACCCTCCCTCCCTCCAGTTTCCTGCTTAGACATTGCAGCTTATTGAGAATTTACATGGTTGAAATTAATTCTACTCCATCAACTCTCAACTATTTGTGAGTGGTTTAGAAGTTGTGGGTTAGTTGAACAGCAGATGCAGGGACATCAAGCTGGCTCCTTGCAGAGCCGAGTCTGGTCTGGTCAAAATTGTATGCTACTATACAGTGCTGTGGGAAGGTGTCTTTTCAGTTTCCAGGGTCAGGTTGGCCCAGAAATAGTTCAGACACTTTACAGAGCCTAAAATAATATCACCTGGTCTCCTTGCACTATGCAGAGTCAACCAAACAACTCGGCATAGAGCTGTCCAAGTCTGCAATGGCTGTCTTGGAAAGGAAGTATAGAGTTTGACAGGCACTGCATTATACCTCATAGAGCTTTCTCCATGCCTCCATGCTGCTTTCCTGGCCCAAGGGATTATTGCTAAGAGGCAGAATGCACAGACCCAGCATGGGTCTGTTACCGTGCCTGAGCTGATACACACGGCTAGAGTGGGAGTCTGGGAGAGAGACAACGGAATGGCTCTGCTAAAGTCAGCTTGTTGGCTCCACCAGACAGGATAGTCATCGACTGTCTTTTGTCTCACGCCTGCTCAGTTCTTTTGTATATCCCAGGTATCCTTATCCTCCTTACCAGCGGACAGGTGATGATGAATTCCTTTCTGAAACAAGACAGGTTTTGGGAATACTTATCAACTAATGTTTGAGGAAGAAATGCTTGTTCTGAGTGAAAACCTAATTTCTGGTTAAAACATATTTATTTGCTTAATGGAAGTATTCTTCTGGTATAGGAATAACAAGGGCATTTAGTTTTTTTTAAAACTGCTTTTAATCATGTTATAAATTTCCATCCCATCTGACGTGGAATAGAATGAAATAGAATGGAATAGAATTGAACAGATTAGAAAAGAATAGAATATTTCAATTGTAAGGCACCTGCAATGAATGTTTAGTCATTCTGCCTAACCATTTCAGGGCTGACCAAAAGTTAAATATTAAGGGCATTGTCCAAATGCCTCCTAAACACCAACCAGCATGTTGTGCAGGAATGTTTTAGCCTTCCTTCTGATTTGAACTGTGGAAATTTCCTAAAGAAACAACATTTTGAAAAAGAAATTTTGTGGAGAGAGAGGGCACTTTGATTTTCCTGCTAAAGGTATTAGAGTGGGTACTTGCTTACAGGCACTGCTCAGTCATATGCCTGTCCCTTCAGAGGTGGGCACTGCAGCAGTCATTTTCCCTGGAGGTGCTCGCCTCTAGGACTAAGAAGGCTGGTACCTCCAGCTGGCATTCCTGTCTGTGTAGCAGGTACTTACCTAGAAGCACTTAGAGGTCTGATTTTCCTCAGACTCTTGAACTTTTGACAAAATACGTGGGAGACTGGAGGTACTGAGAATGACAGATCCTTGCTAAGGGTCCAGCCGTTAGGACATTGAAACAGCAATAAGTGGGACCAGCCAGCACAGTAGGGACTGCATCAAAGCTTTCCTTTGTGTTTTCCTGCTAATTGGAAAAAGTTTATGGAGCCTATGAGCCAAATTGTACCAGGGAATCTAATGGGACAGTGCTTGTTAGTACAGACCAAAGGAATCCAGACTTATAGACAGGAATGTTTCTTGCCTGGGAATATTTGCATGGCACAGGGGTAACTTGAGGAGGGTTGCATAAAATATCTGGCTTCTAGGGGAGGTAGTCATTATTGGTCTGGAGTCTCTACAAAGGGAGACTCCTGATCCCCAGCTCCATAATAGGCATTCCTCCATCCCAAATATGCTGTACAGCAGTGCTGTTCAAGAGCCATTAAAACATCTCTAAATTATATTACTAGTTTTTGACAATGAGTTTAAAATATTTCTGAAGAGGAGCATATTACAGGAGGTCCTTACTTTATACTGTTTCTGGAGATAAAAGGGTTGAACCAGAGCAGATCCAGAGAATGTAGAATATAACCTGCTGCTCGATGACTGCCAGTGAGCATTACTGCCCATTTAGGAGCACAGGAACAAAAGACAAACTAAATTATTAACTGCACATATTTGAAAAGAATCTTAAAGATTACATCGTTTTGCATGAAACCCTTTTAACAAAATCCGCATCAACAACTGTGAGTATATTAACTCTGAACTTGATACAGCATTTAATTGGGCCAGGGATCTGGCTTAGCTCCCGACTGGGCCTCTTGAACTTCTGTGCTGAGAAACTTCTTCTCATGCCTCGCTTTTCTAATGTTGTCTGTTTTCTGATAGAGTGTTCTGGGTACTGAAATGTTGAGAGTGCATTAAAAAACACCAGTTTATTCAAAACTAGGTTTGCAAAAAATTGTAAATGTTGGGTCCTGCATGAGTGCTGAGAAAGCCAAATGACAGAGGTGGAGGGGCAAGTTTATATGAAACAAAGCCTAACCTGTATTTAATTTTCTTTTACTGTAATATAAGCTGCATACCCAGGGGAATAAGAAGCTTTGGGAGTCTTATCCTATAATGATGAATTTTAGGTATTTCTGAATACAACACTGATCTCCCTATATATTTTTTGAGAACCTCAAATGTGCTGTGACATTATTTCTCTTCATACACCTATATGTGACCTTAGAAAATGTCTCTTTAAGATAGTATCTTATCTTCCAAACCTTTTTCTTTTGAGAAAATTTTCTAATGCATTCATTCATGATATGTATAGCAGACTTCTTGCTTTGTTGTGGGCATATCTTTTCTTTGAAGCAAAACTTATACTCCTCGAAACTGATGCATGCTAGTGCAAAGAAAAGAACTGTAGCGGCATTTTCCATTCCTGACAATTTCAGATTTCTGGAATTATCTGTTTTAGAGTAAAGGAGATTCAGGGAAACCCCAAAATTAAGAAATGCCTTTGTGGCTGATTTTTCAGCCTTGTTCTTCCAGCTGTCAGCAGATTCTCTAGAAGACTGCCAGAGTGTAAATTCCAGAATCTCTCATTCCTTTCAGCACAGATTTTCCACAGCTGTGAAAATATGTAGCACCTCAGAGCAGTGAAGTATTAATATGGGAAAATCTGCTAGGAGAAACTAATTCAGAGAGAATTTATGGAACTTCATTTTTTTACAAATATTTTTTGTGAGTGATTATTAGGCAGAAGACAATCCCAGGGCAAAGATTGTTGTATTCATTTTCATTCAGAATGACAATCTTATTGTTCTCTTTTTCAATATGGTAGGAATATATTTTCTCTTGGTATTACAATGCCCTTTTCTAAGGAAGCAGCAGTAAACTTTATCTGAGGCATGTTAATGAAGTCTTTTGACAGAAGACAGACTTCATAGGAAATTCAGCTCTCAATTACAACGGCATGAAGAGCTATAAAGCCTTTTTTAACTTTGCAAAATTTTTTTGCTAAATTTTGCTTTCTAAAAATATAAAACTATAAAAATATGGAAAAAACCCCTTCCCATGTGTGGAGTTCAGTTTGGCTGTCAGGTTTCGCTCACTACACAGCACTAATGATTCTTCTTTCTCCAAATGTCCTATTAAAAACAGTGTGATACCCCATTAGAACAACTTATAAATGATATGCTTCACCACCTTCCTTTGAAAAAAGGCGATGAGTGAGGAGACTGTCAGAGAGCTTAAGGAGCATATTAGAAGTGTTCCTCTCTGCAGCGATGAGTAAGTATTTCCATCTTCCACAGAAGAGGCTCCAAATAGCTTTAGCCTATTCCAACTGCTGTAAATAGATTGAGTGCACAGAATGAAGTTGTCTAGAACCAGAGGAGACAAACTGCAGACTTTAGAAGATAAAAGAATCTAGTTTCCATCCCCACTTTGAGCTGAGAATCAATGAAGAGATGTGCTATCTCAAGGAGCATTTTGCTGCATGGTATTTATCCCTCAGCTGCCTGGAAGTGGGCTTCAGTCAGACATTGGCTGGAAAGGAAGTTCCTTTGCTCCTTTGCCTTTAGGTGATATCTGACCTACAGTCATTGCAGATACACCTAAAAATATTTTAAATTTTTGGCAGTTTGCAGCAGCAGGGAGCCCCCAGTTCATGCTAACTGACAGAATATTTTACTTTTCTTGATGGGTGGCTTTTCCCAGGCTATCCTGATCTGTGCTACCAAAGTTAAACAGCTATCAGTGTCTTAGATAACAGATATTAAGGAGCTTAGTTAATTCCAAATTACCTGCAGACACTGTGCTTCAAATTTACTGTTTGTTTATCACTCTTGAAGAGAAAAGGGAGTAAAAGCAGTTTTTTGATGTTAACATATTTCTTAAAAAACTTCTCCAAATAATAAACAACACAGGACTGGAAGAGATTTGGGTCACTGGGAACTGATATTTCAAGACTATTATGATATAAAGCTTTTCATAAAATTATGAGGCTTCACCTTAAAAGCAATTAATTTTATCCTCCTTATTAGAGTGAGAGGAATTCCAGAATCTCACTGCTCTAATTTTGCAACATCTTTATTTAACTCCCAGAAAAAAAAATATTGTGTCATTATCCTCCAACTTTAATTTCTATTTTCTTTCCTTATGCTTGTTTCTCAGAAAATGTACTGACTGGGTCTGTCTGAGATGGAGTCAATTTTCCTCAAAGTAGCCCATATGGTGATGTGTTTTGGATTTGAGACTAAAACAGTGCTGGTAACATGCCAGCATTTTGACTATTGCTCAACAGTGCCTGCACAGCACTCACCTCTCTCTGTTTCTCAAGCTGCCTCCCCAGCAAGGAGGCTGGAGACAAGCAAGAGGCTGGGAAGGGACACAGCTGGGACATCTGACCCCAACTTGCCAGAGGGGTATTTCAGGCTATATAATGTAAGCCTCAGCAACAAAAGCTCAAGGAAATGAGGAGAAAGAGAGTGACATTCATGATTACGGTTTTCGTCTTCATAAGTAACCATTACCTGTGTTGACCATCAGTTTTCCTGGAAATGGCTAATCATTTGCCTTCTGGTGTAAAGTAATAAGTGAATACCTTATTTTCCATTGCTTTGCATGCAGCTTTGCTTCACCTATTAAACTGTTTTTATATTTGCCCACAGTTTTTCAGCTTTCCTTCCAATTCTCTGCCCCACCATGCTGGATTGAGTGACTGGGTAGATGCTTAGCTGTTGGCTAACACTACCAAGACAGAGAACAATCACATTTTTTTACTCTTTTCCAGGCCTTATTTTTCTAGCTCTTCTTAGACCTGGAACATATTCAGCCATTCTCTATAGATTCCATTTTGGACCCTTTTTCCTGACTACAAACTGCCTTCTATTTATTTATTTAGTTAGTTAGTTACTTAGGTGGTTTTAATTTTTCTCTAGTGAGAATATTTCTACTGATACACCCTAGGGTGTAGTTTCATTTTTCATTGCACTATGGTGCATCCCACTTAGGCACATCAAGTTTCTTACTGCTACTTCTTGTAACTGTGAATAATACTAAGTATTTTTTCTCTGAGCAACACATCTCAAAAAAAAAGGAAAATGTTGATTGCTTATGTCATCAGAGGTGTGTTCACACTACTAAAAAGTCAATTAGTAATTTACCACTATTATGTATTATACTACTATTACGTATTATACTAGTATACACTGAAGGAAAACATTTGCACTTGCTCACACAGTCTGAAAGACCTGTACAATAAGGTCAGGATTAAAATATCTGAAACACCAGTGGTACTTTGGAGAGAGTAAAGTATGAACTCTTAAACTGTGTGCTTCCGATTTTGAACTATGTCAAATTTTGTGAAAAACATTAAGCTTAGAGTGAATTATACAAGTCTTAGAAGGGAAAAGTGTCATGTGGCTTTTATGAACCATTATACACTAAAAGATGAACAAAGACACTGCTAAGGCAGAGTTCATCTCATCTAATGTAAATATATTAAACACTAAGGTAAACCTATTTTTGGGCAGATTAAAGCTGCCTTCTTTTTTCTTGTTAGGGATACAGGGTTACTTTGTTTCCAAGATACAACTATGATTCAGCTCAAAGTTTAGACATGTATATCTGTAGACATTTACACCTCAGTCATTTAAATCAAGTTGTCTGAAACTGAAGCTGAATACTGCTCTTAATGTTAGGTGATATGAATACTTCTTTTGGGTTATTTTGCCATTTGGGAAGGGTTTTCTAAATATCCTCCATTTCCACCTTTTTTTTTTTTTCCCCGAAGTTTCATTGGATAGTTTAATAAGCTTATTTCAGTTTCTTTTCAGATCTGAATCTGATTTTTGTGACACATTAGCATGAAGTGGCAAAGAAAGGACTAAGAGGATCAGATTCAAAATGAAAGCATAAACTAAATTCCCTCTCCTTCTTCTAAATTCCTTCTCCTTCTTCCTCCAGCTAAGGAGATTTCTGAGTGATTGCTTCCTGGAACATAAATTTTTCTTACCCTGCACTTGGTTTTTTAATTACTTTTTATCAGGAATGAACAGAATTTCTGTCAAGCCCAGATATTTTTTTACTTGGTTAAAAAAAAAGAAAGAGGGTTATATACTTGGGAAAATTACAGAAAGACAGTTTATGGCTGTAGCAAGTGAGAACTACTGGTGTAAAATGATTATCAATTACTCATTTTCATCCAGCTATCTCACTGGATCCATTCTACCTACTATATTACAGTGCATTTATCAACTTAATTCACGCAGTAATTTGATTTTCTCATTTCATTATTCTGTATAGAGACCAATTGTTTTTGTAATTATGGTAATAAACTATATTTAGATATGATTTAACTTCCCACTATTTTAGGCATCTCAGTTAAGTGTGTAAGCTGTGATCCTTTTTGGTCTTCCTGGTACAGAATGTTCCCTTTACATTTAAAGGAAGAAGAAAGGGGTTATCTAGGAAATTCAGACATAAAGAGGCCTCAGTGAAGAACTTTAATCAGGCAGGTTGGGTTTTGTCCATGGTCAGTACCATAGAGAGAGAGAGATACCTGATTCACTGTTTTAAAGGAAAACAATGCCAGATTTGCCAGAACCTTACTGGAATTTAACATGCTTCTTGAAATTTAGCTTAAATTTTCCTAAGGTTTTTGTGCATCTGCTAGCTTGAAAACTTTGGAAGATTCTGAGCTTTCACAAGTTCTCCTGATGTTAGTCAAAGTTACATTCAAAGCAGGTATATGGCGTAACTCTGAGGATTTGGGTTATTTCAGTGTAATTTTCTATTGTTATTTTTCTGAGCAGTGGTTGGGTCCAAACTAGGATAGAAATCAATGATAGCAAGAGGTCAATCTCCTAATAATTTACCCACTACCTACAGAGGCATCTATAAATTGGCTGTTTAAATGGCTGAATTTACAAGAGACATTAAAACTGATTTTAAGATTTTCATATAGTCCCTTGCAGTATGCTAATAAAGTGTTGTAAAAAGCAAATATCAGAGCTACAGTCCTCTGGCAGGACAGTTTCTGCTCTGAATCCAAAACAGTTTTAACAGTTTTTGTTCCTTCTTTCATACATAATATCTCTCTCTCTCTAATTATTTTGGTCTTTGTCTTCTTCTGATTACTTCCAAATTCAAGACCTATTTTCTTTTTTACCTTGAGATATGTATATATTTTTTTCATAGAAAATGTATTCTTAAAATTTGTTAAATATGCTGTGAACTTCATCCCTGACCTTTTGTTTTCAGCTGTATTCATTTTATACAGTCCCTTGGCAATTGCTATAATGTATATTTTCGGATTTAGGCTTCTTTGTTCATCAACATTAGCCTTTATTTCTGGTGTACTTTTAGCTAGATTACATGCATAACCCTTGGGCATATATTAATTTATCTTTGAATGTTTTCCATTTCCCTCTGTGTCCTTTATCTCTATTGATTTATCCTACTTGATTTCATCCTGTGCTTTTACATTCTTCTGAAACTCACTCTTTGAAATTTAACATCCTTTTTTTTCCTTTTGTGGTTTTACCTGTGTCCTAATTACCACCCTAATTAGGTTATGAACACAATCGCAAAGAGTCCTACTCACTTCTGCAATCCTGTTATATTTACCACACACAGACCTAGCCAAAGATTGATTTTTTCCTCTAAATTGTTCCTTTTTCCCTACTGGATATAGAGTATAATGCTGTGCTTTAACCACAGAATTAATAAATCTCTTGATTTATTTATCTTATGTAATGAGTCTAAATTTACTAATTCAGAACTTTAACACTTCGCTGTAGGTAATTTTTTCAAATGAAGACTATAAATTCGTTTAGTTTTGCTTCTTTTTCCTCTAGTCTCATTTCAAAATACAATAAATAACCTCTACTGTCACATTTTCAAATATAAAGTTTATATTTTATACTTTTCTTAAGAAACAGATTACAACCCTATCTCCCTTTACAAATTTCTAGTTATTGGGGTTTGTTTTAAATTTGTCTTACATTTTTATTCAAAATTTGCTCTTTGTTCCAAATGACACCTGCAGGAAATTTTTCTCCTTTCCTCCTCAACTTCCTAGTTTATTTCAGTTTCTTATATCAACCCTTTGTAGACTTTCACAGCATTCATCTGATCAATCTTTAATTAATTTTATAATATGCCTTTTTTATTTGTATGTGTATGAAATTCTTTGCCATGTTGACAATGCCATTGTAACTGTGATGTACAGAACAAAATTAATATTGTTCAGGAATGTACTGGGATATTGTACAGCTTTAGGGTAATGAATATTCAAACTGCAGTCACTTTTGCCACCATACCATTAGGTAAATCCAAATACTTGATGCTTCTATGCAGATTTATCATAGAATCATAGAATGGTTTGGGCTGGAAGGAACCTTAAAGATCATCTAGTCAGGCATAGCTAGAGCAAAAACCTCTGCAGTGATTTTTCTTCATATTTGTTTCTGTCTCCCCATTTAAGCAACTTTCCCTTGCTTTCAGTAGATGGTTTCCACAAGCATACTCTTCTTGAGTTCAGCTACTTCCTACTGTTATTTCTGGCTAATGCATTGAACCTGCCCAATTTTCAGTTCTTTCACCTACTATATGTTTGAGGACCAGAAAGCATTTAAAGAGACTGAAGATTTTCTAATTTCATATCTCCATCATATTCATGACCATATGACACCATATATCCAGAAAATTATTCTGTTTTTAGAAAATTATCCTATTGCTTTCTAGCCTTCTAGACTTTCTAGACTGCTTTCTAGACTGCTTTCTAGCTATCAAAACCTATAGATTCTGAGATAATTGGTCAAATTACCTTCCTCCCATGGACACCAGCTTTAACCTCACAGGTAATGATGCAGTAACTTCAAAACAGTTCAACAGAAACTTCATTGCCAACTTTATTTTTCAACAACATAGTATTTAGGTTGAGAAAATGCTGGGAATTATTTGAAATCTTGTAGTCTCTTAATTTCAAAACCCAATCTAGTCCTCTAGTGTAAAACACTAATATTTGTTCTTTTCAGTGACAGCCTTGTCTTTATTTCCCATTAGTAACCGCTGCAATTGGACTGGGGCCTGTGTGTGTGTGACTGGCTACTTGATCTCTTACAGTAAGGTGGGATAACACTGGGAGGTGGACAGGGAAGAAAGCAGTATGATTCATGTGTGACTTCTTCCCTGAAATCCTGCTCACAAAATTTGGATATATCATCTGTCCACACTACAGCACAAGGCAGCTCCCCCCACTTATGCTCCCAGAGCCTAGGTGCAGCAATTTCTGCATCATGTTTTAAAACATTTAAATCTCTTACGATTGCATGTGAGTTAGACTGAAAACCACCCACCTTGCAAGCATTTTTTGCACGACTTTGTGATCCACATAGTGGTTTTTCTGCTATGCACTTATGCTTATTTCTAGCAGGTTTTAACTTTACCTCTTCAGGTTTCTCTCCCCACAGAGCTCCTCTTTCACACATCGATAGGTGGTTGAGAGTTTCTGTGTATGGCTTGGCATCTATTAAGATCTTTTTTTCTCAATGTCTTCCCTCTTTTGCTCTTGCTCTGTCCTATCTCACTAGCTCTAAACTCAGGTATTATTGATCTTATTCTTGCTGTGCTCATCTTTTCCATATACCCTTGCTATAAAATGCTTGTTCTAGGCACCAGGCAATGTGATAACTCAGTTCATAAGCTCAAAAAAAGAGACTCCCATCAGATACTTCAGTTAATGTAGATACCGTATGTATCCACATTTCTCTTTAACTGTTTGCCTTTAGAAATCAGCATATCCTGCCCTAGTTGCAAACTTTTCGTTTTACTAAGTCTAACGATATACAGTTTGTCACATTTTACAACCCACCAGGTTGAAGTAAAAGAGGATGAACACAATATGAAGCAATCAAAGGCCTGTGAAGAGGGCCCTCGTCACACCCAGTCAGACCCCTGGTGTAATCCAATTAAATTGAACAGTTTGCAGGAGAACCCAGAGGATTAAACACACTTACCCAAGCAAACCCATTTCCTACCACTTGAGGGGTATAGCTCTGGAAAACATGCATCTGATTAAGTTCCTAAAATGGCAATTAAGGCTAAAAGGTTAGAGAAAGATAATAAAGCATTATAGGGATTTGGTGAACTCCATAGCCCTATACCTCCCTCTTCCCCCCAGCCAATGCCAGCTGTTTCCTAATTAACCCAATGGTAGCAACGTGTCCACAAGAGGATATCTACTGATTAGCCCAAGAACTCCCTCTTGCTCAATGCTATTAGGTCTGTGCCTCACAACTCCCTGTTTTACAAAAGTCTGAAGCCATCACCAAAGTTATGTCTGTGCAATATGCATCTACAGCAGCTGTATAGAAGCAAAGCTGAACAAATTCCACTAAAGCAATCAGCTCATGCTGAGAGTTAATATTTATGCATCTGAGACCAAGGCAATGCAGTGAAATCATCAATATTCTCATTTCCACCTTTTTCTCAGCTTGCATCCTTTCTTTTCATCTCCCACCAGTCTTTCACCAACACTGGAGTGCCAGTCAGAATCTGCCCTTAGGGAGCAGCCCCAAGGTGTCTGGGCACAACTAGGAGAACCTCAGCAGTCTGTTGTCACCTCATCCTGACCAGAATGAGTTGTCAGGAAATCACTTGTAGATAAAACTTTTGCAGACACAAGCACTCACCTGCCTTTCCATTGATTTTAGAATCACAGAATCATGGAATAGTTTAGGTTGGAAGGAACCTTACAGATGATGTGGTTCCAAGTTCCACCACCATGGGTAGGGACACCTTCCAGTAGACCAGGTTTCTCAAAGCCCTATCCAACCCGGCCTTGAACATTTTCAGTGAGGGAGCATTTTTGTAGGCTGGGGTTTAGACTTAGATTCATTTAGGGGAGTAGTCAATGGAGGGAATATTGCAGAGAAACAGGTACTCTGGAAAATCATTTAGCAAAGCAAGATCTGGACTGTCCACTGGAAGCACATGCAGTATGCCTTGAATCATTAGACTCTTCACTACAGTTAGCGAGGCAACTCAGTTTCAGAACACAGGCATTAAAGCTGGTGTATTAATGTACCTTCGAAGACTTAGGTAGAGAAAATTGAAATAATCTTCTGTGTGAAAGGGAGAGAAATGGATTTGCCTTGCCTGGGTATGGTAAGAGGCATACTGGTAAGTCTAGCAATAAGATTAATTTTGCCTCTCTTAATAGTCTTTATTTCTGCATGTTTCATGGCTTAAAAAGTAATTTGCTTACAGTTTATTAGAAGAGAACACAATCTTCAAAAATTTCTTCTTATTATTACTAGAATATCTAAGCATACATTAAGATTTCTGTTGAGCTGACATTGAGAAATGATCTCTTATCTACAGTTTAAATAGTGAATTTGAAAGAGCATTTCTTTACCCTGTTTGTAGTCCTATCTTCTAAGATACCTTCTGAAAACCTATCCCACTGCCACATACCATTCAGCTACAGAATCACAGGCAATCATTTCACAAATAATAATAGAGCTACTTTTTTATGTTTAGTTGATTTCATTTTGTGCATTTCATAGTAACATCCTGTGCCACTTCTCAAATAACATATTTTTCTTCCTCAGAAGTGCTGTGACAAATCCTAACCCGCTGTTTTTTCAAAATGTTTAATGACAATGGTGCATGTAAAGTTATCTGAGAATGCAAGTGACAGAGAAATCATTTTATAAAATGCTGAAACTCAGTCCTGCAATGAAACTTTCATTCACTTGTCAGTGTTTAGATGGTTGGATGGTACAGTATCTTGTATTACTTTAGTATACCCACAGGCAGCTCTAAAGTTGAAAGGTTTATGTTGCTGTACAGTAGATGTTTTAAGTCTAGATTTTGTAACACTAAAATTAGACACCAAAACAGTAAAGCAATCAATATACTTCTTTAAATGAAAAATTAATTAGGATGTAAGAAAGTTTGGTGGTTTTTTGCCTTCTCAATGATATTCATTATCTACTAATAATTTATCCTTTTCTATTTACACACAGAACAAAACTCAATTCAACTTACTTCTGTGCAAAAATTTGATCCAGTGCATACATAATTTCATTTCTCTACTATAAAGACTTGTTTCAAGATTTTTCAGAGCAGTTACATCTCTAAAAAGAGCAATCACTTGTGTGATATTATTTAAATATAACCAATCTGAAAAGCTGTAAAATTTTGTTTTTCCAAGTTCTAACTAGAAAATATTTGCAGTTTTCACAATTGATATTTAATAATTATAACGCTATAATGTTTTGGCTAATTTTATAGATACTTAAAATGAAAATTTTATTAAGAAATTAAAAACATTTAAAATAGAAATGTAAAATAAATAAGGCTATCAAAAGGATAAAAAAGGAAGAGGGAAAGAAGCAGGGAAGCAATTCAGCAACTGACAATTCTATTTAAATTTAAGCAGTTAAGTAAGGTGAGACATACAAAGAAAGCTACTTTGATTGTGTGGGTGCTACAGACCTAGTAAGTAAAAAGCTAAAAGATGGAACTATAGCTGTTCAGTCAGTGCATTTATAGAGCTCAAATTTAAATATTTCCTTTATGAGTCATACGAGCAGGGAAGATGGTAAACTTGTTGAATTAAACTTACGGCGGCATTTGACTTGATGTTACATGACATTTTAATTAACAAATTAAAATTATTTCAAAGGTCTGCAAGGGATATTTAAAAATTATTACAGATTGTTAAATGATAGGTCTCAAAATGTGAATGTAGATTGAAATCGTTCTTGTTCATCATCAAATCCTTTCAGTGCATTCCTTTGGGGGCTGGTTCTTGGACTCAGATACATCACGTATTTATCCAAGACCTTTAAGAAGCAGTAAAATTATTACTAGTATTGTGTGAGGAAGACCCAGGGACAGGGTGAATGCTAAAGTGGAAAGAGGCTAACTTCCAGATAAAGCTGTTTGGGACTTGTCACATAAGCAAGTAAGAGTCACAGGGAGGAGGTGTTGTGGCATATCCCACAGTCTTGACCTCCCAAGGCCAAGGCACCTGCTCTCTCACCTGGAGAGCCTTTTCATTCACTGAAAGCCAAGCAGCAGAAAGGGAAAATGATTTTTCTTCTTTACCTGCACAGTTAGGGTGTAAACCAGATAGAAACAGAGTAAAGGTCCTAAAAGATGTGGTTTAAATTATTTTGTGTTTCCTCAACATCTTTTTGGAGGCTGGAATATTTTTTTTTTTCCTTTCACAACTTCTGTCCCCTAAAGAAGAGTAATTGGAATGAAAAGCAGTGCTGGCCTAAAATAGGAGGGAAAGAATGTATAGCTTTTCTCTGTGGGAGCAGCTTACTTAGTTTCAAACGTGGATATTTTCAAAATAGTGTAATGGACTCATGTAAGGGCTTATGGCAGAACATTACTTATGTGTTTTGTGGTTTTCTGATATTTGCAGTTGTGTGATTAACATAGAAATAAATCATAAGACTATGAGTTTAAATCAGCAAGGCTCAGTTTATGTGAATATCAACACTTAAGACTAGTGTTCAGCATGTGGTAGTTTTGTCTTCTCAGTATGTAAAACTTCTCAAAAATCCCCACAACATCTTTAATGAGAAAGCATTGTGGGATGCCATGTTTTTCAGATTCTTGTATTTGTCAATTTTCATTTAATCTCAACAAAATCAATAAAGTTCTATATCTCATAAGATTTTTGTTATTATTTTAAACTAAGTCCATAAATTACAGGAAGTTAAAGACCAGAAGGAAGCCTGATGAAAGTTGCAGTTGGAAGTATCTTTGAGTGTTCAAAACCAGAGATATCAATTAATGTGTATGTCATTCTTTTATTTCTAAATTGCTCTGCCATTATTTCCTTTCCAGTGTTTAGGAAGTCTTTAGGGAACATGCTCAAAAATAAAAGCAATTTGTCAGGAATGCTGTAAGAAAGACAGTATGGTACTGAAAACACAGCAGACACCATTATTAGAAACGTGACTTCTACTGTAAACACTTTAGTTCAACTTTACCATAGTATAAAAGATGTGTTAAACTTTCCTTAATTGTCTATGAGAGCGAAGAAAGATTCTGATCTCTGGAAACTCAAACTGCCTAGTCAAGCCATTCTGTCTGCTTCTGGATGCTCTGCAGGGATCAGATGACCAGGAAGCAACGCTGCTCACTCTCACACCTCTGTGGATTTGGACATTGTCACTGCTACTGGAATGTCTGCCCACTTCAGAGCTGGGTTGGGGAACACACACTGCCAGCTAATATGGGATGTACATCTGCCTTATGGAAAAGGCATGCCTTCAGTGTCAGTTGAAACCAGACCACAAAATCTATGCTAATGGCAAACTGATATAATCTGCACATGTGTCAGTTCAGAAGCATGTGTGAAATGAGGAGGCTCAGAGGTGACCTTATCACTCTCCACAACTACCTGAAAGGAGGTTGTAACCAGGTGGGGGGTCGGTCTCTTCACCCAGGCAAGCAGTGAAAGCACAAGAGGACATAGTCTAAGCTGTGCCAGGAGAGGTTTAAGTTGGACGTTAGGAAGAAATTCTTCACAGAAAGGGTGATTGGATATTGGAATGGATTGCCCAGGGAGGTGGTGGAGTCACTGTCCCTGGAGAAGTTTAAAGAGAATGCCATGGTCTACTTGACATGGCATTTGGTCATTGGTTGGACTTGATGATCTTAGAGGTCTTTTCCAACATAATTGATTCTGTGAAATCAGTGTAATCGAGAGAAATATATAATTAACATATTGGCCACATCCCTTTCTTCTCTTATTACCAGACCCTCAGAAAATACTTCAGGTCAACTATGAAATCAGCTGATTTCCTTTTCTTTCATCATTAAAGACTGTTCTTTTTCTTTTTCTTTTTCAGCAGAAAACAGCTCTCAGGTGATATTTCAGATGTTCTCAGGACTTGCACAGTGCTGCTGCAGAGAAAGCTTTACCATTGCCAATACTGAGAGCATGGTCAGGTTAAAGCTGGATTAGTATACTTGAAAATTATGACTGCAGCAAAGCTGTATTATTTGCAAGAGGTTCATAATTTTATTCTCAGGATTAAAAAAAAACAAACCCAAAGCAAAGAAAGTACCAAAAAACCAACCCCAAACCTGACTAACATTTTTCTCTTAAGGAAAGATGTACTTTGCTTTGCTAGAATGACAAATGTAAGTGTGAAATTAATAGAGCAAAATTCCACAGTCACATATACATAAAACATTAGTTCTGGCTTAAGCTCAATATTTACTTAGAAGCCTAGTTAATAGTTTTATATTTGGTAGTTTACTTTTAATATAAAACCCGGTTACAGCAGCCTTCCAAACATTACTTACAATATATCGATACATTTGTGTCAGATATAACTAGATTCTAAAAAGCTTTCAAAAATATTTAAAATCTGCCCTATTTGTCCAAGAAATTTAATGTTTCACATATTTGAAGAGCTTAGAATATGTACTGCATTAACATGAACTTTGACTCAGGTCACCATCTACCTAATTATTCCTTATAATGATCACATAATAGACTGATATAAAGGCTCTGCAAAGCTTAATAGCTCCCTTTAAATTTGTTTTCTTAGATGGAAAATGAGTGTGTAAAAATCCAGTCTATAAAACAGTATCAGAACTGACTTCTTTCAAAAGACAAAATGAAAATCTATACTGAAGTAAGGTATTTTGCAATTTAGACACTTTGATCTTAAAGTTCTTGATCAAGTGAAAGTGCTTGTTTCTGATGTAAATGAGTACAATCGCTTAGTATTTCAGACAGTTTTAAGTTGAATAGAATTACTTGTATGTTCAAATATCCTCAAGATTGAGTCCATCTCTTGTGAAATGGAGACCAAGCAGAGATTGGTAAATGAAGATATATTTCAGTAACAAATTTAATTCTTTTTAATTGCTTACTTTTTTTATAGAAAGGAAGTCCCAAAGCTCTAAGAAATACCACTAAGGATCAGTGTTCTAGAGTCTATTTAGATGGCAAATCAACACTTTTTGCTCTGACATCAGAGATTATTTAAGATGCATTACCCTAGGGGTTACTATCTGTCTTTAGCAACTGGATATATTTTAAAGTTAGATAAATCTATTATGAAGTGTAAATTCACATAGTTCAGAATCAGGATGCAGAAGATGATAACAAAGTGCTGCTTTAAGAGATGATCCATAGGAATCCTAGTATCAACAGGCAGGTGTCACATTTGTATGCATTTCTCATACCCTGCTTGGATCTCAAATGGATAGCTGCCAAGTAGAATAAATTTGCTTTCTTTCTCATCTAAGACCTTCTTCTTGTTGGTAAATAATATATTTTCATCAGGAAAGCATGAATATGTAAAACCCCTGAAAAAGATAAAATACATATTTATATAATCACTCATAGCCAGGCCATGTTACTGCAATAAATTATACTGTTTGGTGTAATAGTGAGAATAAAATGATGATCATAATGAACAGAGAGGATATCATTATTACTGTTCTCAATGTTCTGGCACCATGACCATATTATTCTCATTTCAGTCATATTTTTGTCAAGGCAGATGTTGTAAAAATCATAAACCTGATGATGCATCTTGCATTTCAGAATGAACTCCAGACAAAAACAAGACCTGTGCAGGGGGCACTAAAGCCAGCAGATGACCACTCTGCTTTCCCCTTTGAATGCTGGGCTGTTGCTAACAACCTGGTTTGCAGGTCTCAACTGCTTTAGTGTTAACAGTGTCATTGTAGTGACTGGAGTGATACCTCCCAATGTCACGGAAGGATTGAGGATACCCTGTATTTGCAGATGTCTGCATCAACAATGAAACCTTGCATTCTTTTTTCAGATCTTTGATTAGAGTACTTCAACATTTTTCCAGGGCTGTGTTAAAGACAACTTTATTTTTACTCTTATTTTTCTTACTTATTTACTCCTCTTACTATTTATAAAAAACCCACATTCGACTGCTAACCAAAAAGAGAAGTAGCATGATGGTTAGCAGTTAACAGACAAGAGAAGCATAGAAAAGGTTCATCCCACACTGACATCACCCACCTGAAACTGGTCATTGAGTGAAAGACAGAGACTTCCAAGAGCAGAGTCATAACTCCTAGACTTCCCCAAAGACTCATTCATACAGATACTCTCACTAGGTTTGCTTTATTGAGAATCAAAGACAATCATGGTCTTGACTCAAGAGCCTTGAATTAGGTGAAACACTATGTTCATGAAAACTTCATAATTTTAGTGTTAGTGATTATAATTCAGATGTGGATTAGCATAAATTTAGCAAAAGAGTATCTTACAAGAATGTTTCAGTTTGCAAATTACTCAATTCACTAACCATGGGGAGATGCAAGTATCCCCAGAGATACTGGTCCAAGATCTGCTCCAACCAAGCATACAGTGAAGAACAGGAATACAATCAATTGTGAGACACAAATGTCAAAGCTAGAAGTGTGGATCAGCCTCTGAAAATTTTCAGTGAACAGTAGATATTTGACTATCTGCATAAATTGTTCCTGATATTATAGTTTTATATATTGGTCCAACATGAGACAAGAATGCCACTTGGCTAAGTGACTTATAAGCACATTGCCAAAAAAAACCTTTGTCATGAGAACCTAAAAATCTACATACAATCTATCTGCAGTGTTCAGAACATCCAAACTTCATATACCAAGAATACCCACACATCTTCCTGAACTACTGTTAGATGGGAGTAGCTGTGAGTAGGTATCTATGAGAAATTATTTCAGAAATTTGTTATGCATATAATAGTGTGTCCAAAAAGTAATTTCAAGGTATTTACCAAGCACACAAGGCTTCATACCTTTCTACTTGCTACATGATTGGAATGTAGGTCTTATATTTCTTGAGGCAGGGATTGTGTCTTTATCCTCTTGATCTGCATATGAAATTGCATCAGTAGAAGTTATATGGTCTGACTGCAAATATGGTTGCTTTAATACCTCACAAGCAGGGAAAGCAAAAAAAGGGAGAAAATACAGCAATCACTGAGCATCTAACATTTATCCTGTCTTATCTTGTGAACTGATAGCATCATGAGACATCTTCTGACTGTTATCCTCAGGCATAATTCCATCGCTAATTATTTTTCTTATTACCAATACTTGCAATTAAAGTCTTTGTAATTAGAACACCATGTTTTTATAAAACAATTTGCATTTAGTTAATTTCTCATTACTTTATTTATTATCTTTTTTTTCGCTCCCTCCCACAAATCAGAGTGAGATGATCTCAGAATGTGTTTTCAGAAAAGTTTAACTGGTGCTTCACTTGAAACCAGTTAAGAACCACTGACTGCAAACCATCCAGAACTTCTTGTGCATGTCTCTGTGACATTAGTGAAAACATTCCAAACTCACTCTTCAACAGTGTGACCCCACCCCATTCCTTTTCTTTTGTCAGGATATAGAAAAGCAACTATTGCAGGAAGAGTGAAGGACAACTGTAGATAAACAGGAACAAATGAAGATCTTGCCAAGAAGTGAATAGGAATTGCATTAAAAAAACCCCACTAAGCTATCCATTCGACATACCATTTGTAGTAAGCTGCAAAAAGACAAGGGAACAGCTTGTGAGGATCATCTTAAGCTGTAAATTTGTATCTGGATTCAAATGTCTGAAAGAACAGGGGCATTTGTCCTTATAGGTTTAGATCAAATAAAGGAGAAAGGTATACAGAACTAATTTCTGAAAGTTATTCAGCTGGTGCTGAATGCTGACATGTGCTGACTCTTATTATGGTGGCAGGACCTCCAGTAGCTATCTTCGGAAACCTTCCTGTTGTGCTCATGGGTCCACAATGACATCAACAATTTTCTTGAATCCTGTTGATGCCATCTGTTGAGTGCAGAGGTCCACTGCATTGTAGCTGCCCATGCCATCTGCCTTGCACTTCTAACCTGGTCCATATGATGTCGGGTGGGCAGATAGCAGGCTAGCACACTGAACTGCACTGTGTGAGTATTTCTTAGCTTCCTTATTCAATATGCTTTCCCATCTCAGTTTTATGAATTGCCTCAGAAGGTTGCAGACAACCAGTGAATCCCAGCAGTGACCACTGAGCATTTTAGAGTAATTGTTTTAGGACAAGTCATAACTCCTGGGATTTACTACGAATTGAATTGGTGTTATTTATTGAAATAGGTTTATTCGAGAGAGTAGGTCATGTACTGACTTAGGCACTGTGCATTTCATGCAGTGTTAAGCAGTGGCCTTACTTTGGTTTTGATTTGACTTGCACTATCTTAACAGGAAGTAATTTTTTGCAAAATGACAGCATATGTGTAGAATTTATCTTCTGTGTCTAGTTGGCATCTAAACTCCACTCAGATTTTACTAAAATTTGTTATTCCTCCTGGCTCATGTTGTAAATTTATTTCACTTGGATTCATAAAAATCCATCAAGCCTCAGTGTACCTGTTCATCATGCCACTCTTTGCAGCTCTTCAGAAACCGTATACACTCTCAATACACAGCTGAACCTTTTCCAGTACCTTACTACTGCAAAGTGGTGGCTCTTCACAGTTTTTTTTACTCTAGCAGTCTTTTCATTTGATGATAGAAATTTATCTTCCACATATACTGTCAGTTTTATTACATTTAGCAATAATGTACCATCTGATGACTTTCAGTAACAAATTACAAGAGTTCTGACTGTGCAACGCACTGGGTTTCTGATCATCCAGATGAATAGTCACTGTCTGCACCCAAAGTACCTCCAGGTTCTGTGTACAGAAAATCAAACACAGCCTGGAGACTTTGAATTCAGTGCAGACACATCATCAACCTAAACGAAGACCAGCCTCATTTGGGACTTTCAGGCAAGAGCTTATCTGTGCACATACAGTATAGACCAGACTGGCAGCACATGCACAGATGGTTTTACGGACACTTTGGATTCCTACTTTTTTCTTCGTTATAATATTGGCATGTATAAACTTTTCTTATTATGGGAAAATACAGAATATAGCTGTCACATAAACCTCCCCTGTCTCCAGCTGCAAAGGATATTGAAGAAGATTTTTTTAGGGCAATTTTATATTGCAATACTAGAAAAAGAATCCTGGTTATAACAACTGTCTATTTGGTGCTATGCATATTAACAGTTTACTCATTCTGGTAAGATTAACTTTAATAGTCTAAAATTGGTGTCCAATATAAAATCATTATTTAAGTTTTCTCTCTGAAGAAAATGGAGGAACAGAGGAGCAAATAGTTCCAGAGGATGATCCATCTTACTAGTTTTACGCACCCATCCATCTCCATTTACTATGAAGGTATCCCAAGTGGTCACCCTAGACTAAACATCCAGGTTTTAGATGGCTGATGAAGTTTAAGGAGATGAATCCCTCTCTAGGTGGTGCTAGTCTTTTTTCAGGTCTGAGATACAGAATGAAGAAACTAGAATCTGGCATTCAAACAGTGGGTTAGATAAAGGCCAGAGCTCCTTCTCTTGGGATATTTATTGCCCCAAGAGTACCTGGTCTGGAGCAAAAGTCAGACCATTGGATGGCTCTGCAGGTGCTGTCAAAAGATGCTACGTATCTAAAAGCTCAGGTTCTCTTTCATAAGCACTGTGCAGCTGCAGTGCCTGTGCTCTTTTTCATAAAAGTAGTCTGAGTTCCCTCTTACAAGCTATGTGGGAAACATGATGACTGACCTGTAAAATTAATCAACTTTGCCAGTGATACCTGAAAACTACCACCCTGTATTAAATTTGTTCTTGAGAGGGAACTGCATTAGAAATTTTCCTCACTTGTATGGTTAAAAAAATCCTGCTATGAAGTGTAAACTATCACTTGCTGACCATCATGAAATAGCTTTCTCTTAATTCTCTACTGTAATAGCCTTTTAAGGAGATGGAAGTTAAGTAGACCACTTTGTGTATTTATTTCTGAAATGTCTAGCAAAGGCCTATGCCATGGGAAAGTTTAAACACTATGTGGAGTAAACAAACAGAAAGGATATGGGTAAGTTTTATTTTTCTCCCTCTGAGGTACTTTAATGGTAGCAGAAATACCTTCATTTTGAGCAAGATTTTACTAGTCATTCAAGAGCTTTTTGATTGAACAGGTCAAAAACCTGTTGAAAAAACCATTAATTTCAGGCTTTTTATAGAAACACCCAACTTCAAATGAAAAGGCTTTCCTTAGTACATAAAAAACTGCCAAAACAACCAATCCTCTAAGTTATTGGAAAAAAAAAAGCAATTTCCACAGCTAAGCCAAGAAGACTGACAGCTTACAATCTGTCAGAGGCCAGATGTCAGATTATCCCCTTTCAGGGGATCCATTCTCTTCGCATTAACTTATTGTTCTGTTTTTGCTGAATTGGGAAATTTGAAGAGACTCACTGCTTTTTTCTCTCAGGTTTTGCTCAGGAGGCTGTAGCTCCAAACTCTACCATCCAGAACCTGCCACCTTCTTGGCCTTAGGTATGAATCAGTGACTTCTGCAATAGGCAGCGGCAGTATGAAACGGGAGGAAATTTTTATCTTTCCATTTAGAGTTGCTCTTTTTGAAGCCAATTCATTGAGATGCATTGCTTATTCAGATGTGAATAGATGAGCACATTTAAAGCCAGATGCCAGACACCTGTGCCTGTGCAATACACCTGTCTCTGCTGCAGAAACAAAGATAATGGGAAAAACTACCAAAACCAGGAGCTTTTGCTCTGGAAATACAAATCTGATGAAAAGTACTAACTGAGTTGACTTTGGCTCTAGGAGGTCTACTGGTACACTATAAATTGCACATAGTTCAGTTGTGAGAAAGTAAATTTGCAAGAGATTTCAAGGAAAAGAAGTATTCACTGTTATCTGTGTGCTTGCAGGAGAAAATCTGCAAGTTCTGTGGTAGGTGAGGAGGTAAAAAGTGTAGAGAGGAAAGATCCACTTCTGGTCTTGCACTATTGTAAAGTGGAAAAGAGCATCATAGTCAGATTTGCAAATCTGTTTGCAAATAATGACCAATAGGGAGGCAACTGAGTGAGTCTGGTATCTTGCAAATTATGCTATATCAGCTTTTGAAGACCTGGTGGTTTCTACACTTACTCAGTAGAAAGAGAGTCATGCAGGCATCAGTGCAGCTCAGACAGCAGCATAAGGAACACAGGTTGAAAAGATGCTAGTTCCTGACAGAAACTAGATTACCCTTATTTCACATAGTCATCTTCAAAAAACTCACCTTTTTGTCCTCTTTTTTTTGTTTCCCTGGTCAACCAGGGAAACTCAGAAAGGTGATTTGAACCAAACGAATAATGAGAGCCAGGCAGGGGGAGAAGTGAAGGCAGAAGCACCTTCTGTGGCAATCCTCTCAGGAAAAAAACAACACTAAAGGGATGGTAAAAAGCTTATAGTAGTGAAGTTATCCTGTGACAGGATACAAATTGAATGATTTTTGACAGCAGGGAGCTGGTGAGGCGTTGGGCAAATGCCCTGCCATTACACTGCAGGAACAGGGTAGGGATATGCTATGCTTCTCCCCTCAGCTAAACAAATGTCAGTTATGGTCAGACCCGAGTGAGAAAACATTTCCGTATCAGGAAGCAAAGAGGTGAATGAAATGAATGAGCTAGTTTCCAGGTACAATTCCTCTCAATAAGGAGGGAGAGAAAGAAATGCTGAGTGAATATCTCCTGAAGGAGATGGCAGCAGCTGCCTCTGTCATGGGGGGAGAGGAGTCAGACAAAGAATAGAAATAGGAAAGCTGGTACAGGCTTGAAATTTGTACTAATATGTGAGACACAGTGAGAGAAAAACTATCAAAATGTTTATGCTGCCAGGCCTGTGGCCGTTGGGACAGTGCATCTCTTGGCCACTGCTTGTAATGAAATAGCAAATGAAACTAGCAGTGTCTATGTGCACTGCTGTTAATGGGTGATACTCAAAAACTTAGTCCACTTGCAATTACTACACCCAGAGTAGTCACTAATCTGTACTATTTTCACTTCAGTCAGCCCCAAGACACAGGCACTCATTGGTTTTCTATTTCTCAAGTACCTAAAAAAACACAGGCAAGCCAAAGCAATAATTTAGTTTATTATATGGCAAAGGTACACTAGTCACTTGGGTCCTCCCTAATCACCAACCTTGGCAGTATTTATCTCATTTTTGAGATATAAAAGATTGGATTCAAGCTATCAAAAACGTAGCACCATAGATCTTTGGGGAAAACAGATGCAGGAAGCCTTAATTTTCTTAAGTGCCAAGCTAAATGACCTTAGATAACAGAGAAGGTGCGGTGGGTAAACATTTTCCTTGGTCAGGGATGACAGTCTTGTGCTTCACACTGAACTGTTCCTGTCTTTTTGCATCCTGTCATCTGCCACGGTCCATTAAATGTGTACCCACCTGCCCTGCATAGACTCTTTTCCTTCAGGCAGCACTCTCAGTCATACTTCATCCTCAGTGGAGAAACTTGATGTGCAAGGCCAGGCTCCAGGATAAGGGCAATAGATTGCCGAACAAACTCAAACTGCTGCTGCATTGATTTAGCATATATGTATATATCTATCCATCTGTTACATGTATGCTAATTATGTAATAATGCACACGGACTTATTTTTCTTCATTGAACTATAACATACATATTTCATTTTAAAAAAGTGAATTCACGGCTAAAGTGTATTTGAGAGACAGAAATATGTTTGATATATTACACATGTATGAAAACCCTATAATGCCCTAATCAATCTCACGTAATCTCACAGCTGGCCATGTCTCAAGCAGAAGGCTGGACTAGACCTCCTGAAGTCCTTCCCAATCTGGGTGATGCTGTGAAACCAGACAGAAGACAGTAGTGTTCTTAAGTTGTTCTTATCTTTTGATACCTCATTAATTTGGCAAGGATACATTATAATTTCTGCTTTTCAAATTTATTATGTTTGTCACTGCCTGTCTTTGAATCAATCAAACAGCATCTCAAGTGAAAATGAACAAAACCGCACTCAGATAATCAAGCATGTTGGCATTCTCATCCCAGAGACATAAAATTAACTTGGGTGAATAGTTTTTTAAGTAGTTTCAGTGTTCACTCAAGAGAGTAAGTTTACTTGAGGACCCTTTTATTGTATTTAGAAGTATCTCAGGCTGTTCAACTCTCTGGGAACACAGTTCTTAGGTGGAGGTGTTTGAAGCTTTTCGAGCTTGGGCCTGGATCCACCTCATAGAAAGTTAGGGACCTAATTAAGGGCAAAATTGAGTTTGGCTGCCTGCATATCAAAAGGGTTGGGAAGTAGCTCAGCTTGAGGTAGTAATATGGAGACGCTTCTTTCCTGACAGAGAGTGCTGTCAGAATCACCAGCGTATCTGCTTACCATAGATCTGACCTGGAGGTGGGTATTTTTTAATGTAACACAACTAAGAGTAAGTAAATTTTCTCCTGAGCCAGTGAAGTAAATTTAGAAAGAAATTGTGAGTACATCATAAAATAACATTGAATTAGTATGTTCATTTCACGGGCAGTTAACCTTTATATCTCTTTAATAATTGATTGCTTTAATACTTTGTTAATATTATTAGTTTCATTAGTTTATGATCTTTTTTTCTTACCTTTGGTCTTTTATTACATTAGGTCTATAAATTTTCACAGAATTGATTAGTCACAAAAATGAAGTTGTTATGCTCTAATACCTTTCTGTCTTTCATGGAAGAAAAACACTTCTAATTTTGTTATGTATCTCTCTTCACAAGGATAATTGAAATACAGTGATTACTAATTAAATTAGTATAGCTATGCTAGCTCTGCCAAAATTTTATGATTTATAGTTTTGGTCAAAAACAAGAGTAAAACTAAGCTATTTTTATAGTTATGTTATTAATTGATAAGGCTGTATTTTAATCTTTCCAGTAATGGGTCATGACCTCAAGTATCTCAAATTCTGTTACATAATCATGTAGGAAGAAAGAAAACTTGATGCCGTATAAAATACAATGTTCTAGACAAGAAAGTAGCAGGTCAGGCAATTCTTACAACATGGTTGCATCACAACTTAAAAGTGAGTGAAACCCTGAAATGTATCTGTAGGAAGCATTAGCTAGTTCATTCAGTTTCCTAACTAAAATGTGAATTTATAAGCTTTTTGAGCTGTGAATGAAATAAAATTTTCACATAAAAAGAAAGGCATGCTGAGATCAGCAACCAGATCTATTCAATGGATTCTTTTCTTGTTTGTTGCTGAACTTTTTCCTATCATACAAGAAGTCTGACTGGCTTAGTTAAATTTTGTTAACTGCCTTGATCATTTAACATTGCTACTGTTGAATATTGATCTCAAAGTGCAAATGAGCTTGATCCAAGACCTACTTAATTGAATGGAAATGTTCCCAGTGGCTCTGGCTGACACTGGAGCAATTCCATGATTTGTATCATTTCTTAAGACATTTTGTTGGTCATGATTTCAGAATTCCTTTCTATCTGCATTAAGGTTGTATTCCAAAATTCTGTCATTACTAAAGAGTTCTATTAAAAACCTGTAGAAACTTTGAAGACTAATAATACAATAGTCTTTAAAATATGTTTGTACGGTAGATCTAAATCTAGAACAATCTGGTAACAATGAAATTTCAGAGCACATTCTTTCTTACTGACCTTTTCAGCTTCAGTGGACAGTTTTCAAATCATCTTACATGAGTAGTCACTCAACTTGCTGCAACACCTGGGTTCAGACAAATCGTGACTTGTCTGCACATTACTAGTCTACTAGAATCATAGAATATCCTGAGTTGGAAGGCACCCACAAGGATTATTGAAGTCCATCTCACGGTCCTGCACAGGACAGCCCCACCTCACATCACACCACATGCATAATATTGCTTTATTGATCACAAGAGAATGGTCACCACAGTCATATTAACTAGATTTAATTTCTTTTGTATATAGTATCATTTTGATGTTGTTTTTTCTATTCTAATAACCCAGTGAACGAGATGTTTCTTGTAATGGATTTTCCTGGCAAAAAAATCTATCATGTAAATGCACCCAGTCCAAGGTAATTTGTGCTAATGACCAGTAAATATGTTTGAAATATGACTGGTCTAATTGCCAAAATTAAGCCTATTTCTTCCATATGTCAGTAAAGGTAGCTGCTCCAAGAAAGTCAGAATCTGAATGTAATACAATTTAGATAAATGTTAATTTAGAGAAATTTCTATACCATTAGAGGAGAAAAAGCCTTAAATGTAAATATTAAGATGTTTAGACAGTGGCCAATATAGTGCACAGTAGCTGCCAGCATATGCTGTAATTAGGGAAGACTCAAATTCATACTCATAGAATAATGTTTCACTCAGGGAGCTTAAGCAGCAAGTCAACTCAGACGAGCTAAACTGTTTTACATGAAGCTTTACTTTTTCATTCAGATTAAAGGAGACATTAAACATTTCCAGACGTTATTCATGAGAAGCTTCCTGTTTAAATTTAATGTTTATCTCATTGAGATTACTGATGCAATTTGTCATGAACTGATTGTAAAGCGAATGTGGAGTACTGGTGGGCAAAACCAAATTGATTTCATCTGCACTAGCTTTCCTTTTGTGACACTTCACTGCCTTCAGTAGACTCACTTCTTGCCCATAAATATGGGATCAAAATCAGACCCAGAGATAGAGTCTGTATTTCATTTGCTAATTTTCAAGAAATAGGCTCACAGACTATTGAACTCATTTACATAGTAGTAAAACTATTAAATATCCAGTCTTAGAGGTATAGACTTGCTTTTTTCTCATCTCTTTACACATATAGAATAGGGTTGTGGTTTTTTAAATAAATGTCATATATGTTTCAGTTTATCCTATACCTTCTAGGATGAATGCCTATACTTAGACCATAGTGTTTTCTGAAGAATAAGTAAGAAAATAAAAAAAAAAAGGAAACCTTTTTTGAAGAAACAATATAAAGATTTTACTGTTAGTTTGGAAAACTCTGTATTTATTCTCATCTGGTTCATTCTTAGGAACAACTAGGGCTTGCTAAACCTAAACAATGACTTCGGAACAAGGCAGCTGTTGTCATTGGGAGCTGATTGCAAATGACAGAGAAAATGAGAAGATACTGGAGGAAGCTCGACTCCTCTGCACTAGAAATACATCTATTATGGCTGGGTGTAGGGAAAGGGTGACTCTTTGGCGTATGAAAAATTCCCTTTCAAAATCACATACTGCTTTGTTTGAAGATGCAGCTTTCAGGCACTATTTTAATCAGTTGTTGATACCTAGAAGAAAGGGCTTATATGTTGAGGAATATACGTGGTGCAGGTAGCTCAGTTTGCAAGATGCCAATTGAGATGAAGGTGAGCTCTGGGTGGGAGCTGGAGATGAGGCTGTGAACTGCCAACCCTTTGGTTAAGAGAAGGCATGAAGATGGGTGATGCCAACCTGGCGAATGAACATTGAGAGACGCAGAAGAAGCTGAAGACCTGGGAAGATGAGCAAGAGTTTCATGCCCTTGGACTGTGAGGTGATAAAAGCCCACGGCATCCTTTGTTTGAGGTCCCTCCTTGGAGGCACCAACTTGGGCTGTTTCTGTGTTACTGCACTGTGAATAAACAGCTTTATGGAACCACAGAATCAAAGAATATGTCGATTTGGAAGGGAGTCACAAGGATTACTGAGTCATCTGTGACTCTGCTATGGGAAACCTGGTCTGGCTGTGCAAGGGGGTTGTGTAGGGAGTCAAGCATGGCACCTGTAGCCCCCCTGTGAAGGGGCTTTGGTCCCAGCAGTGAAAGTCTCTGGCCTTGAGAGTGTGACTGTCAGAGAGTCTTGTGAATGGTCAGACTGGGAAGCTTCCTTAACATAAAGGTATCTGCACAGTTGGACCACTAAACACAGACAGTGAATGGGATGGAAACCTAGCTAAAAGTGTTAGGACTGTACGGTTACATATATGGGTTTGTAGGTAATCAAATATCCCCAGAATTCTTGTGCTAGATCACCAGGTCCAAAACCATTAACTATCTAGGTGCTGCCATGAACACAAAGAGACAGCACACTGAGCCCTAACATGTGAGTGAAGCCTAACAGTACAGTTAAGTTCATGTTGGTAGCTTTTTCTTAAAAAAAACCCATGAAAAATCTCAAACAAAAAACTCCCCCAAAATCAGAAAATAACCCTTGAGTAAAAAATAAATTTAACTCATGACTATTTCTAAACTTTGGCTGCCATTGCTTACAACTTAAATTGCCTCAGCATTTTAAGTAGCACTTACTACGTTCCCTGTCCATAAGCGTACTTCCATACAGTCTGTAACATCATCCTTAGAACATATGGCTCATGTTGCTGACTACATTTTCTTGGACGATCATGTATACACATAAAAGACCATAATATAGTCTCTTAATGAGATGGATGCAGTTCCCATTTTGAGCTGGTGTTTTTAAAAACATTTCTGTTTCTCATAATATTACAGATATCTCAGTAAATAGGTCAGTTAGTTTTAGTTGCTGAGTGCAAGTCAGCTCAGCTAAATCTTTTGCACCTTTTACAGATTAAAATGCTGTGTTCTATGTGCTAGCTACAGCACCTATTGCTTAATATTGTATAAAACACTGGTAGGCTGACTTTCCATCAGGTTGCAAAGCATTGCTGGAGTCCTAGGCATTTGTAACTGGAGAAGAACCAAAACAGGGCTAGATTTACTCACCAGTTTGAGGTTCTACGCAATGATACTGCTGCTTTTGGTGTTTTAGATTGTCATGATATGGTAAAAAGTAAATTATGTCAAGTGTGCCTAAGAAATACAGGCAGCTGTCCTTTTTGAAATGTGTGTGATGGATTTCCTAGTGTAACTAAGTGCCACGAGGGTATTGAGTCTTGACGTTTCTAGTAGCATGTATAAATGTAAGAAAATGGGCCTTTTTGGAAAGTATTGAGATACATGTATAAAACCAAAATAAATTATCCAGGTTGGCTTTGTATCAAAAGCCTTCTGAAGAAGATACTTAAAACAATTTAATTATGAAATCAGAAAGGTCAAAGGATATCTTGTAATAATATTTTAAGTCTTCACTGGTAATTTGTGACATATTGTACAAATCTTCTCTGCTGCGCTGTGCATATACATGTATGTTCTATAACATCTGGAATAAACCAGCTTTTGCTAGGAATGTATCAACCGGGGATTTCTGAGATATCATAGTTTTGTATCTAAGTGAATCATTTCTGCTTTCCAAAGAAAAGTGTTCACTTTAGTGTTCGGTAGTGTTCACTAATCATTAAGTCTAATGCTCCGCTTTTGGAGCATAATTATCAAAGCCAGTAGAAAACAGTCCAACTATTTGAACTACTATTGGTACCAATTTATGTATGGATGTTTGTGATAGTTTTCACCCTAGGCCTTCCTGGAGACCAGCTTGTAACCAGGAAGGAACTAGGAAGGTGACCCAGGAAGTATTCCATGCCACTCCTTTACATAACCTGGGGTATAAATAAGGCGTAGATAAGAGAGCTCGCGCTCTTCCTTTCCGGCGAGGTTCGAGAACAGTGGGTCCCTGTCTCGGTCTTGTTTATCTGGAGCTGAGGCCAACAGTGACTGCTGTTGTCTGCCACATGTGAGGGGAGAGTGCTGGGCCGCGTCCAGCCGTCCTGCTTCTCTCAAGGGAAGTGGTGAGATTTTGCCAGTTCTTTATTTTGCTGGTTACCGGATTTTTTTTAGATTGGGCATACCTGTTTTGCTTCTGTCACTTTTCATCCTTTTTTGTCCTTTTTTCCCTTCTCCCTTCTCCTCTTCTCTTTAGGAAGCTATTTGGGGTTTCTGGGGTTCTAGGTATATAGTATTTTCACTGTATATATCTGTTTTATATGTAAAATATATTTTTGCTATAGCTTTGGCTGTTTGTTTTTTTTTTCTCCCCTCTCTGGGAAGCAAGGCTCTGTTGTCGAGTCTTGGAGATTTGGTGGGAAGCCAGCTCCAAACTTGCACAACGTTATTTTACGATTCTGTGGTTTTGTGATTCAGTCGGTAGGAGATAAGAAGCTCTGAACTGATACAGAGACATTTGCCTAAGTTAAGACATCTTTCTATGTTGTGATAGGACCTTCCCTATGAAAACTTCTTCGTTTTATAAATCACACTTAAATAAGTATGAGATTGTTAAAGCAGAAAATAAACTCTAACAAGTCTCTCATTATTCAGTACACTGAAGTATTTATTATCCTAAGGGACATTAAAGGCCACAGTAATGTTTTATTGGTCACAACAGGTTTTCCTGATAATAAAGAATAAATTTTTCCATTATATCACTTTACAACAAGCACTGAAGAGCAGCTAAACTGTGGTGATTTAAATCGAGATCCCTGTTGTCCTGACTGTGTTATTGCTCATGATAGGCAGTTATCTGATAGAGGTGTGTTCAGCTGGAAAGGCATTTCTCGAGCCACTGAATCCTTTCCTGTTGTCCTGTGCCCCCCCAGCCCTGATTAAGATAACACTGTAATATAACATCAACTCCATGTACCTTCCAAACCACAATATCACAATCTTCCAAACACCTTATTATAAATCTATAAATCTATACAGTAGGAGACAGCAGAAGCCACAAGCTATAATGAGCCATAGGGGAACTCAAGGTCATCACCGACAGCTGAGGGGCCTTCAGTATGAGAGACTTTGTTAGCTGACAACAGAGGATTTGGGATAATGCATCCCCTAGAGAAGGCAAGAAAGGAGATGAGTTCTCATTGTGTGATATAATCTTCTGTCCTCAGTTTGTTAACCTTAAGATTGGAAATAAGGTAAGGTGGCTTCAGACCAGGATAGCTGTGAAAGGATACACGGCAGTGGGCTGTGAGCAGACAGCTGAGCTCCACCAGCTGGAAGCCAGTCAGAAAGTAACTGCCCTGGGAAACTTATTGCTTGACAGACTGCAAATTAATTAAATAGTAATGTTGTGATCCAATTAAACTTTGTCCCTTGCATTCTGTCCAGATACCCATGTGCCGGGACAACAAATTCGAGAAACCAGAAGAGCTGATTGTCTAAGTAGAAATAATATTAAAAAAAAGTATAAACAGAAAAGATGTCAGCACTACGTTTCAGCTGAAAAAGGAATAGAAAAGGAGTATAAAGCAAGTTCTACATAATGACTTCTCAAAGGAGAATTAGTAGGAACCATAAAAGCAAGTTATAAACTTCCAGTCGACCCTGAACTTGTGCAGGATCTTCTGCTACTCCAGCTGGATCCCTACAAATCTATGGGGTCTGAAGGGACTCATTCAAGAATCTTCAAGGAGCTGGCTGATGTCATCACAAAAACTCTCTCAATGATTTTTGAGTCGTCTCAAGAATCCAGAGAGGTCTCAGCTGACTGGAAGCTGGCAAACATTGCCCAAGTTTTCAAGAAGGGCAAGAACAAGGACTCCAGAAATTACAGGCCTGTCAGTCTCACTTCAGTTCCTGGTAAAGTTATGGAGAAGATTATTCTAGGAGGTATTGAAAAACACCTGAAACACAATACAGTCATTGGTCACAGCCAGCACAGCTTCATGAGAGGAAAGTCCTGCTTATCAAACCTGATTTCCTTTTATGACAAGGTAACCCACCTAGTTGATCAAGGGAAGCCAGTTCATGTAATCTTTTGGGATTTCAGTAAAGCTTTCGATACTGTCTCAGATTGTTCTGGACAAAACGTCCAGCACACAGCTGGAAAAACACATAATGTGGTGGGTGAGCAATTGGCTCAGAGGGTAATAGGAAATGGGGTGACATCAGACTGGTGACCTGTCACTAGTGGGGTTATACAGGGCTCCATCTTAGGCTCTGTGCTCTTCAACATCTTCATTAATGACCTGGACACAGGACTGGAAAGGATGCTAAGCAAGTTTTCAGGTGATACAAAACTGGGAGGAGCTGTTGACTCTCTCGAAGGCAGGGAAGCCCTGCAGAGAGACCTCAGTAAATTAGAGGACTGGTCAATCACCAACCATATGAAGTTCAACAAGGGGAAGTGCTGGATTTTGCACCTGGGATGGGGCAACCCTGGATGTACATACAGACTGAGGAATGAGATGCTGGAAAGCAGTGCCACAGAAAGGGACCTGGGGTCCTGGTTGATGGCAAGTTGAATCTGAGTCAGCAGTGCCCTGGCAACCAGGAGGGCCAACTGTGTCCTGGGGGGCATCAGGCAAAGCATTGCCAGCTGGTTGAGGGAGGGGATTGTCCCGCTCTGCTCTGCACTGGGGCGGCCTCACCTTGAATATTGTGTGCAGTTTTGGGCACTGCAATATGAGAAAGATATTAAGCTCTTAGAGAGTGTCCAAAGGAGGTCAACAAAGGTGGTGAAGAACCTTGAGGGGAAACCGTATAAGGAGTGGCTGAGGGCACCTGGTCTGTTCAGCCTGGAGGAGACTGAGGGGAGACCTCATTGCAGTCTACAACTTCCTCGTGAGGGGAAGTGAAGGGGCAGGCACTGATCTCTTCTCTCTGGTGACCAGTGACAGGATCCAAGGGAATGGTCTAAAGCATGTTAGAGGAGGTTTAGGTTGGATATTAGAAAAAAGTTCTTCATGCAGAGGATGGTTGGGCACTGGAACAGGCTCCCCAGGGCAGTGGTCACAGCACCAAGCCTGACAGAGTTCACAAAGCGTTTGGATGATACACTCAGGCACACAAGGATGTGCCTGACACTCTCACGGGTGGTCCTGTGCAGGGCCAAGAGTTGGACTCGATGATCCTTGTGAGTCTCTTCCAGCTCAGCACATTCTGTGATTCTGTGAACTACTGCACTTACCTGATGTGACTGTCCAAACACTTTAGCATGCATTTGAGAGCATTGTGTCCACCTACAGTTTGCAGCATTCCTTTTATAGACTTTTATGTTAATGCATTCACATTTTCCTTCAGGATTTTTTTTCTTTATTATTAGTGCCAGTATCAAGTTTCAAGAACTTTATTTTGCTTGAAAAAAAGGTGCTTGCGTCTCATGGTTTAATCCATTGGGCTGCTAAAGACATGGCTGCTCACTTACCTCTGCCCCCAGGCAGGAGGTGGAAATAGCTGGGAAAATAAAATAAAAAAAAAAGCAAAATTTGTAGGTCGAGATAAAGACAATTTAAGAGGACAGAAATGGGAGGGAAAATAATATGAACTAATACTACAAAAGAAGTGAGGCACAATGCAACGCTGACCAACTGCTGACTGATGACCAGCCAGTTTCGGAGCAGCTGTCACTGGCCAGCTTTCCCCCTAGTTTATGTACTGACCATGACACTATGTGATATGGGATATCCCTTTGGTCAGTTTTGATCAACTGTTCTGGCTGTGTCCCCTGCCAGCTTCTTGTGCACACCCAGCCTGCTCACTGGTGGGGTGCTGTGAGAAGCTGAAAAGTCCTACACTCTGTATAAGCACTGCTCAGCAACTAAAACATCCCTGTGTTATCAACATTATTCCCTTCTTAAATCCAAAACACAGCACTATACCAACTGCTAGGAAGAAAATTAACTCCGTCCCAGCTGAAACCAGGACATTGTCTCAGCTCGGGCAAGAGTGGATGTGACTTTCAAGAATATCCATATTAAAGTAGTCGTCAGCTGCTTTCTGCCACTTTAACTTTACACCGTGTGCTCTGGAACAAAAAGATACACACAAAAAAACCCTTTTGGAGGACAAGTCCTTCTTACTCTGTAAAGAAAAGTCATTAAAACAGCCTGCAGTAAGCACTGGGAAAAAAGAGATCATCAATGCAGAAAAACAGAATCATATTTCAATGATTTTCCCAAATCTGGATGCCTCAAAGCAAAGGCCAAGCCCCACTGAGGCTAACAGCACACCTTCTCTTAATTTCAGACAGGGAGGAATTTGGATATATGTCTGAGCTTTCATATTCTCTGGGGAAGAAGTATGCAGGGGAGTACAAAAGGTGACCAACAAATAAAGTCTACTATTTAGATCCTGGAAAACAACAGCAGCAACTGTACAGAGGGTGTTAAGGTAGGGCTCCTGGGAGATCCTTTCAATTTTAACACTTATTTTGGGGAATAAATCACTTGGGACCTGATTTTGAAAGTCATATGTATTTAGTCAGCCAGGTGAGGACCCTGGTTCATGGAGTAGTTACACACACCAATAGAACTATGATGGTGTGAATATTTGCCTTAACAGAGATCTTAATTCACTAAAGCAGCAGGAATTTAATGTCATTTAAGATCAGGACCCTCTTTTCACAACAGTTGAACAGTTATATCTACTTTGATTCACAAAGGATTGAGAATGAAGCTTACTTTTTTCCAGCACTCTGTGATTTTGTTTATATTAAAAAGTATTTGTTCATCAGAAAGTGAACATATCTCTCTGTACTTTGGATTTATTGTAGGGGCTGAAAGGCACAAGCACTCTAATGAAAATTATTTTACTAAGGTCATTCACCCTTTTGGGTACCAGCAGAATGTCTTATGCGTGTGAGTCTCTGAAGAATAAAGTAAGGGGGGAAAGCAAAAAAAAAAAAAAAAGAATTGTAGTACAGTTAAAAGCATTTTGCAAATCTAGATTCTGTACTTAGCATGGTTCCAACAAAAGGGATATATAATAGGTATAGTCAAAAAAAGATGGAGTGGTTTATCCCAAGGGTATAAAGATTTATAGTCTCCTAAATATCTCACTACACATTCTGATTTTGATGAGGCACTATTAAACACTACAGCAGATGAAGACTTCTATCAATACATGTGTTAATCTAGCCCTTGGTATGTCTGAAGAATTCCCGTGGAGACAGAAATGCTCAAACTCACAGAGAACAATTATGAACGTTTAAACCGGATGTTAAAGATTTCTGAAGTTGTCTGGTATCACACAATAAAGTTGAAATAGAGAATTTAAATAACAGTTTGGCAGAATACTATCTTTCATAATCGTATATTCTGGGAGAAAGTTTCCAGCAGGACGCTGAACTGAATTTCAATGATGGCAAAAAGCATAGAAGATAGACTCTTCCACAGGTGGACAGTGGTGGTTTTTTTGTCTTATTAATTAGTAATGACAAAATAATTCACCTTTAGTTTATATAGTTATTTAACTTACAGAAGAAAGAACCCTTGACTGTCTGCACAAGAATTAAAGTCTTTTTCTCTGAACGTTAAGGTGTGCCCATATATACATATCTACTGTATCTGTGCTCAGTAACCATACTTACATCATATAGCATGTAATATAAACATAATCTGTTCAATTATCATGACCTGATCAATGGGTACACAGTTCCTCGGGGGAAATTCAGGAACACATTGTAAACTGATCTCAAGCAAGTAAGTATAAAAGTTTCTTGCCACATCAGCTCATCACATATGGGTGGATAGTTTACAGAAAAAAACCCTGAGTATTCTAGAGACACCTCATGTTTTATCAAAAATATCCTTTCTTTTAAGTCAGAAGCTAGAGTGCAATTTTCAGTTTAGTAGCACATGAATCAACAGCAGAAAAGAACACATTATTTAAAATTCCCACTCTTATCAATACAAATGAAAGTGGTATTTCTTGTCAGTGAAAATATAGAAAATCTAGAGTCTATTGCATATTCCTATTTTAAAATTATCAGAATCTTTCTTGAATGGTTTCAAACCCAGTAGATATGAAGAGGCAGAAAGGAAACCAGGCTGGTAACCATAGCAGATCTCTCAAAATACTTAATTTCACTGAAACAGCTCTAGCATTGATGATATCTTTCTTTACATTGTTAGTCTGTACCGTTGAGGCACACTCTTGGATGCCTTAGGTGGAATTTACTTATATGTACATTTCTACAACATAGACATGTTAATGTCAGTTAGTGACTGTAGCTAAATTCCTGCTGCCTTCAGCAGAGATTGCAGGTGGGATTCAGCTCTTCTTCCTTCTAGAACACTAAGCACTGAATATCAGGTGTGAGTTACACAGCTCAGACTTCTTTCATGATTGATGACAGAAAGAAAGATGCTTCCTAAAATGGATTCACCTGACCTATCTCAGATCTCTATCTCAAGAAGAATTTAACAACACTCTGAAGCTACTTGTTTATCTCCATTGATGGGAAAGACAAATGACTACTTCAAACATAATGATCTGCCTTCCAGAGGAATAGGTTATAAAGGATGATTCCTTTCTGATAAAACAATTTGTAGGTACTAAAGACCTCTAGCAGTGCCTGCAGGGCTTCCTTCCATCCTTTGGGACTGGTTTCCAAAACATCCACAAACACAAACTGCTGTAAAATAGCTAATTAGGAATACAGGCATCTGACAATGTTCAGTGAACTACCTCTAAGTGATCCAATATTTTGTACTGAATCCCAAGACCACTGCTCTGCCTGACACTGATGATATATTTTTTAAAAAATATCTTTAAATAATTTTGTGCCGCATTTTGAAAACTAAATGATCTTTGCACAGAACAGTTTTGTTTTCAGAATTGTGTTCTCTCACTGAGAGGCTGCTCTAGCTTCATGGCTCAGGCAGTGTGCTGCAGTGAACAGCCAGTGAGCATGGTGAATGCTGATGGAGCCTGGTCAAGGAGACCCTTTGGCAAGCAACAGCCTGCTTGCCCATAAGCTTTATAAGATGGACAGCTTGCAGACTGAGTTGGGGAGAGTTGATGTAAATTGTCCATAGAGCCATAGCCCTGCTAAATCTACACAGATTGATGATTTTTCACTCTGGCAATAGCTGTCTTTCTGTGGAGTAGAAGCACTTTCTAGTGATGTTATTCATGTGGAAATGTTTCTTGACCTCCTACTTCTGTGCAGAGTTACCAGAGAAAAGAGAAGGAGAATCATATCAAACTATGAAAAGGCCCAGGCTGTTTGGGGAACACACTGTTAGATTACCAAACCCTTATATTTCTCTGTTGATTTCAGATAAGAAAATAAAGTTACATACTGCACATGAATAAACATGTTACCATGAATTCCCTTTTTCAAAAAAAATAACATCCATGGTAATCCTAAAACAGGATTCACTAGTTGGAATTTAGCCTTGCATTGAAGCACAAAGACAGTTTACTAAACTTGTCAGCAATAGCTATTTTTGGCTTCTCTGTGGCGAACATTTTAATGTAAAGTTAACTTACTACTCACAGCCATAGAAAGAAGCTCTTTATTATTTGAATTTTTAGAGCCTTACCATAAATTGGTAGAGGTGAGTTTTACACTAACACTAATAAAAATAAAATGGAAAACCTCTAAAGTGAGGCAATCCAGAAAATATATGCCCTGTTATCACAGATCTCAAATGCAACTACAGATAATTTTAAACACATTGTAAGCTTCTCTTAAGTATTTACATTTTAGGGAGCTCTAAATCTTATTGTAGCTACAGAGTAATTTTGCTTTGAACATTTGTGTAGGTAAACCTAGTGCTGCTCATTATGATATTTATTGAAGCTGGATTGTTTTATAATTTGTAACTCATTAATTCTGTATATAATTTGAAAAAAAAAGGTGTTTCTTGCGTAGCTATTTAACTCAACAGCAATTATATTACTGTAAAATACCAGCTATCAACAGTTGTTTCATGAGTAGCAGAACTAATGAAGTCCAGTGTGCCTATCAGTTACTTTCTTGCATTTCTCTATGTACCAGTGCACTTTGCTGCTGTGTTGCATACCCTCAGTTTCTGTCTCCTTTTCCCACCACGACCTGTCTGATGAATTTAATTGAAATTGGTCAATGGATCCAGGTACCTCTGAGGGCTGACTCTGATCTGATAATATCACAGTAAAGACCCTCAAAGGAATAAGATGTCACTAGAATAAAACAAATATTTGTAGGGTTTATTTTTAAAGTTTTAATTATTTATGGGAAAAAACAAAGTAGAAAGTCAGAATTGGATCATAGAATGACAGAAATGCAGAACAGCCCTGTCTGAAAGGGTCCCTGAAAGATCATCCGGTCCAACCTTTCAGGGGAACGGGGGCCTAGATGCAATTGTCTAGTGTCATCTTCAACTATGTCTTGAAAACCTCCCCGGTGAGATTGTTCCAATGATTGATTGTTCTCAGCATAAAAAATTTCTTTCTTGTATCAAGATAAAACCTCTTCCTCTGCAACTTGTTCCTACTGCTCCTTGTCTTCCCCATGTGGCTACTTATGAAGAGAAAGTGTCTGTTCTCTTTCAGGTGAAGGTTTCGGTTTAAGGTAATGTTTAAATGTTTGAAGTTGTTATTCATTATCATTAATTTATTGCGTAGTTTTTAATTTGTTTTCAAGTCGAAGGAAAAACTCCTCTTGGATTAGATTTTTGACAGACATTTATCCAATTGTGTGAGCGAGTTAGAGATACTATATCCTGATTTTCACTTGATTCTTTGAGATCTGAGTAAAATGTGCATAGTCACTGAAATATGAGGGCCCTTTAATTCCTTATCTAATAAAATTCTATTTTTTCCATACCTGTTACATCTTGTCTTACACAGAAGTTGATATATAGGCTGACATATTAGTTCCACATATTAATACTTCTTTTATTTTGAAGACTTACTTTCTTAGGCCACCTCATTATTTTCAAGATATCCCCAAATATTCCTTAATTAATATTTTTTTTTAAGTCAGCAGGCCTCTTCGATTTGTATTCAGTGGCTTGGGACTATGAACTGGTCCTGTCAGCTTTGAACCTGTTCAAGTATCAGCCTTTTGACTATTCAATCTTTACACAAACATAATTTGATTTGCAAACTGCATAAGAGAAATCAAACCCACAAATGAATGGAAACAGAAGTAAAATTTTGGGGACCATAAATAATACAAAGAAGCAAAAAAATAATTCCAATATAAGGAATAACTTAAAACATTTTTTATTTTTAATAATAATGTTATTTATCACAGGAGTAATTTGAATGCTGGTGGACATCAACACTACACCGTACAAAGAAAAAAAACAGAAAAAAATGACAATCCAGGTTTCTTGGCTACTAATCTCTACAGAGGTTTGATAAAGAAAATGTTGGTGAAGGTAGAAAGGGATAAATCATGCAGTCCAACAAACAAATGCAGTATTTTGAAAGGAATATTGATTTTATTAATTTCTTTTAAGAACATTATGGAGTGAGGAGAGTATATACAAATAGACTTCAGATACACAGAGGGCACAAAGAGATAAAAAAAGAAATAAGAGTCCAACAAAAAGAGTCTGAGGGAGAGCTGAAGAGAAATTGAGATAAATATAATGCAGGAGGCTCAGTAAAAAAACCCTCTCAGCAGAAAACATCCAAGGACACAGTCATATATATGTGCCACTTTTCTATGCCTAGTACATGAAATAGGTACCATTTTCGGTCACTGGTGGTGGGTGCATGACACAGCTCCGAGATCAGGCTTCTCCGGTGTGGATTTGTAATGTAGCCAGGGCAGATGTACAAAATGCAAACAAGAAAGTATTCCCAGATGCCTTAATATGCTTCCTGGGGTTCAGTGTTCAATCCATTGATTGTCTCATCTTTGCCCCATTAAATCTTCACTGGTGAGGCAACCAGTTTCTTACCAATATGGTTTAGTTAATTAGAGATGTCAAGGTAGGCAGCAGGCTGGGTTTGAGGGGTATGGGCCAGGAGAAGAGTAGATTCAGAACCCTGAAGTTTAGGAGACTGAGCTTTAAATTGTTTAAGAAATCTGTGGGTGCACCCTCCTGGGAATTTGCCTTCAGAATAAAGGAGCTGAACAGAGTTGTCATCTCTTTAAGGATATTTTTCTTAGAGCACAAGAGCTTTCGATTCCCACATGGAGGAAATCAAAAAAAGGGCAGGAGACCAGCAGAGCTGAGTAAGGATCTCTTGGTCAAACTAAAATGTAAGAAGTAAATACATAGACAGCAGAACCAGGGACATGTCTCCTGGGAAGAAAATAGATGTGTACGAATGGGATCAAAAAAGTTAAGGCACAGTTGGAGCTGAATTTGGCAAGGGATGTGAAGACTAATAAAGGGTTATACAGGTACCTTGGGCAGAAAAGGAAGATTAAAGAAAATGTACCCCCTTCAATAAATAAGAACTAGTGATGATCAATGTGTAGAAGGTTGAGATGCTCAATATTTTTTTCCCTGTTTTCAATGGTAATCTCTCTTCACACATCTCTGAGTCCCTGAACCTCAAGGCAGAGACTGGGGAAATGAAATCAGGTTCAAAGATATCTGAGGAACCTGAACATATATAAGTCCATGGGACCAGATGAGACACATCCCAGAGTCCTGAGGGAATTGTCTTATGTAGTTGCTGAGCCACTCTCCATCACATTGGAAAAGTGGCAATCAAGCAAAGTCCCAGTGACTGGAAAAAGGGAAAAATCACACCTATTTGAAAAAAAGGTAAAAAGGAGGACCTTGGGAACTGCCAATCAGTCAGCCTCACGTCTGTGCCCCATAAGATCATGGAGCTGGTCCTCCTAGAACATATATCAAAGCATGGAAGACAGGGAAATGATTAGAAACAGCTGACATGGCTTCACCAAGGACCAGTTGTGGCTATAATCTAGTGGCCTTCCACAATGGAGTGATTGTATCAGTGGACGAGGAAAGATTCCATAGATATCATCAATCTGGAATTTTGTAGGGTCTTTGTTACAGTCAACCACTACATTCTGACCTTCCAGCTGGAGAACTACAGGTTTGATAGATGGATTGTTAGATTGCAGAGGGACTTGGCAGGCTAGAGAGATGGGCTGAGACCAATGGCATGAGGTTTAATGAGACCAAGTGCCAGGTCCTACAGTTTGGCCACAACAACCCCATGCAGGGGGAAGAGTGGCTGGAAAGTGGCCCAGTGGAAAATGACCTGGGAGTGCTGATAAACAGCAGCTGAACATGAGCCAGCAGTGTGCCCAGGTGACCAAGAAAGCCAGTGGCATCTTGGCATGTATCAAGAATAGCGTAGGCAGCAGGACCAGGAAAGTGGTCACCCCCCTGTGCTTGGCACTGGTGAAACTGCACCTCAAGTACTGTGTTCAGTTCTGGGCCCCTCACTTTAAAAAGGACATACAGATAATGGAGCCTTTCCAGAGAAGGGCAACAAGGCTTGTGAAAGGTCTAGAAACATATCTTATGTGGAACAGCTGAGGGAGCTGGGTTTGTTTAGTCTTGAGAAGAGGAGGCTCAGGGGGAACCTCATTGGTCTCTACAGCTACCTGAAAAGAGGTTGTAGTGAGGCAGGGGCCGATCTCTTCTACTGTGCCTGCAGTGAGAGCACCAGAGGAAATGGCCTTAAGCTGAGACAGGGGAGATTCAGATTAGATATTAGAAAAATTTTTCCACTGTTAGGCTGGTCAGGCATTGGAATAGGTTTCCCAGGGAGGTGGTAGAGTCACCATCCTTGGAAGCGTTTGAGAAGCATGTTGATCCGGTGCTGGGTGATGTGGCTTAGTGGTCTAGGTATTACAGTGGTAGTACTGGGTTGATGGTTGGACTTGATGATTTTAAAGGTGTCTTCTGACCTTGATGATTTTATCATTCTATGATTCTATGTTTAAGGAATCAGCTGGATGGCCATGTTCAAGGAGTTACAATCAATGGCTCATTGTACAAGTGAAAACCAATAATGAGTGGTGTCTCTCAAGGGTCCGTGGTGGGATCAATGCTGACGGCACAGGCAGTAGGACTGAGTGCACCCTCAGCAAGTTTGCAGATGACACCAAGACGAGTGGTGCAGCTGATACACTGAAGGGAAGGGACACCATCCAGATGGACCTTGACAGGTGTAAGAGGTTCAACAAGGTGAAATGCAAGATCTTGCACCTGGGTTGAGGCAATTCCAAATATGGATAAAGACTGGAGTATGAATGGATTGAGAATAGCCTTCAGGAGAAGGACTTGGGGATACTTGGGGATGAAAAATTTAACATGAGCCAGCAACGTGTGCATGCAGCCCAGAAAAACAATCATATCCTGGGCTGCATAAAAAGTGTGGCTAGCAGGTCAAGGAAGGGTGATTCTTCTCCTCTACTTTTGCAAGACCCCCATGTGGAGTACCAAGGTTTCTTTTCCACTGTTTTATTTAATCAGAAAATGTAGTTCCATAAAAAAAAAAATTCCTGAGAAGAATCAGTTTGAGCAAATTCAGGAAAGTGATTTCTTAGATCAAGGGCAACTTCTTTTTTTTTTTGGCTTCTAATTGCAGAGGAAAGACAACTAATGTCCTGGTCATTACAGCACTCTGACAGTCGCTGGTAGGCCCAGGTTTAGCTCTCTGTCCTACTTTGTTATTTTGAGTTCTGCTCCTTTGCTCTCCTCTCTCTCTCACAATTTCTTATATTCCTTATTACATCATCTGTGATGTACAAAACCCTGAAATTTACTTCAGGGTAAAATTAGAAGCATTTTAGAAAATTTGAAGTATTTTTAGAATACATTAGACTATTTAGTTGCATAGGAGAAATATTGTCCACCTAATTCTAATGCTGAAAATAGATGAATGAAACATAAAGAATATGAATAATCACGACTTTGTATATTATCAAAAACTAATATCTTTAGTGACACTGACATATCTTGCATTAAACAAAGGTATAAATATAGATTCAATGGGTTACCAAGCTTGATTAGACAGGTAACTATGAACTATAACGTCAAAATGACATGGCATGAAGTGATGAATAGTCAATAAAGCTTTTGAATATATTGTTTTCCAAGCAACAAAATAGAAGTGCTGCTGCTTTGTGTCTTTCTTTTATTTCAAATGTCTTTTCATAAATGACATATCATGGATATCAGAGCACAGGCTAATGGTAGAAACCAACCTAAAATACTTTATATGAAGAAAGCACAATAGCTCACAAGTTAAGAAAGAGAACTGTAGGGCATGGAACATAAAGACATTAAATTGCACAATTAACATGAGAAATAAGGTGTAGATTCTCATTAGCAAAGACTTTGGAATGCTCTTGACTGAAGGTCATTATTTACTGTCAAAGATTCAATCCAATTTCAGCAAAATCACACAGTGCTAACAAAACCTGGGGTCACAGCTGCCTGACAAGAGAATCATTATTATCTTGGTACTTTAATTAAAGGAAAGAATGATAAGGTTGCTAAATATTAAGTTAGTAATCTGAATTTTCTTTTGGAATCTGACACAACTGCTAGCATGTAAATCTGGTTTGAAAAAGGGTAATATGCAAATTAGAAAATGTAAAGCATGACTCACATTTGAATCATAGAATTATAGAATCATAGAATTATCAAGGTTGGAAGAGATCTTTAAGATCATCAAGTCCAGCCATCAACCCAGTACTACCACTGTAATACCTAGACCACTAAGCCACATCACTCAGCACCGGATCAACATGCCTCTTATACACCTTCAGGGATGGTGACTCTACCACCTCCCTGGGAAACCTATTCCAATGCCTGACCAGCCTAACAGTGGAAAAATTTTTTCTAATATCTAATCTGAATCTCCCCTGTCTCAGCTTAAGGCCATTTCCTCTGGTGCTCTCACTGCAGGCACAGTAGAAGAGATCGGCCCCTGCCTCACTACAACCTCTTTTCAGGTAGCTGTAGAGACCAATGAGGTTCCCCCTGAGCCTCCTCTTCTCAAGACTAAACAAACCCAGCTCCCTCAGCTGTTCCTCATAAGACACGTTTCCAGACCTTTCACAAGCCTTGTTGCCCTTCTCTGGAAAGGCTCCATTATCTGTATGCCCTTTTTAAAGTGAGGGGCCCAGAAATGAACACAGTACTTAAGGTGCAGTTTCACCAGTGCCTACGCTATTCTTGATACATGCCAAGATGCCACTGGCTTTCTTGGCCACCTGGGCACACTGCTGACTTGGCGGGGATGGGCAGGTATAAATAATAGTCAGTATAATTTGAATTAAAGAAATGCAGGATAAAACTTATACTATATATTGACGTTCAGAGAAGACAGGGATTAAGTTGAAAGAGAAACATCATGCTTTCCTCTTTCACAAATCACTTTCTGAAGGAATTTTTACATCACAGTGAAGTTTTTTTCCTAAATATGTTGCTTCGGTTTACATAATTTCCAAGTAAAAACTACAATGCAGAACAAAAGTGCCAGCAAAGTGTGGCAATTTTGGATGCTTGAGTCTCATTTAAGAAAAATACCTCAAAGTATAATAAAGGTATCTCTACAGACTGGGAGGAGAAAGAATGGAGTATAGATCACAACAGGGGGCAGTCTCTGGGTTTTTTGAATTTTAAAGTGCCTTTCTGAAACTCAGAGACTGTCTGTGACTAACAAATGTAATTCAAGATGGTCCCAAGTTCATTGCTGCTAAATTTGTGAAGTGAATTGTAGCCAGTCTGTAGGAACCTACTGAATTTAGGAATAGAGCCTGGAAACACGTGTCTCTCTAGGGGTGACTTATTTAAAAAAGACTCCTATCTCTCTGTTCAGAAGCCTCAATAGGTGTTGAATTCTGAATAAATAAATTGGTATCTTTGAGATTAAGTCTGATGTCTGCTGCATAGCTTTGAAAATACAGATTTGCTAGGCACAACAGGGGTTTGCATTTGTTAATCAAAACTGCAAAACTGCAAGGCAAGGTAAAATCTTTGAAGTTTGATTATCCTCAATTTTTACTTCCTAAGGAAGTCTCTGATTAATTGCTATATTTGTTATTTAGCATAATTGGTCCAAATTCAAATGCCAGATCACTGCAACGATCTACTTATGGTGAGTAAAAGTGAAACATCATTTCCAAATAAAGAGGTTGTTAAGCTTCTCCAACTGGATACACTAGCTGACAGGAAAAAAACCCAACCCTTTAAAACCAAAAGGCAATTGAGCACAGTATACTGGAATTGGGGAAAGCAGCACTTTAAAACAAGATTAAGAACAGTGATTAATTTTGTATGTAACTTCACGATTATACTAAAGTTGGTACTCTCTTAAAATTATAGTTGCCCTCCTCCTGGAGAGTACAGGGGAGAAATTTTTTGCTTTGAATAGTCAACATTAATCATAAAACCCAAAGATTTCTCTATTCAGTAATGATAGTCAGAATCCACAAACCAAAGTGAAATACGATTAATTATAAGAAAATGAAAATGCTTTGACATACTGTATGGAAGAATGTATCTATTACTTTCCTTTTGCAAAGATGCATTCTTTTATGCAAAAGCATTCTATGTAAAAGAGGTGCTGTTTTTGTTTTGTGACACCTTGAGACTTATTGCCTAATAGCATTATGTATGTAGACCTGCATAATCAAATACATATAGAAATTAGAGCACTGGAAGCTGGACTACTTTAACACCACCCCTTCAACTCCAAAAAACAAACAAAAAAATGGTCTAAAAACACTTGAGAAATTACAATTGTAGCATGTCATCAACATTTTCCACGATGTCATTGCCATCTATTTCTTATTCTTCTTTGACAAAATAGTCAATCGTTCACTTTTTTATGAATTTAACCAATCGATATGGGACTACCTGGGCTACTGTCTTGTCTCAGTAGAAGTCACTGGGAAAAGTTCCTTTGATTCAGTAGTGTCAGGATTTTACTCATGATTATTAAGCAAAATGATGTTCAGATTATTTCATGACACTGCCCTATATCTATTAATGCTGCTTTTTAATATGCTGTTATATGTGCTTCTGCCCTGGGATACAAAGAACAGGGGAGCAGTGTTTCCTTTGCAGCAAGAAGCAAGGGATTAGTCATGAAGAAGGAAGATGCAGAAGAGGAAAAGGAAGAAGACTCACTTTGGTGGCAAATGAAGAGGACCCAAGAGCGAAGATCAAATGTTGGCCTGGAAAGTCAGGATGAGGCTGCAAAGTGGGTGAATTAGATGCCTCTCCTTTCTCAGTTTGCTCATTATATAAACGATTTGACACAAGCCATTTATTTTGTAAAGAATAATCAGTTCTCAGAATTAACACTGGATCCTTGGTCTTAGTAAAAATGCAAACAAGTGCCATGAACTGGAATGGGGAGCCATAGTCCTATTCTCATACATTCCTGGAACAGCACTGAGCTATCCATTGCTACAGTAATTCCCCTGTGTGTATTGGATTTGCATGACAGGTTTTGATAATGGGGGTCTGCAGGGATGGCTTCTGTGAGAAACTGCCAGAAGCTTCCCCTCTGTACAACAGTGCCAATGCCAGCCAGTTCCAAGGAAGATCTGCGACCTGCCAAGACTGAGCCCATCACTGATGGTGGTAGTGCCTCTGGGATAGCATGTTTAAGAAGTAGGAAAATTTACTGTGCAAGAGTGATGGCAGTCAGAGAGAAGAGTGAGAATATATCAGAGAAACAGCCCTGCAGGCACCAGGTTCAAGGAAGAAGGGAAGGGAGGAGGTGCTCCAAGTGCAGAGATTCCCCTGCATCCTGTAGTGCAGACCATGGTGAGGCAGCTGTCCCGCTGCAGCCCATGGGGGTCCGCAGTGGAGCAGAGTCCACTTGCAGCACATAGAGGAATTCACACTGGAGCGGGTGGATGCCCAAATTTCTGTGACCCTGTGGGAAGCCCGTGCTGGAACAGCTCCTGGCAGGACCTGTGGCTCCATGGAGAGAGGAGCCCATGCTGGAGCAGGTTTGCTGTCAGGACTCATGATCCTGTGGAGGACCCACGCAGGAGCAGCCTGTTCCCAAAGAACTGCACCCCATGGAAGGGTCCCACACTACAGAAGTTGTGAAGAACTGAAGCCAATGGGAAGGACTCATGTTGGAGCAGTTTATGGAGGACTGTCTTCCATGAGAGGGACAGCAAGCTGAAGCAGGGAAAGAGTATAAGGAGTCCTCCCCCTGAGGAGGAAATAGCAGCACAGACAACATGTGAAGAACTGACTGCATTCCCGGTTCCCCATACCCATCAAGAAATTTTCTGTACATCATTTTGAAAGGATCCCTTTTCATAGGTCTCAGGAGGCCCTGTTCTGCAAACCCTTACCTCAGCACAATGCCTTTGACACACATAGCTCTGTTGGTAGTGATATGACAGCTTGTTTGAGCAAGGGTTTCTGGATCCCATCACTGAGATTTCTATCAGGGAACAGGTAAATCTATAAGAAATATTTGAAAAATCTCTCAAGCACTTCCAGCACATATTACTGAGACACAGGAAAGATTTATTTTACACACTTGAAAATCTGAGAGCTTTTTTTTCTTTCAAAAAAGTTGTGATAGCAATTTAAAAATTAAATAACTCTCATGCCCCAGAATGTTTATTGCTGAATTATCCTTTTAGGATTTTGCTGGATCCTGCTGTGCTATTTTTCTCTCTAAGAAGCAATTTCTTAAAGATTTCACCATTACATTGCTGCTGTAACAAAAATGTGTTTACTTTTTACAACTTGAAAAATGTATGTATGTGCAGAACACCTACACATGTAGTGTTTTTCTTCTAGGGCAGAGATTTGGAGTACAGAGAAGGAACTCACTACTTTCTTCCTAGCATGAAATATTTACAGATTGGTTCTGTAAAGAGTAACAACCTTTCTCTAGGAAACAGAAGATTGCTGCTTTCTTGAACTCTGTCTGCAGGTCTCACTCTTTAGTGCAAACTGCTCCACTTGCAGCACCTGTGATATGTGCCTGTGCACCCCCCACCTTTCTTTCCTTGCTGCTACATGTTTATTCTTCTCTCTGATTGAAGCCTGCCCATAATACTGCAGGGGGAGGGGGAGGCTGGTCATCCTCCTGAGGAAGACCTGTGTTTGAAGTGAAGTGTGGTTCTCGGTGGAGGATTGCTCAGGTGGGCAGGCACCTCTGGAGATGCCCTTGTCCAAGACCAGTCTCAGCGAAGGGTCAGCTGCAGCAGTCTGACCAGCTCCTTGCCCTGTTAGGTTTTGAATATATCTCCATGGATAGAGACTATCTCTGGACAAACTGTACCAGTGTTTTACTATCCTCACAGTAGATTATTTCGTTCTTATTCTTAAATGACTATTTGGGCTTGTCCTTATTTCATCTCACTGTCTCTCTGGGCACCAGTGTGAAGAGCCCGGCTCCAATTTCTTTACTCCCTTCCCATTAGGGATTTATACACATTGATGAGTTCTCCCCTGAACTTTCTCCAGGCTGAACAGGCCCAGTTTTCTCAGCCTCTCCTCCTATGACATATCCTAGTCACTTAACCACTTAGTGTCCCTTTGCTGGACTTGCCTCCAGTATGTTCATGTCTCCTGTACTCTGCATTGCAGTCCTAGTACATGGTAGCACTGAGTGGAGCTGACCCACACACGGAACAGCAGAACAGCACAGACCCACCATGAGCTGCCTCACTGACAGACCACTGGGGAGAGATGTTAGACCAATCCCTTCTCCTGGCTTATTTCCCTGGAGCAGCAGCCAGGGCAAGGATCCCACACACTATGCCTCTGATGAGCGTAAGCAATCAATCTAACTGTCTTGCAGTGCCTGCAGTTTTCTCTCAGATTTTTTTAAAGCACAAATGGCAGCATTGCTATATTGTTCCAAATAGCAAAGGATCTGAACTTCCAAAGCTGCCAAGTTCTAATCAGAATCCAAACTACTTATCTTCAGACACTGCTCACTTCGAACACATTTTTTCGTTTGTTTGACTTGGGTCACTGGCACATAATCTTAATTTCAAGTCAAAGGCAGTAAACTTTTATTCAGCACATTCAATGCTCATCCTGACCTAAGTAACTCAAATTCTGAAGATTGATGTATTACACAGTTTTAGTTTGAGTTTTATTAGGCATTTCTCAACACTATATATCTTCAGCTACTCTGAGAAATATTCACACTCTCTGAAGATATGGTAATTTGCCCTTCTGCACAGGCATCCTTGCTGCAGATGTTGTGAGACTGACAAGTGCTTCTCAGTATATTCCCTCAAGATCCTGTAAGTTTAAACTGAATCTCAAAGATAATTTCCAGTCTTCTAATTCATATATACTGAGTTCTGTTAACTACACCATTTTATGCTCAGCACTCAAAATATGTTTTGTGATATTTTACAGATGCAACATCTAAAAAGGCACGGGAAATACTGGAAACAGCCAGTGATCCAAAATACCCTGGGGAATTGAAGTGCAGAAAGCTCTTGCATCCTTTTATCTTGGATAAATACTTTCAGATTTCTTTGCTTTGATGATTTGAGAGTCTGCCAATGTACAAGTTATGAGATCTAGTCAATTGTATAATATTATTGTAAAAAGTCTGTGGTTTTTTTATTTCAATCTATGTATATGGAATTTTGTCATTTTTTGAAAAGTTCTGTACTACTTACCAGATTAGGCACAATGATGAGTCATTAACATTGTGATCACCCTGTCTACACAGAAGGCATGCTCAGGAGGCCAGCTGAAGATAGAAAAGCAGTTTTTTTACCTTCCTATTCTTCTATAGAAGAGAACAAAAGGAAAAAAACCCAAACTTTCTTTTCAGGGCAGCAAGATAAAGCAACAAAGCAGGGAACAAAAAATTATTCACAGAAGGGGAAAAAAAGTGCTATAAGGAGTCTTCTGGCCAAAGTGGAGAATCTGTGTTTCATTGTCTACCAGTCACTGCCATGGAAATCTTCTGGTCTGGGGTGGCTCTGGGAGAGATGCTCTGAGGCAGCACAGGAACACAGTACCTGAGCTCATCCAGCAATACACAAGCAAAGTTTCTTGCTTCATCCAGCCTTTCTTATCAGTCACCCCGTCATGCAAAAAACAGATCTGAATGTCCACTGATCTATGCGTGGACAGCTATATAAAGCAAGCATGAAAGACACATAAACTCATGCACATTGGATTTTGACTGGCTTTGCCCATGTGTCAACAAAGAGGGCAGAAAAATCAGGCTGTGCAAGCTCCTAATGTGCAGTTGTAAGAGTGGCTCCTGTCCCTTTTCATTTCAGCCTCCAATTCAAATAAGTCACCTCCATCCTTGGTTGAAAAGCAGAATATCCCACCCAACTAAGTGCTGCCCCAGATAACATGCAATCTGCAAGGCCAAAACCAAAAAGCATCACCAACAGTGCAAACACATTTGTAGAAGTTCTTAGCGCTGCTCACTGCTTCACATAGTCTCCTGCTGTTTCTATACAGGTTTTATTAAAATTGACTTAATTTCATATGGTAGACACAAGAATAATTTCCAATTATTATATTTCATTACTATTTCATCCTTTTTATTTTAAAAAGGCACATTATGCATATATACATGATACAATTTTAATTAATAACTTTTCTATTCAATCTCCAGCTCTGGTGAAATTATTTATATTAAAACAATTATGCATTAAAAGCATGTGTGAAACTGAATAGATTTTGAAGTTTAACCCTAAATTTGTCTTTTTGAATCCTAGAATTGGCATTTTTTTGAGAGAAAACATGGACAAGGAAAAGAGAAAAATAGAATAAGCTAAGAGAGTGTGATTTAATGTTATATGACAAGAAATCAAAACAAAAAAGCCCTGCCAGAACAAATGGGGGCTTCAAAACCAAATGTTAGTTCCCTATTACCATCAAAGGCAAACCACAGAGCCAATGGTTTTCATACTGCCATCACTTTACATCTAGCAAAATGTAGTACAAAACAACCCTCTTCCACTTAGGCCTAAATCCAAAAATGATATTGAGATGTTCATATCCAATTGAAATTAATGATCCATTTAAACTGAACAGAGAAGGAATCTCAAACCTGATGCAATGTTGAAGCAGTATCCATAAAGAGAAGAATCTCAAGCAGTTTAGAAATCTAGCACATTGGCTGATGAGGAGTACATTTCCATGTGTCTTTTCCTATATTCTCTGTATAGGTAGTGGCATCCTGGGAGCCAGACTCCCAAAAATTAGATATAATGATACTCCCCCTGCATTTAAGTTATTTGTGCATCTTAAATTCCATATGCTTGAGTGATAAACATCAAGAATCCTACCATGTGTGCTTTGGTGAGACTCATTGTTAGGTTTGCAAAATATAGGGAATATGGTCCTTTATTACATTTCTTCCATTTATGGGAAGAACTATTATTGAACAATTGCAGGAGTATGGCAACCTTTATGATGAAAATTAATAATAAATTAATTAGAAAGAAAATTATCTCAAATGTGCTACTTTTCTGGCTGAATAGCAAATTTGTATCAATCCTAGGCACAGACATATGGAGATATGGAAAAAAAAATAGATGAAGCATAATAGAGTGTTAAAATTAGAGCATTGCTACCATACCCATAATTTTTTTTTTCTTTAAAGTATTTCAATTATCCTGACAATAAAAGAAAGAACATCTACATTAGCATCATATTATTTTCACAACAGTTATCTTCAGTCACTTCTGATCAGACAAATTTCTACATATATTGCAGCTAATGAGCTTGTTTTATTTTTTTTGCAACTCTCTTGGTGAAGTGTAAATCACACTACAATTGTTTAACTGGAGGCTTGCTATATGTATCATGCTGCAGAGCCTGTTGCTAAGACAGAGCATGTGGTGAGGCTCCACTGTGGCAACAACTACCAGCCCATGATGCATTAAAATCCTCAGTTCCTCAGTGCTAAAGATCATTGTGTCCTAAATAGGAATTCTATAATCTGAACAAACAGAAATCCCTTGCTCTTTCTGGTAGTGGTGCAATATCAGCAATTAGCTGCTGAGTCCCAGACTGTATCCCAGAACAGCTGCTTTGGCTTATTAATGGCACTGGCATTATATCATTCTGTTTTAATTTGGGCAGTGTATTGTTCTTAATTCCCCTCCAAGAGACAAAGGAATCTACAAAAATCATCAAGAAAGTTCAGTCATCTTCATGAGTGCTCCTGATGCTTTTAACCTTACCAAATCCTACCAGGTGTTTTCTGTAAGGAGTCTTCCCAAAGTTGCTGGTTGTGCTCATAGAAAGCTGGTGTTATTAAGATTCAGTCATCAGCATTGTACATGTCACACTGTAAGGAGTCCTGTGTACATCTCCCAAAACAGCAGATTCCCAAAAGAATGAAAACCAGTGTCTGTATGGAGGAATTATGTCAAAAGACTATTATTAATGAAGTAAAGCTTGATGTTGTGTAAGAATCAATACACACTGTTAAGGAGATCTGCGCGGGCTTACAGTGGCTATAAATTCACTTTTTTCAGCAAATGTAAATACAAGAGATATAAATATGCTAAACAGTTCAAAATTCTCTGATGAAAGCTAAAACTAATTTCCGTGCTATAATATGCAGTCTAGTTGAATGCAATCTTCTGAGCTGTAGCAATCTTGACCGGAGTTTAAAGGTATTCCAGTCACTGAAATGTTCATTAAGCATTATCTCAAGAGGCAGTTCTGTTTGCTAGAATGATCTTTTTTAATTAGTGAATTAAGAATCACATAAAAACATTCAGCTGTCATTGCCTTCTGCTTACACAACATCTTTCTGCTGCCTAAAAACGAAATTGCTCTGTAATTGTATCCTCCACTGCAAATAAGCAAAAATATACTCCAGGAAAGCCCTAGTGGTTCCTAATAGGGTCAAAACAAAGATGAAGAATCAAACACCTTGCAGATTAGTATAACCAAGTTTTCTGTCTTTCAGAATCTCTTAATGGTAGCTATTTTGTTAAGAAAAGCAATGATTGTTGATATCATATGAGTCATGTGAAATCGAAGTGGCCTTCTCCATACAAAATATCCCATCCCCCCAGGTATGGTTAAAAATAATGTAAAAAAACCAATCTGTGGAAGATGGAGAAATAGTTATTCTGGCCAGGAATTGGGCAATTCTGCCTGATCAAGCACTGAACATAGACCTGTCCTAATACTCTCAGAACAAGAGTGATATATTCCAGCTAGATTTTTTTTTTGTGATGTCTTATTCTTTTGACTTGATTAATCATTGCTCAGTGTCAGAATGATTGACTCTTGTAATTTCCCTCATCTTGTTGTCAGATGAGGAAGAGAAGCTAGGCATATTTTACAGATAATTATCAATTCATCCAACTACTTTTGCCCATTTTATAAATGGTTCAAAACTGACAAAAACAGTAGCTTCCAGAATATTATTACCATCAGTTGGCCATGGAAGACACTGATCTAAACTGTGTATAATTTGTGTATAATCTGTGCACATCTGAAAATCCTGCCTGTAGCAAGAGATTGTAAATAGGCATGATATATAATGATCATGAAAGGGTGCATGAGGTTTATAGGATGAGGTTAGGAAAACCAGTTAAATAGGTGTAAATAGTCATTCTGTTAGTCAGTGAATGTGCAGTAAACAAGGGAGCACAAAACTTCCAGTATAGCCTTTAGGACAAACAAGTCAGCACTTCTGAAATATAGTTAGCCTGCAGACAAGTAATAGGTACTTAGCTCAATAGGTTACCTGAATGCAAGAACCCAGTCTGTAATTTTGCCTGCACTACTGATTGTACAAGGTTTGAACAGAGCTGTAAAAACATCAATACGCAGGTGCCTGTTGCATTAGAAAAACAAATACATGGACAAACCAACCAACCTACACTGCAACTCAGACAACAGCCATTTTTTCCATCATTATCAATATACACATGGCTTAGCTGAGAAGAGAGTGAAGGAAAATTGTTCACACCAATTTCCTGCATTACTTCAGAATAAATGCACAGTGACTCCAGGAAGATAAAAAACATCACACCACACTAAAAAATAGCAAAGTTGGTGAAATCAAATGAGAAGTTGATAAAAAAGTACATGATCCATAAAACATTCTGAGCAAAATGAGAGAAGAGGGAAATACAGCTCTAGCAGTGTAAAGGAGAAAGCTGAAGAAGCTGGGGACCACACACAGTTTTATCATCTCAGTTTTAACTTCCCAGGACTGAGTGACAACTTACAGTGAGAAGTAAGCCCAAGTGTGCCCCATAAGGGCAGCAGTGCAGAGGTAATATCACCTGGGGCAAATGGCACTTTTCATTGCAACTTTGAACATTCCTCTGCCAAAGACATTTTTAAAAAGAATTATATTTTGTTTCATGGACTCAGAAATTCAGTGACTCCTAGCAGAAGCTGTATGCACTGGGATTAAGAAGAAAGGGTCTCAGTTCACCTCATCTGGTCAATATCTGTATCAGAAACATGCACACAGGCAGTTCTTCCTTCTTCTGATCATCATCTTGACTTTCATATTTTAATGAGTAATGACTACATGAAATTGTGAGGATGAAATATAAACGATAGTCTAATAAAAACCATGTCACAGGTCAATAGCTTCATGGACATGGGAAAAAATCACGAATTGCTTGACTACTAATATTTAGCTTAAACTAAATGAGGGCATTTTTAAGGTCAGGTAAAATGCTGCTGCATCTTCACCTCACATATTTTTGAATTAGTAGCTACATAGCCTTAGCACTAGTATTTTAAGACTAGCGCTTTTTTTGGAAATCTCAGATACTGTACTGCTATGCAGGGTTATGTAAAGGAAATGTTTTTTGGGCTTCTTATCTGTCACCAGCTGCTGAAGATCATTTAGAGCAAAACACAGCTTAACAGTGCAAGATCTCATCTACTAATGCCCTTTCCCCCCATTTTCAGGCCTTTGAAAATAATGAAGAGGAGTAATGAGAAAAGTAGTATTTTTTCTGAACTAAAGGTTAGATGCGAGGATACTTTGGATAAACACAGCCTTAACAAAGTTTACTGTGTGTTTACTGTTACAACAGAATTTGTAATATTTTCCTCATTCATCCCAAGTACAAAGGATTGCAAAGGATTTCTTTTAAAGCTCATTGAATGGTGAGAAAACCATAATAACTTCAATGAATGATAAATCAGAGGAAAGAATCACGCAGACAGTCCTCCTAAGAGAATCAGGAAGATTTAAACAGCATGCATAGAAGACAGCTTTGGTCCCTATCAATTTAGCAGTATATCCCATCCAATAAGTTCTATTTAAACTCAACTCAGAAGTAATAAAAAAGCTAAAGAGTAGTTTAGGTCAAATATTTTAATGGAGCACTATAATGATTAAACTTTCAAGCATTTATTATTTTTGTTTTTGTAGTAACAGGAATTGCATTTCTTATTTTATTACAGAAAGTCAAAAAATTAAGAGACAAAGACATTACTTCCAACAGCTAGTGTCCCATGTCTGGTAAGAATCGGTATCCCATTAAGGTAATTACCATTCTCATTTGGGATTCTGATAAGCTCTTAAATAGTCTGTCATTAAGATATATACAGCACATCTGTTTAATAAGATCTCTTGATTTGATGAAACTCTTATTAATATCATTGAAGGTCCCAGAAGAAGACCTACATTTTTTGTGAGTGTTCTGTTCAAGATTACTTTGGTGTCATTGCCTCTGCTCTTTGTATAATCAGGCTTGCATGCAGTCATCTTCAGTTTTCAAGACAGCTTAGCAATAATGTGTATGTACCAATGTGATGCAGCTCCCTTTACAGAAGCAGCTTCTAATATGCAAAGAATATATATATTTTTTTTTACTTTATTTTTTTAGAACAAATTAGTACAGATTCTGATTCATCTATGATTATCTAATGAGGACAAATTTTATACAGTGTTTTTATAGTAAAAGCATGTCACAGTTTAAAAATGTCTATTCTGAAAAAACTTATTTTCAACAGGCATATCCTTTTGTTCCTCCTGTTCTTCTGCTACATGATGATCACACTGCACTGATATTTTGTAATGAGAAGAATAAAATACATTAATACTCATTAATCTGGCTGAAGTCTGGGTTAGGAGCAGGTGGATACCTCCTTTGCTGTCCAGTGTGAGAAACAGAAAGCATAAATTGTTTAAGCATCATATCCCAGATCAATCCTATTAGCCCAAGTTAAAAATGAGGGGGAAGAAAAAAGGAAAAGCTTGAATGGATAAACATATGCCTCTTACAGATGCTAAAAAGAGAATGGCCCCTCTGATCACTGACATTAAAAAGAGATGGACCCCTCTGACCCACTGCCACAGCTGTTATGAACAGAAGTGGCAAGCTGTCTGAAAGCTGCCAGATGAACCTGACACAGGATATGAATGTTGTTTTTTCCTGAAAATCAGGTTGTTGATGCAAGTACTGAATGCATGCCTTGGTAGCCAAGCAAGCACCAAAATTTGCCCAGTCCTTCCATCCACGTGAACTCATCACTTTTAGAATGCTATAATTTCAATTCCGATGTCCAGTACTCAGCAAATCATAAGAGACTATTAAAAATTGCATGCAGAATATTGTTGAAAACCTGGCCACTTGTTTGTATACTTTAACAAAGCCACAATTGTTCTAAATACCTCTTTACCTGTTTATATTCACCTTGTGATTCAAAGGGTCATGTTATATAAAGCTTAAAATGCCATTGAAAACAGGGAGTACATGTGAGAATACCTCCATGCTGTTTGATGGAAAAACATCTCTGGGAAAATAGTAGAGAAAAAGTGTTCGTTTTAGAATAATTGTCATGGTTCAGGAAGTTTTTATAGTAACAGTGATTTAAAAATGAATTAAAAGTTACAATGTATTCAAAGCAATTTTAGACACCATTAGTCCAGACAATATTTGTGGAGTTCTGCATGAAAAGGGGTTATTTTCTTTTTGCCTATGATTCAGAGGTACTTTTGCATGCACTGAAAATTTTCCATATCCTTTATTTCTATTTTTTTCAGTTACAAAAAAATTTGCCAAGAAAGATGTAGACATATGTCCAATATTTTATCAAAGTCCTTCAGATGAGACACTTTTCAGGGTATTTGTTCTGTTCATTCTGTGTAACTTCCAAAATGTTAAGACTCATGCAAAAATGAGTAGACAATTCAGAATGAGGAGAGAAAAGACAACTTCACCTCCGTAAAACCTGAGAGAACTGTATAACTGGGTCACTGCTGGAGCCAAGCTAACCCACTTTGTGGACTGACTGGCAATATCCCCATTCCTATCAAGAGACCTTCTAGGAGACTGAGGGGAGGTCTTATAGCTGTCTACAACTTCCTCATGAGGGGAAGTAGAGGGGCAGGCACCAATCTGCTCTGGTGATGAGTGACAAGACCTGAGGGAATGGTCTGAATTTGTGTCAGTGGGAGGTTTAGGTTAGATATTAGGGAAAGGTTTTTCACCCAGAGGGTGGTTGGGCACTGGAACAGGCTCCCCAGGGAAGTGGTCACAGCACCCAGCCAGTTCAAAAAGCATTTGAACAATGCTTTCAGGCACATGGTGTGATTCATGGGCCTGTCTTGTGCAGAGTTAGGAGTTGGACTTTGATGATCATAGTGGGTCCCTTTAAACTCAGGATATTCTATAAGTCTATGACTCTGATTCCATGAGTGGTGGTGAACGGTGCTGCGTCCAGTTGGCGGCTGGTCACTATTGGTGTCCCCCAGGGATCACTGTTGGGCCCAGTTCTATTTAATATCTTTATCGATGATTTAGATGAGGGGATTGAGTGTACCATTAGCAAATTTGCAGATGACACTAAGTTGAGGGGGAGTGTCAATCAGCTGGAAGGTAGGAGGGCTCTGCAGAGGGACCTGGACATGCTGGAGAGTTGGGCTGATTCCAACGGGATGAGGTTCAATGAGGTCAAGTGCCAGGTCCTGCACTTTGGCCACAACAACCCCATGCAGAGCTACAGGCTGGGGACAGAGTGGCTGGAGAGCAGCCAGGCAGAAAGGGACCTGGGAGTTTGGATTGACAGGAAGCTGAACATGAGCCAGCAGTGTGCCCAGGTGGCCAAGAAGGCAAATGGCATCCTGGCCTGTATCAGGAACAGTGTGGCCAGTAGGACCAGGGAAGTGATTCTTCCCCTGTACTCAGCGCAGGTGAGGTCACACCTGGAGTACTGTGTCCACTTCTGGGCCCCTCAGTTCAGGAAGGATATTGAGGTACTGGAGCAGGTCCAGAGAAGAGCAAGGAAACTGGTGAAGGGACTGGAGCACAAGTCCTATGAGGAGAGGCAGAGGGAGCTGGGCTTGTTTAGCCTGGAGAAGAGGAGGCTCAGGGGAGACCTCATCACTCTCTACAACTACCTGAAAAGAGGTTGTAGCCAGGTGGGGGTCAGTCTCTTCTCCCAGGCAGCTATCAGTAAGACAAGAGGGCATGGTCTTAAGCTCTGCCAGGGAAGGTTTAGGTTAGATATTAGAAAGAAATTTTTTACAGAGAGGGTAATCAGACATTGGAATGGGCTGCCCAGGGAGGTGATGGATCCACCATTCCTGGAGGTTTTTAAGAAGAGACTGGATGTGGCACTTAGTGCCATGGTCTAGTAACCACGGTAGTAGTAGATCAAGGGTTGGACTTGATGATCTCAGAGGTCCTTTCCAATCCGGCTGATTCTGTGATTCTATGATTCACTGCAAACGGATGTGATGGAGGTTTGCTTTAATTGCAAAACAGGACAAGCGGCAATTGCCACAGCACTGTTGAAAGCATTGTGAAGGATGGATTTAGATTTCACTAACCCTGAAGCAAGCACATTATGCCTAGATATTCTGATTTCTAAAAGAGTTCTCAGAGAATGAGCGCCTTAACTTGTTTTCTCAGTTCCCTAGGGCCCTCTTAAATGAAGGAAAATCCATTCAAATGCTTCATCTGGCAAACAATTTAGGTAGCTTACTGTATATGAACTGGTTCCACTTTTCTACAATTCAGTGCTATTTGTGCTCTTGAATTCTTTACTATTGCTAAAAATATTGCCATAATTTAGAAGAAAAAATGAAAAAGAGGCAAATGATCACAACTAGTAATAAAAACAATCTTTGTGATGGAACTTTGTCTTCTGTAATTCATCTGCAAAATCTTGTGCTGAATCAGGATTGGATTACTCAGTTACTTAAAAAAAACCCTCAAGTACTTTCATGTTGCTGGACATAGTCTGAACATTGGCTCTTTTGCTATTGTGCTTCTGAGTTCTCCTTTTACTTCTCTCAGTCATACCAGAATGGCATCAAAGACATGAAAAATTTGCATTTTTACACGAGAGCTCCAGTATACCTTTTTTTCCCTTAATTAATGCAACCCATTTGAAAGAGTCAAGAGTGCATGTGCTAGAAAAAAAAAATCACCACCAATTGTTTTACTGTCTCATTTCTTTAAAATATTGTATGATTTTTCAAATTTATTAAATAGATGTGTTTTAAATCTGTGATAAATGCATGGACATGAAATTATATACTATCAATGCATCTATCTATCTATCTATCTAATCTATCTATCCATCCATCTATCTCTATGTATAATTTATGTTGCTGTGTACAGATTTCCTCTCTGTTGCTGAGACTGTAGATTGGATTGTAGGTACACTCAACTGCTTAAGCAAATTAGTAAAATAGTCTGGTACCAATTAGTCTTAGAACCAGAGAGCTTTTAAAAGCAAAAAAAAAGAAAAGCAACGCAGGAGTGAAAGTGCCCAAGTGTACTGGGTCTGGCTGGGATGGAGCTAACTTTCTTGGTAGCAACCTGTATGATGCTGCATTTCAGATTTGGGACTAAAACAGTGTTGGTAACACACCATTGTTTTTGCTGTTGCTGAACAGTGCCTGCACAGTGTGAGGCTTCCTCCACTGCTCAGTCTGCCCCTCAGTGAGGACACTGGAGATGGATGAGAAGTCAGGAGGCGATATAGCCAGGGCAGCTGATCTGAACCGAACAATGTGATATTCCATTCCATATGACATTGTGCTCAGCAATAAAACTGAGTATGTGTTTGTCTTCCATGGTGGCCATTGCTTGGACACTGAGTGGCATCAGTCTGCTTGTGGGAGGTGGTGACTGACTGCCGTGGCAACAACTGTGGATTGCTTCCCTCTTTCCTTCACCGTCTTTAACTTGACACCAAATTTTCTCCATATTGCTCTTCCGATTCTCTCTCCCATCCCACTATGAATGAACTGCTATGCAGATGCTTAGCTGCTGGCTGGGGTCAAATCACAACATGAATTAATATTAAACTAGGGATCCAATAAATGAAAATCATATTTTTAAATGGAGTCACAAAATTTCTTAAGGGATAGCTCTTTTTTTCAAACACATTTGATCTATAAATTTTAGGACCCGAAAAGTAAAATAAATACAGTTAAAACTCCTTCATCTCGAGAACAGTAAAGGAAATTAAAAGTTCAGTTTCAGTTTGACAATCCATTTACAACTTGCAATACTGGATGTGTGAACCCACTTTTAAAAAATTAAAATGAGCATTTCAACATTAAATAAAAGCTCTACTGGGAAGAATTCACTGAGTGCTGGCAGTATAACTTTGAAAAGGATTAATTTACAGGCAAAAGGATAAATATGTATTAGAACTAAGGAAAGGGAATCAGGGATGGAAAGAGAAGTGTTGCCAAAGCTACACTGTTGCAATTACAGTAACCTAACAGCTCTGTTCCCTTTAGTCCAATTCTAGGTACTAGACATAGTTTAGTCCTACTGGAAAAATAAGTATTACAGTTTCTAGTGTTATGAAGTGGTGTCATGTTACTAAGAACTCAATAAACATTACAGCACTTAAAGTTTGGCCTGTATTTTAAACAAGGTTCTCCATGTTGGTGGGAGGCCCTGAGCAAGTACTAGTTGACAGTCATGAAGCACCAGATGTTACCAGAGCTTTGATTTTAATTCCAACAGTTTGTCAATATACAGTTTTGCTGTTGCCAGTACTCCTGCTTTTTCCAGCAATACAAAAACATTTATGACTACTGGCACTTCAAAATTTGCATGGTCACAGCTACAATTTGGTTTGAGGAAAGTACTGCTTGGCATACTAGCCCCTTTTCTATGTTAAGAAATATGGTTTGCTTTTAGAAAACCTTGAAGCATTAGGGCTCCCTCCCCTAAGAGTAAAACTGTGTTTCCAGTTTGAAGTGGATTAATGTATGTTAACAAACACACTTTTTAATCTGTGATGTCCTTATACTAGTGTTTGCAGCTGAAGAAAGTATTCTTTGGATCCACCTTGATTAAGATGCAGAGTCCATCCCAATGGTTGCCTTGGAGCAACTAAATATTAGAAACCTATTCCAAGTCACTTGGAAACCCATCAGCGTTTCGCAGACAGAGGAAAGATAGGAGGTATTTTACACCAAAAACTTTTTCTTTCTTTGGTTTTTCCATACCAAGGCAGTCCAAGAACTTAGCTTGGACAATGCTCTTAATTTCTGTAACTGTGACAAGAAATGTTTGCCAGAGATTGTAGGAGAGTGGTTCCATAACTCAGTGGTCCCTTCCAGAAATGCATTCAAAATTAATTTTACATGTTTTACAGATATGAAAGAGGCAAATGGAGACTGTTGTAGACCATCTGCAAGCAAAGTGAAGAGGGAAAAAAGAAAAAAGAGAGAGAAAGCAACCATCTGGAAAAGATAGCAAATAGTGCACTAGTAGTGATACAAAGGAGGTATAACACCATGTGCAGTACTGGAAAGCAAGATTTTACTGCTTTCCAAAGGAATGAAGACAAATGAGTTGGAGACGCTCTGTTTAAAGAAAAGAGCAGGCTGATGTGAAAAACCATTTACTTAGTTTTAAAGGCCAGCTTTGTGACCTTGCTAGAAGCATAGTTATGTTTATTGCTCAGGTCTATACTGTCAGAGAAAACAGCCTGGTGTGAGTTTTGCTTATACCATCATTTAATTTTACATTTCATTCCTTATTCAAAATGCAGTGCCAAGCATCTGCAGGATATAAGATATATTCATAGCTTTCACACAAAAGGCTGAAAAGGATAAATGAAAGTATATCATCGACCCAAGTGTGATGTACTGACCTACACTACCACGCCTGAAAAAAATGGTTCTCCTCCCTGCTTTCATGTGTGTTGATTCTAAAATCTCTCTGAAGGTCTCCAAAGGCATGGTTCTATGGGTTCATTTTCTGCTTTTGTAGGACTATGTATTAAAGGACTTATATAGGACTAAGTATTAAAGCTGCAAAGGCAAAAACTTGAAAATCAGGAAATTTCATACTTAAAGTTACATGTAAACTTTGAATCTGCTGCTGACCCCACGCATATGTGGTATGACCACTTTTAATGTCATACCCACACATTATTTTTCTCAAAGTAGCTCTGTTTCATCTAATGTGCACAATGGATAATGCTCAAGATACTCCCGCAGAAAGTGGTTTACTACTTTTATGAAATTATAATTCAGTCTAGTGGGAAAATTCAGGTGGTAGGAATAGTTTACACTCTGACAAGTAGCTTGATACTTCTTTGCAAGTCGCAAAATGTCTTTTATGTTTTTTTTATATTTAGTTGCTTCTTTTACAAACAAGAAGAACAAAGGTGAATACATACTCTGCTATGTTCAACCACAAAGCATTCCGTAGCATACTTGTTAAAAAGCACTTGGACAGTAAACCATGGACCTGTCACTATTATATTTTCAGTATTGCAACAATGACCTTCTCATCTTGATAGATGGTTTCCTTTTGTGGGAAACTGAAACATGAAACAAAGTGCTTTTATTTTTGTGCAATACTTACTTTGTCCCACTGAAAAAACCAATGTAATAAGGGATAATGTATCAAGCACTTATAATGCTTCCTGCCATGGGTTTTCAAACAAATGTGTTAATCCATGCTAATCTGATTCAGTGCTTTGAAAACTATAATATGTTTTCTATAGCCCACTTGCCACACCTGCTAGTATTACAAATGCCCTCCATTGCATACATGCTTTTATTTTATTGCACCTTTAGGCAAATTTAAAGCAAATAAAAATATGTAATTATGTTTGGTTAAGGTAGCTTGGTGGTATACTTGTGTGAACTAGTTCAGTGTCTATATTTTTTTTCCAGTTTCATTGAACACGTACAAGGGATAAATAGATCTCAAAAGGTGCTATCTGCTCTACTCTGGAGATGTACTTTGTTCGATTTAAAAGAAATTATTGCAGTGTTATAGAAAAGCGGGAGAGATGTGCACACCTCTGGTTGGTGATTGCCCAAGACTTGAATTACCCCTCAGAGATGCCCATCTGTCGCCATTGATTATACAGAACATTTAGGAAAACTACATGCTAAAACAGTCTTATCAGCTTTATACCTATATTGGCTGTAGGTGTCAAGGTGGTGACTGGGGTGGTTTCTGTGGAAAGAGGCCAGGGACTGCTGTCTTCAACCAGCCCACTTCAGACCACAGCTGAACCCCTCACTTGTAGTGGTTGCATCTCCAGGAAAGCATATTTAAAAAAGGATAAAAGTGCCAAACAGGCAGATGAAGACAGAAAAACAGAGAGAGAAACAGTTCTGCTGAGGCCAAGGCCAGAAAAGGAGAATGAGAAGGATATGCTCGAGGCATTGCACCAAAGTCCACTGCAGCCTGTGGGGGACTCACGCTGGAGCAGGTTTTTCCTTGAAGGACTGCTGCTCATGTGGAACCCACACTGGAGCACGTAAAACACATGAGAGGGAGGTAGGGGCAGAGATCATTAATTTTACGTAGACCATACCTCCTCCTGACTCCCCTTGTGCTGCTCAGGGGGGAATAGAGGACTTTGGAGTCTGGAGTGAAGCTAATTGTGGGGAAGGGGGAGAGTAATGTGTTGTTTCAATATTTATCTTTGATTCTTTCTATTGAAAACTATTTTAATTGTCAATAAGTTAAATTAATTTTCACAAGTGGAGTTTTGCCCATGAGGGTAACGAGTAAATAATTGCCCCATCTTTTTCTTGACCCATGACCTTTCACATCACATCTTCTCCCCAGTCCTGATAAGGAGGGGGAGTGAGAAAGAGTCTGAATGGAGGTCTGGCTGCTGGCCAAGGTTAACCCACCACAGTACCTAAGCTGAAAAGGAATGATACCAAGTTGTAAATGGGAAAGAGGAGGCATGCCAGCATCCAGTTTATGAAAAGTATTTGTATTATTTTTCTGAAAAGAGAAAATCTGTGCCTTAGAATAAGGTATGTACTGAATCATTTTACAATTATTTCCAATTAAACTATGATTAGGAAATACAGCAATTTTTCACTTCTGATAAGACACTATTTTCCATTAAACCCCTTTGTGTGACATCCCACTGAACATGAGATATGCTGCAGACCAAAGATGCAATACAGGCTTGCACAAAATCATAAAGCTAGAAGACTGACTTTGTCAGTTTCTTAGCATTTTAATTTTCTTGAAAAAACAGAATTCTGACTACTAGTACATAAGTGTACTAGCAGAAGAAGAAAAAATGAGTTTGTGGCATGGTTGGGCACATTCTACTTAGAATACATGCTGGCCTTGAAATTTTACAGTCTAAACAACTAAGACTGAGCCAGTAGGACAGCAAAGATCCCTAACATAACCACATACTTATATCAAAAGGCTGGAAACCCAAAACAAGACCCTAGCTGTAGTCTAGGTCACTTTTGCTCTTCAGGTTTCCAAATTAGCTGTCTCCTTACTAATGATATATGCTCTTCTACCAATATTTGTACAAGATAAAAGGCATAGTGTCTTTGGAACCGCAATGTGTTAACAGATGCACAATTAATCTAGTCAGGTTTTCTTTCCTTAAGTTTTTTTGATAACCTTGAGAAACATACTGCTGCTGCTGCTACATTCCTCTCATTGTGTGTCTCATTAAGTATGTACTGAGTAACAAGTGACAGTGCTACCCAAGATACATTTTATGGTATATGAAACAAGTAATTTTAAGTGCTCCAGCAACAGTTATTTTTGTCACTTATTTACTTTTAATTAAAGAGGTATCCACTTATAAGGATATTTATCATCACAATCATCATGCTACGGGCAAGGAGATCCCTCTTTTTGAGAACTCTATCCTTGCTATAGGTTTCTCTTGGGAAAATCTGAGAAGAGATTACTAGAAATACACAGAAAATTAACTCCTCATCATGCATAAATTTTAAAGATTTTTAAAACTTCATCACTCCATATTGGGTTTGTCCTGAAACTTCATGTCACTTTTCACCAAGAAAGAAAAAGAACAAAACTGCCATATTAAGGGCCTCTACAAATGATGGATTTCAGTTCAGTCCCTTTTATCTGATGTAAGTGCCCCTAAGAAAACACATACTGGTACAATTTAAAGGAAGCTTGCATCTTCCCAGAAAATATATAAACTAATATACTATGATTATATATATATATATCTATATAAAAAAAAATTTCCATCCAATTCTTAAAAGTGTCTAATGGTAGATGAGGCTGCGGAGTGCTATGATGGACAAGATGGGGCTGTTTGGCCCCACCATGGATTCACTTTCTAGGGAAGGTGAGTTTTCTTCCTACAGTCCCTTTTGTGGCAAGGATGGAGAATCAAAGATCCTAGCTCCTCAGTATTTCCACAAGCCATGCTTTAGGTCTACACTGATAATGCCTCATCTTCCTGGGATCAGTTTTGCTGTGAGAATGGAAACAGAACCGGTAACACATGAAATATTTTATTTTAAAATAAGTAATCTATCTGCAAGGGCATAAAACATTGTAAGAGAAGCAAGTGCAAATTAAATGCTTCTTAAGATGGTCTACCTAAACATTCCATTCTGTGCAAGGGCCAGAATGATCTTATATATTTGTACTCAGCTATTCTGCCTGCTGACTTTATACTGTTAAACTAAAGTTTACAGATTTTATGCTGGCAAACTTTGTCACTATTGTTAAGTTATTTTAAGTGTCTTATTAAGTGCTATGTAAAGCCTGTGCTTTACAGTGTACATGTATCATATGGTATACGTATCATATAGTTGATATACATCAACATATGGTTACAATCAGTAATCACGCAGAGTGTTATAAAGGTTTCATTGCCAGTACGCCACTTGTGAGTTATGTGTCATCCCAAACAAGCAGCAAAACAATGTTTACAGCAACATGCACTCTTATATTTCAGTCACACCACACAGAGTATAGCACAGCAACATTAAAGAAAAAAAAAAATTAGCAGCTTATAAAATAAAATTTTATTGAAACTGCTTTTATGGGAACATCCACATGCAAAGTGAGTTGACTTGCTTGCCCATAAATCACAAAGATTTAGGGAACTCTTTGCCTTTGTTGCACTATGCACATATTTAGTGAAACTATTATGTTATCTACTTTTTTTTATGTTCACTGCCTTGTTTTTGTTGCACAGTTTAGATTTTAAGATGTGTAATCATTTATCCATGTTCTTAATGAGATAAAATCCTACTTTAATTCCTCACAAATCAAAATTATTTTTTCTGCCACACTGTTATTTGTAGTTAGGCTTTAAATTTCACTTGCTTCCTTGAGCTAAAATACATGTGAAAGGAGGTGCAAGGTCATCTACACAGGATATTAACATTTTTACAAAACAGGAACCAATTCTCCCCATATCACACTATGGTATTAATAAACCCTGCTTACACAATGTAGTTATATCAAAACCTATTAAAATGCCAGGGATAACTTACTCAAACAGGGCTTTTATGGTTAATCAGGAAATTTAGCATTGATTATACTGCATCTGCTTTTAAATAAAGTAAATGAAATTTGCCTGCTTAAGAGTCATGATCAATCCATTTGGGACACAGAGGGGAATTAGCATATTTAATTACCCTGCAATGGATTCTTTTTTCACTCAATACTTAAGACATATTGTATTACTGCAAAAAGTGACTAACTGCTTTATGAACTGCACAAGAGACCTGGTATTGCTGTGAGGAAGGAGACTGCTTTTATTTTGCACTGCTACAGGATGATGAATATTTTCTTCTACCTAGTCAAAACTATTTGTTACTTAGATTATGACCTTTGAATGGGAACATACCTGAAAATACATTGTTACTAATAGTCAGTGAGGTGCAGGGTTGATTAAGGAGTGGGCAAACTCTTAAGAACCCAGTCCAGGCTTCCAATTTTATCCCCCTTCTCCAAATCCAACTTCCATTTATATTTTTGATAAAGCTGGAACTGTTGCAGTAATGCCTCTCTGTGTGCAGCTATGGAGATGTACAGAAGCAAAGCCAAGACCAGGACCAAGGCCAAATTCATGTCCTTTCCACATTATGTGCTGCGAGAGTGTCTTTAGGGCTGTGTTTGAGATAACTGGGATAGTTCTTGTGAAAGAGTTCATATATCCCCTAAAACTGACACTCAGTAGGTATGTGGGTGATCCCAGAGCACTGAGCAATATTCCTCTATTTGCTGTTGCAGTGATCTGTGTCTCTCTGAACACCCTGATCCTCCAGAGAGCTTTCTATGCTGAGCTCTTGGTCACAGCTTCTGGTCTTACAGCTCATTTTTTTTCTCCCCCGGCTGATTAAAAATGAGGGAAACTGTCTTTTCTCTTTTATGAACTTTTCTGTTATGTGAATACCTCATCTATCCTCTGTAAAGAATTTCTTAAACAAGGAAAAGGAATTGGAGTTTTTGTTGGTGATTATTTCTGGATTATTAATTACCTTTAATTACTATGTAACACCAAGATTAAAATGCATTCTAAAACTTGACACTTCAACCTTATTAGCTTACAACAAGAGTAAGGTAGTTTCTAACAATTCTATTCATCAAAGGTAAACTGCTTATTAAGACCTTCTAATTATTAAGGTACTGTAATCAATCTTCAGTAAAATTCCATTAGAGAGAATAAGCCCTTGAGAAAACTGCTTGTGACTCTCATGAACTTGACCAATTCTGAAATGTACAAGAAATATCTTTTCTCCCACCATGAGATATATATATTCAAATTTTCTACTTTGACTCCTTACAAAGAAAGGTTTTTGGTTGTTTTTGATTGTTTATATGCCCCTGGAGCATTTTAATCATCTTGTAAATGCTGATGTTCTTATTATTCATTTTTTGTAAAAATTTTATACCACAAGCAGATAATTCGATGACAGGGAAGATAATCCATAAATCCATTAGAAAGCATAATCTTTTCCCCAATGTGTTTACTGTCTAAACAGTTTAGAAATACTATTCTCCCTCCAATTTGCCTCTTTACTGCATCACCTGGGTCGCATCCCCCCCATGTTATTTATTCTGCTCATGTTTTCAGCATGCATATGGACTTTGTGTTCCTTAAGGCATCCACACATTTTATAAAAACCTTAATCTCAATTTTTTGCGTCTTACCCTGTATGTTCATTTTGGCTATGTCTATATTGCTAGACTGGAAATCTTTTCCATCAGCAGGTGTGTGACTTAATTGCTAATACTGGGATGGGAGGCAACTGAGCTTACAGCGTTGTCCCTTCCTCACCTTTAGAGCCATGTGCCTGACCTGCCTCCCAGGCTGTTGGGATGTGGTCATTTGGTAGTGTTTCCTTATCCCTACCTGCTAACATTCACCACAGCATTCCACATTCTTTATCTTATCAACTTCGTACCTTTCTAAACCTCATCAGATTTTTTTTCACTGTCATATAAGCCTCTTAACAACCCAACACAATTTATTCCTTATAATTTATCTTACAAATTAATGTTTCTTTACTCACCCCCAAAACTAATCTTGCAACAGCTTCCTGCAATTTTTGATACATACTTTTCAGCATTGTTAAGAAAATAAATGTTTTGGAAAAAGCTGAATGTAAAATGATACGAAGGCATATTACTCTTTGCAGTTTTACAACAAATTAAACATGAAAATTATCTTTATTTTAATGATTCTTTTAATAAGATTTTACAGAATGAGTTTCCTGCTTAGAGAGGAAATAGAAATTTGAAATATTTTCTAATTCTCCACTGCAAGAACTTGTGTCTTATTTTTCAGCTGACTTAAAATACATCAGGATTTTATGCAAGGACATTATCTACAAAAGAAACTTGCTTCCATCATAGTAATCCCTCAAAAAACTTGTTCAACATTAGAAGAGGCTACCAAAAATTAAACTGTTTTTAAGGTTCTTCAAATGACATTCAAGCTCTATTTTACTATGGATACATTTGGCGTGTTGAACTCCAGACAGCTGGAAAAAGTTCAGCGTTTTTCGTAGTTCTTGGGGAGAGTATTCTGAAAAGAATAATAAAATTTTGGGATACAAAAGGAGATTTGTTTACACTTATGTGTTTTTCTGAAAGCATGAGATTACTAATTTTATAGAGTGGGGCTAATCTTCCTAGTGTATATATTTATTTGAGTTACATTTTGTTTAATTTGAAGACTATTTTTGTAGTAGTATTTACTTAAGTTACTTCAAAGCAAATAATATAAATAAGATAAATATGCATTAAGACAACACAAGAATTTCTATTTTGGAATAATCATAAATGCCTTCAGTCATCCCATACATTTTAAAGCCTCATTTTTACCTTCTATGGTGTAGAATTTAATTCCAGTTAAAGCTAGATACTTAGATCCAGAAACATTATATTGCAGATTTCACTCAGTAGAATCTTGAAGTATTGTATACAAGCACCTGCTAAATTCCAGCAGAGCCCTGCCTGGTACTTCCACACTTACTGCTACAGAAAGAAGCAATTAAGAAATCAGATCATGGAATCACAGGTTATGCTGAGTTGGACAGGACCCACAAGGATCATCAAGTCTGACTCAGCCCTGCACAGGACCATCCTCAAGAGTCACACCATATGCCTGAGAGTATTGTCCAAACGCTTCTTGAACTCTGTCAGGCTTGGTGCTGTGCATTTAATGAGAATTGTTAGCAAGGTACAAATAGGTATCCTTTTTACATTTTTTCCTTTTTGCACAGCTTCACTGATAGTAAAAAAACCGTGTTATAAGCAGGAGTGAAAAATTCTGGATGTGTTACAAAATAAAAGACCAAGGGTTATGGTGTTTCTTCGTTTTATGAGCCCCCACTGGTACCTGCATTCTTTCCCGCTGACAAAGTGATGCATTCTTTCTCTAGCATACAGACCTCTTCAGCTTTGTCATTCATATAAGCAAGGTTTTCTTATAAGCCATTTTCTGCCAAGTTAATACACCAAAGCTTTAAAGGTGGAATACAAGAGGTTTTTAAAATGTTTTAGGGTACCTCCTTTCATACTGTCAAGAGCAACTGCAATCCATTTAAGTCAAATACTTCATATAAAAGAAGCATTTACAGCAGTAGGGTTGTTATAGAAGCAGGTTATTTTCTACAATGGTTTTGGCCCAGCCCTTTAGTTTTCAAGCATTTAACTCATAGACAGAAATCTTAGCCTTCTCCCTGCAAAGCATAAGTGACAGGTTTTTTATGTAACAGTCCTCGCAGCTTGAATGGATATAAATACTTATTCAGGCCTTGCTATTTGTTTCTGACTGGCTTGTAATGACTTAGTATTGTAATAATGCAATTAAATACTGCGACTTACTACAAAGTAATGGAATATACAATTGCCATGTGGTTTAGTTTGACTGTGGAATATGGCAAGTGCATGTAATGGATGCTATTCAGTGAGAGAAACATGAATGTAACATTTCAAAGTGCAGCTAATCTGGTCTGATAATGATGGTCTGATAATCAAACCATCCATCCTCAGGAATCAGATCAAAGAAACATTATTATCATTATCCAGTCAATTACATTAGGTTTTGAGCTGCTCTGGCTTGACAGGTAAAGCAAGGTCTAAATGCTGCCATTGTCATTGTAAGTAGATTGTTTAAACATGAGATACTGGACAGCCCTTCAGGAACTGGGGGTGCCTCCAGTCTATGTACCATCTCCATCTGGGATGCAGTTGAGGTATAAAGCTCTTCTCCCTAACTTCTGACTTTCATAGGAAGGATGCAGGCACTTTGGCAGGAGGGCAGGGTGCTGAGATGTGCTGCAGAGCACAGCTACCCACAGCATGGCTCTAGCTTTTGATACATTAAAAATGGGCCGGGTTCAATAAAAATCTCAGCTATAATATTGTTTTCATCCTTCTACTTATATACTCTTTAAAATTTGTGTAGTCCTTGCGGTGAAGGTGCAAACATCTTTAGAAATTTTGTATGGGATACATGGTCTTGCTTTCCTTAATCCCATTTTGTGGAGTCTTCAGAAAGAGCTGACAAAGTCCTGTTGACAAGTTCTGACAAGTTCTCTTGCCCAAGCATTCATAAATTAAGGTTGAATATTCTTGGGCTAGAACATAGCTGTTTTCATGATAACTTGTCTTCTGAGACATCTTTATGTAATGTAAGGCTGCATGTACATTTCGGAAGACATGTTTGGATCAAATTTCTCTCTAGATAACCCTATTCTTTATTGCATCATTTGGCATTAACCTATCAATTTCCTTTAATAAAAGGATCATTTTATCTGTTTCAAAATGTAAAAGCTCAGGTTTTGTTCTTTTTTTCTCCCCAAATGCATGTAAATTCAGTTGTGTTTATTTGTTTCTTTGGTAAATTCTGGGTATATACCAGATGGGAAACGACAGATCTGCATATCTATGTATAATTCTGACATTTTAAAGTCTTTTTATAAAAACACAAAATTATATTTATAAGCACCTTCAAAATGAAAATATATCACTTTAGGCAAAATGTTTACAGTTTGCTTATCCACATAGCAAGCATTTCAGAGATCCCAAAATATTTATTTTCAATATTGAACCTCTTTTTATGGTTGATCCACTCTCTTTCAAAGCTGTTCAGTTTACATAACTAGTAAATTACTTTTCCATAATTGCTGTAATTACAGTCCTCCTCATGTACTTACTCTTATCTCAGAACTGTGCTACTGCTTAACATTCTGGTAACAGAAAACCTCATGTTTATTTAGGAGGTAACACAGAACACTCTGTAAACTAAAATATCTACTTGGGAAGCTCTCTGTAGTTAATGTAATGTGATATTACTGTGATTTAAAAGGCTGTAACAATATACCAGCTATACTAAAAGGTTTTGAAGACAATGTAGAGCTCAATGAAACCTTGAAAGGTTAAAGATTTTCCTATTAAAAAGCAGGCTGGAACCATGGCTTTACTATGTAATGGGAAAATATGCTAATAGTAAGAGAAAAAAAAAAAGACAGAAATATAGTCTAGGTCCCACAGGACATGGGAAATCCCCACTTCCGCTTAACTGTCTCTGAAGAGACTGTTGATGTAACAACTCAGGAGTGCACATTGTCTACTTCAGCAAGAAATTGTGCTTTACCCTTCTTGGGTAAGTTTCCTCAAAAGTGGTATTTGCTCATGTGCACAGACTCTTGTCATTGTGCTTTAGTTCTCACTAATATCTATAAAAGGAGCAGTCCATTTATTTAAAGCATAGGTATGAGGAATTAATATCTCATTACCTGAAATAGTAATAATATGGAAGACGGAGAGGACTTCTTTCTAAATTATAACCTTTTTTTTGTGTGTGAACTTAATTACAGTTTTCATCTTCAGCTCCTCTAGCAATGTTTTGCTGTCAGTGCCGATTATCCAAACCTGCTATTAGCATTCTGAATTCCTTACTAAAACACTTCAAAAACACAAGGAAAGAAGAACGTCAACACAATTCTGACATGGGCTGAAGTTGTCTTTCTCAGAGATTTCTTCACTGTTGGCTGTAATCACAATTTTTTTGCTATTTTTTCATGGATAGAATGAAATGCAAATATTTTAGAAATGGTATTTATCTCAGTATCCAGACTAAAGGTGACCTCGTGTAATAATCTGACACATTTACTCCAAGGAACTACCCAGACTTTCTTTGTGCTTCATATTTCGTCATTCCTTCTGTCTATACCATCTTATTTTCTGATTATTTTTTTTCATTTTGTTGCCCTTATTCATGCAGGAGCCTTCTTATAGAGTTTTTGCCATCTCTGTCAACTTTCTTACATATCCTGCCTAGCAGTCCAGTGTTATAAATCCCATGAGAAAATTCCTTCTTAAATCCTTTTCCTCTATTTTAGTTGCTCTTTTTCTCATCTATTTCTTAATTATTTCCAGTTCATAAACACAGTTAAGCCTCTAAAACATTTTGATTTAAGTCTCTAAAATATTTAGTTTACTAACATATAGGAGGATGTAGTACAGCTCACATTTGCATTTCAGTAAGATACTGTGAGATGTTTATTGTAAAATCACTGGAAAATTAAAATAAAGCAAAATCAAAATTTCTTCATACTAGACCATAAAACAATATGAATAGCAGAAATGCAAGAGTAGAAATTTATACATAGATAATTTTCTGTTTTTCAAAGGGAACTTGTGAACCAGTTATCTAACAATTATTAAAACTAGAACAATGAAGTGGCATATATAGCAGGCATTTTAAGTATTTGACAGTTTATTTTCTATAGAGAGATGCACGTTTTTTCACCATTGTGCTGCATATAACTCTAATGGACTGAAGGACTGAAAGTAGACCCTTGAGATGGAGCAACAGGTAAAAGCTTTTACTACCCGGTAGTATTAAAAGGATAGAGGGAGATCCTACTTTCTCGCCCCACATCTCGTCTGCGGTCCCTGTTATGAGCACTCACAGCTTATTTTACAATGGCTTTAGCATGAATTGGATGGTGATCCAATGGGGCAATAAGCCAAGAAAACTTAATAATCACACAGAAAACTAAACTGGTTAAAAAAATAAATAAATTGAGTGGTATGATTATTTCATGCTTGGGTAATGGTCCTGTTCAGAAAAATATGCTATCAGCATCAAAGTGAGTGCAAAGGAATCAGTGCAAATAGAAGCCATATGGGGTCAAAGAGATGGAGAAGAAATAAGTGTCAAGACGCTTTTTCAGTAATGGTGACCTCAGCCGTCTCATGTAAAGTTAGCATTTTTACTTGAGATATCCATTCCTCGAGTTGATGCTGCTCACTAACCAGGCTGAGAATTTCAAGTAACTTTTCTCCTCATGGTTCATTTTTGACCAGGTTAGTAGTCTGAAGAAAGCTTGGAAAGCAAATCAGGAGAAGGGAAGCAGAAGAAACACGTGACTGGGAATGAGATCTCTGCTTTTAGTAGCTTCCAGCTCTCAGATTGCCTCAGCTTTCTTGGGACACTTCACCTTAGGGATGTTCCTTCTAAATGCACCTAAAAATCTACTGATGAAGATGAAATTAGCATTCCACTTCTTGTCCTGAATTATTTATTTCTGCCATAAGGTGATATTGTGGCATATGTGTTAATTCAGGTAGCTCAGGCCTATCCCACTTCTGCTGGAAAAGGCACAGCAGAAACACATGACAAGGACAGAAGTGTGACTGCCCTGTTCATGGCAGCTGCCCACAGTTTCATCTCTCTGTAGCATCAAACTAATCTCTTAGATCACAGCCTGGCTGATATTACTGACCCAGGGAGCTCTTTTTCTCTCTCTGACACCCTCTCTTCCTACCAGCTCATTTTCACCATGCTGTCTGTCCCTGCTCTGTGTTGGCAGTGCGGTTAGTCTGGTGGAGGATCTCAAGATCAGGGCACTGCTGGTGGTACAGTGGTACAGCCACACAGCTGGCTGCCGGGTGGGGACTGCCTTAACTGGCTTAAGCAGGATGGGTGCCAAATGTGAAAGCATGACCAGACAGCAATTCCCAAATGTAGCTTGCTCAAATGCTGCCTTCACAGGACTAGAATTGTTTTCTGTCACACCTTCCCACTCCATATGCTTAAGACAAAATGTGGCACCAGCCCTGATTGCCCCATCCATAAGAGACTGTAGTAACAGCAGTGGCAGATCCTTGTTTCTTCACACAGCAGGACCCATAGGAGGAGGTTTTCAGGCTCTCCTTGTCTCCTCTGAGGGGGATCAGTTGTTAGTTTCTAGGTATTGTGTTGACTCCTGAATGTCAAAAGGGGACTGGGCTATGACTACACCTCACTGCAGCGAATCTCTCAGAAGGGATTCGCACTAGACCTACTGCTATTGTGAGGAAAAAGAATTAAAAAGTTTTAAATAAAAATCTTGTGGAGTTTCATTATAAATGAGGATACCTAATGCAAAGATTTCAGAACACAGAGCATCTTAAGATGTTCTTCTATTGTTTATTAAGAAGTCTCCTAGCTCATCACACATCCCCTCCTTTGCTATGATGCCAGAACCCACTGGGTGACAGAGTCATACAAATTAGAGAACAAACTCAGCTAAACACACTCATTAAAAAAACAGAAAAGAAAGAAGCGATTTTTAAAGAGATCAGCTCTCTGGCCCCCAGTGCTGGGACTGAAACACAAGAAAGTGCAAGGAAGTGTCTGGCATCACTCTTTTCTGAAGCAGCATCAGCTTAGATGAACTTAGGTCAGCTAATAATGAAGTCACATCTTCAGGCAACGTTCAGAATTCTGCATGTAAAAATGCACATCTACTCCAATGGCTGGGTGCCATCTTCACTGAGATCTCAGCCCCTGAGATCTGTGTTATTTGCTTCCTGTGCTCTTTTGGATCATTGCTGCAGATATCACATACACAGTGAGTTTCTGCAGAGAAAAAAATAATTTCTGCTGTCTTAGGTAAGAATTTCCTAGACGCAAAATTATCCTCATTTATGTGAAATTTCAGATAGTCATGATAACTTCTCAGAGTATACATTGAAATCTAAAAATTATGGTCTTAAAAACTGGAAATTGAATAAATCTTTTCAGATTGAAAGTCATTGATGTAGATACAGAGTCTGAATCATTCTGGGATTTTTGAGATGTCTTAGTAGCAGTTTATTATTACATAAGCCCTAAACTGTGATAATTAATCTTTTCAGGTTTATACCTGCAGGAATTGTACATATAGGAAATCAAACAGATTAAGATTCTTATTCAACATCTCTTCTTGCCTCTACACTTCTTTCCTTAAAAGAAAGGCAATTAACCCATTCCTTCAATCTCTGTAGCAAGAGGGAAGATGGTATTCTACTTGGAAATATCCACTCTAGCTTCACAAATAATAGATGTGACAGCCATCAGTGAGCTCAATACAGGTTATAAGACCCACTTGGGAGCTCAGGAAAAACAGACAGCAAGCCCAGACTCAATTCTGTGCCATTATATACTGTAATTAGTATGTAAACCAGATTTTAGTACCTGAACTAAATAAAGCTTCAGTTGCACCTTAACTGCAGTAAAAACATTTGGCAAAGTATCTTATTGATATCGGTGTTTATTGCTCATTTAGTAATAAAGCTTTTTTGATGTGACCTGAATTTTCAATCCATACAAACTCCCTTACTCCAGCAAGCTGTTATGGGAATTGACATGTTAATAAAAAAAGGTGTCACTCTCACTAGGCAAACGGCTTTTCATTTAATGTTCAAATAGTGGAAAGAAATGTGTAGGTCATTACAGAGCTCACAAATATCAGCAATTCACCCCACAAGTTGCTGCAATAATTAGAAAATACTTTGTTTTAATCCAGGTGCTCCATCTGATCATCCACATGACTCCATGGACGCTGTGAAAATTTTCTAGTTTACACATCAGGAAAACAGGATGAAACCTGTTGTTCTGCTGGCCAATGGTCAAGTAAAGAAAAGACTGTGTTCCAAAGGCCTGATTTTTTTCTGTGTTTCTTTGACTCACTAAAAGGTGAGACATACTACTTGCAGTGTTGAATCATTATTTCTTTCAAATAGTAATATTGTAAAAAGGTATTTTTTACAATAAGGGATGCTGCCCATTCATATTCCTGGTCCTTCTCTAAAATCTATGAAGGCATTTCTGCCATTTCCCCCAAATAAACAAAATACAGCTGGTATTCTTCAAGCACCAGCTTGCTGCCCCTGCTTAAATACAGTTTTTTTAATATAAGAACATTTTAACACTCTTAAATTCTGTTAATTAAAATGTCTCATAACACACTCCTGGGAACTCACTCAGTTCCCACACCCTTTCATTCACTAAATAAGAAGTATAAATAAAATACACCCATGTACATAAGGTGGAACAGCACAACTCTAAACCTTTTCTCTTACCTTTCATATACCTTATCTAAATTCTCCTATTTTTTCTCGAATGAGGTCCCCTTCAGTTGTTTGAATTTGGTGAACTTGTTTTATATGCTTCAGAGAAATACTTACTCATCCAATAGAAATCAAACAAAAGGATTTAAAGGAATCTGTAAAAATTAAAGGAATCTAATAGATAACTAAAGCTTTGAATAGCTATGGAATTCAGGCTCAAATGATGGAAATTGAATAGCTACTCACTTTCCATTGAAAATAAGGTATTTCACACTTAACCCATTTTCCTTGAATTCTAACTCTTTTGCAAGTTCTATGGCAATATAGCAGTTATTTATTCTATTAATTTCAATAGAATTTCAGTATAAAATAATGAAAAGCAGAGACTGCACATCCAGTAACTACTAATTCAATACCACTTTTACTTCTTATTTTAAAGAGTGTATTTTTACAAGGATTGAAAAGTAATTTGGTCTTCCGGAAAAGTTAATTAGTTTTTGCATGTTCGCATTAGGTATCTTCAATAGTTGGAATAATACTTTTATGCCTGAAGGTCTTTCAGTCTAGCCTGAGCTGGAGGGAAAATTCTCAGAAAATCTACCCTCCTTCCCTCAAAAAATCCTCTCCTGAAACACAGTAAGTCAGAGATCTGAGTGTCTTCCATCTCTTGTATAACAGATATGTGTAGGATATATTGAGTCAGTTTCCAAGAAAAAGATGCTAAATAAAAAGTCTGCAAATAAACTGAGCTGGAATACTCAAACAACACATGAGATAAATGAAGACTGATTTTAGGCAGAACTATTTACTTTGTATGGTATTCCCAGGTCTCTCAAACTTGGTGTAGATTTATGGAGAAGCATTCAAAAATTTGAACAAAAAGACTTCTGATAACACAGAGATTTTGTGACCAACCTAAAAATCATAAGATGTATTATCCTTCCTCGTAAATGTTGATTATTTTCATCTGTAGCAAATGCAGTGCTTTGCAGTTTAAATATTTGTTTCAGAAGTCCGCAGAGGTGAAAGTGACAACAAAATAGAATGTGTTTGGAAAAATAAGTGATGAATTGTGGCAAGTAGAAACACATTTCCTACAAAGCTGATTAAGCTATAATACAAGACTCCTGTGTGCAATGTGCTCTGCATACTAAAAAACTAAGAGGTGAGCACAACTGGAAAAAAAACCTCAACCACCACCAATGAAACTGTGTATAGTGTCATCAGCTGAAAAGGACTGTGTTCTTGTCAGTTACAGAATACTGTAAAGTCACAAGACTTTACATAATTTGGACCTATATCACCATTTGGGCCAAATAAAATAAGTGTGAAATGAAGAGAAAATGAAAATTAGAATTCAGAGTCATGTGCTGTGGGAAAAGCTATTTGTAAGCTTTTGTTTCCCTCTGAGGCCATTTATTGTCCAAAGAGTGCAATTTTTGTTGGTTTGATGGTTTCTTTCCCTGTAAAGAGTAGCTGTCTAGAGGTTGTGCCTTGTAGCCTGTTCTGCTTGGACAACAGCAACATGGAAGACTGGAAGAGAAGTACCTTTATGTCAGCTCTATCTGGGCTTTTGCTTGAGTTAAATATTGCCAGATTTCAAAAAAAAATGTGAATCCAACTTGAAGCATTATGCAAGACTACCCTTGCCCTATGCGTTGGACTTTATGCAGCAGTTCTGCTTTAGGCTTCATGGCCTATATACCAACATATTCTAATTATCAAATTTTTTTGGAAAGGGAAGACAAATCTTGCCACATATTAGAATTGACAGATTTTTATTTTTCTGAACTGAATGGGGGTTGGGGAGCTTGGAAGTGCTTTTACACAAAGAAAAGTAAATACTTGTTTTCCTCATCATTCAGTAACAAATAGCTTGACAAAGTGAAATAATTTCAAAATTACTTTTTAAGAGATATATTCAATAACAGTGGAATTAGATCATCATGTACCATTCACTTCCATATTTCCATTAGTAAATTATTTGCATCAGTTAAAGTTCTGCCACGCTGTTCCTTCTGATTGCAACTTGAGTAATTTATTATACTTTTGTTAAGATTTTATAGAAAAGTTTGATCACAATTGAAATTTCAGAGGCTTCTTAAAAAAACACTAACATATTACCATAATTTTGATTACTTTTAATTTTTAAAATATTAATTTCTCTATAAACTCTTCAAAACACACATCAGTCAGATCACTAGGTTCTATAGGTATTTTTCTAGCAGTTGCACTTAAAAAATCCAAAGACAATATTCATTTATATCGATAAAAGATTGAAAGATACTGTAAAAATATATTAATTTATATGAGGAAGACCATCAAACTAAATATTATGAGAAGACTGAAAGATGTCTAATAATTTAGAAGTGATTTATCTGAGTGCAGTCAACATGCTAAAATGAGAATGTCAGTCATTAATATCTGGAATAAAAGATTTCCATATTACTAACATTTGGTTTTAGCCATTAGCATAACTTGGAGCAGCCATCTTTCATGACTCCCACAGAAGGGTTTTCCTGACAGAAAACATCGCAGAATAAAGTAGAAAGGAAACACAATAATTTAATTTTTGAACTGTTATGAAAAGCTACCAAATAGTAAATGCAGTGCAAGGAGGAGAACCTGATTTAAAGTATGTCTTCAGCACTGCAGATATCAACAAAATTTCAACTGACAAAATATTCATGGATTAATTTTTAGTTTCTCATAAGAAATAAATAATTCCCTTCTTTTGAGTGTCCAAATGAAACACAAATCACAAACTGTAGCTATGTGGGGCCAGAACTGTTCCTGTATCTATATAGGAGTTCCAGTCTATAGCCTATTTATCAGCTTCCTTTCACTCACATATTAAAATACGAATGCTGAAGTATAACTAAAGGCCAATGGATATCATCCAATAGGTTTTATTAGAACAGTTAAATCTACTGGAAGACCTTCTGTATCATTTCAACTATGAAATTCCAAGTTAGAAGCTTGTGAGCACGTTAAGTTTTATTGTCTCATCCTCAGGATAACTTCTTGCCTTTTTGGCACTGTCCATTCTCCACAGTAAATTGTTTGTTTTAGTGATGGTTTTCATCTCATTCTACAGTTGAACTAAGCGCAAGATGCTGTTGTAGCCTGCACACTGAAAGTGAAGACTGACCTTCATCTCATTTCACAACATCACAGTGAGATGCAGTGCTTAGTTGAAAAACTGGACTCTCTTCTGAGGTCAGCAACAAATACCCAGTGGAAGCAAAAATGCATTCTTTATTTTTCAAGCTGCTATTTTCTCCTACATAGTTATCTGTATTTTAAGAGTTAATAAGAAAAGACAGATAAAAAGGCTCTTAACTGCTGCAAATTGAAGTGTGATATTATGAAGATGAGCTCCTACTGACATGGAAAGTTCTGGTGACTACATGAAAAATACATGTCATGGGAGTTTAAACTCCCATAAGTGAACTTGCAATATAAATGACATTAAGGGATGTTGAATGTTATATTACAGGACAGGTGACACAAAATAACACAGAGAAAACAGAAATATAAGAGCTGAGTTTTTCATATTACCTTCTAAACACATTGGAATTCCCCCAGTGTATCAGAACACTTTTAGATTTCACTCTTGCAAAAACGCGTAATGAATTTTGACCATAGCAGCTTTGTCACAGCACTCTATATAAAACTAGTTCTCCTGACTACAGAAATGGTAAGATTTTCTGTTAATAAAGCAGAGAGAATGGAGGCGGCAAAAAAAAAAAAGGTCTATGTTTTTCCTAATAATTCCTATGTCTGAAAAAATTTTTTTACAAGAAGAGATGGAGGGTTGACATATTTCAAGAAGGAAGTTCATGGGACCCATATCAGAAAGAAATAATTATTTCCTGAATCTTCTGTTTTACTAAAATTCTAATCTCTCTAATGGTTTTAAGTCTTTGCTCCACTAAATCTGGCACTGATATGGGGTGCTGAGTAGGAATCTTTATCATAGTCTCTTTGCCAAGTCATAAGAAATTTCTAGGCCAGTTGACCACTATTTACTCTTTTCTATCAGCTTATTTTTAAAAAGTCTTTCAGAAACAAGAATGTTGACAGAGTGTAATCTATGCCCTTGTATATATATGTGGCTTCATTAGAAAAAAAAGAACATTTTGTTTACATTAAGGAACATATGTAATATACATATATGATATATATAAAAATTATAATATATAATATCCATACAAAGTTATACATTTCAGTAGGTTTTTCTATACTGCTAATAATGTTTGGAGCTTTTGGCAATATAGGGTAATATATGTATGGCTCAGAAAAGAATCTACAAAAGCAGTCAAAAAGTAAAGAAAATTTAGAGATTTAGGTTGAGATTGTCTACACATTTGAATTCTTTTAATGAGTTTTGGTTTGAGTTTTTAGTCTTTGGGAAATGTAAAATTGAAACTTTCTCTGAAATCCAAGGACTAAAAAAGAATAATTAAATGATACTAAGAACCCCCCAAATTTCTCATTAATTGAATTTGGCAGATTAGTTACAATCCAAAATCGCTTTGTGTGTGTGTGTGTGTGTGTGTGTGTGTATTGTCCATGTGCAGCATTAGGATTTACTTGTAAGGAGAAATTAAAGTGGGTTGCCAATACTACTTTGTCTCTGTATTTCAAAAAGAAATATGTGACTCTAAATAGATAATATACTACCTGAGATATTATCGTAAACAGATTAACCTTCATCAAGCAATGGCTCAAAATTATAGTACAAAGCAAATCAATGTCAATTTTGCTTTGACATCATTGTGGTAAGGGATCATTTTTTATTTACACTGTATAACAAACACAGCAAAGTACTTTCAGATGTAACCAAGTGTTTTGATAGTAGTAAGATAAGGAGGTTACTTGTGGAACAAATTTGCTCTAAGTTACGTGCATCTCTCCATTACATTTACCTGAATAATGGAGAACACAATTTGGCATTTGTTTCTAATGTGAAGTTTAGAGAATCTGAAATAGTTGGTAAATCATTCTACCAGATCATTCAAAATGTGATATATTGTCGGAGGTGGGTTACAGAAGGCTGCTGGATGAGGTATTCTGGGAAATGAAGTCCCGAAGTACTCCCACACATGGGCAGTGAGATGCCCTTGGTAATTGGTCAAGGGAGTCACATGTTACTTTGAGGTGCATATAAAAGGCTCGTCTCATTTGAATAAAAAGGATTTGGTGCTGAACCCCCAACTAGCTAGCTGGGTCCGTGTAATTAATTTACATTTTATATTAATACGCCACAATATATGTTATATATAGTTTCATGTTTATTTTCAGTGTATGAAAAGTGTTTCCTATTTATGCAGTTTTCTAAAATAGATGCAGATTCCAAGACAAATATTTTAAAAGCATAAAAGTGTGTCATGATGCAAAAAAATACTTTCCTCCGATATACGGTCTTAAATACAGCTGAATACAAGCAGAAATAAAATACAGAAAAATGGACAGCGAGAAAAAAAAGTTGAAATAAAACTGTCAGTACTCATCCAGGCAATGTTCTAATTATTGCATAATTATTTTTTCTCATAAAAATAGGAGTATTTGTAAAACACAGAATTCATATTACATCAAGCTTATCAATACTGACCAGGTCAAATGATGATGTAACTGAAGATATGTTTTTAGAAATAACATCATTTTCTCCCTTCCTAGTGTAATGCAGCATTGCCTCAATTAAGCAAAGCCAAAGTAGAAAGTGCAAACCAATTAAAACTAAATTTAAACCCCTCTGCTTGGGTAAAATGAAAGAAGTCACATGTTCTTCATTTAGATTTGTACTCCTTAATAAAACCCCCACAATTGCATCAAAGTAGGTCTTTGAGGTAGCTGAACTGTAAGAGCATGGCCAAATTCTTCACTCTCTGTGTGGGCTCCCCTCACAGCCATATGCCAGAGAGATCTGCTGTCTCAAATCCCCCAAATCAGGAGGGAAACCAGATCAGGTGAGAGGCACAGTATTTTCCATCTGGTCCCTGGCTTGTGAAACAGGGAGATCAGCACAATGAAGTTCCTGTGGGATATCACTACAGGTAAACAGGGATTCAGCCCTACATAAATGCAATTAATTGAGAGATCAAATCCTCCAGTGAAAACTCTTTTGAGGTGCTAATATACATGGTAATCTAGGACAGAAAGAGCGGTACTGTTTTATGTACTCCTGGAAGCAAGAAGTTCCTTGAGAGGGCATAGCCATGGACTTGGAAAAGTACAAAATAATAGTAATAATCGCAGAACCACACAGTATTTGAGCAATAAATAATTAACATATTTTCCTGTTTCTAGAGGTATCCTCTGTGACATTCCTGTGATAATTCATAGCATTTTAAGAGCAGTGGCAAAACAGCTTCCATAGCACTTCCCCTGAATGTGCAGAGAAATTTGCTATTTTATGCAGCTTCCAAACTGTGCTCATATGTACTAGATAGACACTTCCCTTTGATGTAAAATGATGTGAGAAGTGAGAGATGAGGAATGAAAATGGAACTAAAAAGTCATCATTTGGGTCCAATGGTTTCATTATAAAGGCTTTTAAACTTTTTTTGACAATGCTGATCTGTCTTGTTATTTCCAAAAGAAGATGTAGCATCTAAGTGCTGCAGTCAACATAGGGCTCTGTTGTGCCCGATGAAAATGATGAGTATGTACCACTTCAAGTTTTGAGAAGCTTTTTCCTACAAATGGAGAAATCGTGCAGTTGAAGATAATTGTGTATAGATGCCAAAGGCAGAATTCTAGAATGGCTGAATGTGATCCTGTATTTGTAATTGTCACATGAAATGATGATGGGCAATGTGTTACACATATACTAATATCTTTCTAGCCTTAAAGAAAATGGCATAGCTAATCATCATACTTCATTTCCATAAGTCATATCAAAGTTCAGGGGCTCAAGAAGTCTGCTGCTATCATTCCACTAAATATCTGCATCTTCAGATATCCACAGCCCTCCTTCAGGAGCTGCAGTTTTCAAGAGTCACTCTGAGTGAAGCCATTAGCATCCTTCCAGGATGCATCGCCCTAGTAACAAGCTGTCAATGGTGTCACTGTCAAGATCAAACCAGATGAGACTCAGCCCTCTTGAGCCAGTAACTGGAGCACAAGATACCCATAGTCCTTCCAACAGAAGGACTTCTTCACTGACACATCCTGAAGCAAATGTACAGGGTAATGGATGCTGTGAGCTGCTTGTAATAATCTGTATTGCCCCAGGGGGAGGCACAGAGATTTAAGCAGCAGGCAAGTACTGGTGCTATTTGCATTCTGCTGGCAGTACCACACTTCAGAGAGCTTCTCTCAGGCTGAATTCATTACCATCTGAGGAATTACACGCCCAGGTTGCGTATCCTTTATACTTCTGAGGTAAGAGAAACAGTAGGGAAATAACACAGTTCCCCTCTTCTTCACATTATTTACCTCACTGAATGGTGATTGTGGGAACAAGTTAAACCAGCAGCACCTGCATTCAGTTAATTAGGATC